>NC_086287.1:75652561-75961936 GCF_963924245.1 Chroicocephalus ridibundus
TCAGAAGGTGTGTGCTTACCATATAAAAACATTAGGTTCCAGAAGGATACAATACCGAAAAATCATTGAAATAAAAAAGGTTATTCTTCTTACAGGATTTCTAAACCTCAGCAATAATACAAGTCTTTAAAAGCATCAAGATTATATTTAAAACAAGATGGTATGGAAAAATGAGACTTTCGGTAACAATTTAACCCTCATTGGAATGGATGATAAAATTGGGAGTTTTCCAAAGTGCTTGAATGGTATTTCTGTTCTCGTCCTATAGTGCCAGGAGGAAGTAAAAATGCTTAATTTCTGAGCTGATGATATGTGCTGACACTATGTGCTGCTGTGTGAGCCCAGGGCAGCTCAGAGACCAAACTGGGGACAGTCAGATCTGCTTAATCTGGACCACCGAACAAAGGCTATTTAAAAAAACCAAAAACCTTATTGGAATTGTAAGTTGTTCCTTAAATCTTACTGTCTTACCCAACAAGTAGGAATGAGGTTCTAGCCAGAGTAGCTGAGAGTGCTTCTGGGACAAAACCTTGCCATAATACTAGTACAAGATAGGTAAACTGGTTGTACCAGACAGCTTTCTCAAGGGTTCCTCTACAGCAGGCTACACCTAGAGCCAGCATGTGGTAGAGTTTGTTTGGTTGCTTTAGACAGCTTCTATTAAGCATCCAGTTTGTGATGGAATAAAACAATGTCCGCCACTTGAATTAGTTATAGTAAGCACTTTTTCATATAGAGTTACAGAATGATTTAGGTTGGAAAAGACCTTAAAGATCATCCAGTTCCAAGCCCCTGCCCTGGGCAGGGACACCTCTCACTAGACCAGGTTGCTCAAAGCCCCATCCGGCCTGGCCTTGAACACCTCCAGGGATGGGGCAGCCACAGCTTCTCTGGGCAACCTGGGCCAGTGTCTTACCACCACATAGCATGGAACTGTACACTAGGTGTTGCTACCCCAGTCCTTGGTGGCTGAGCTGTGGTGCACAGCAGGTGGATCACACATCCCACAGACCCTCAGACAAACAGCACACAGATTAACTGGATCTGAACGTGCTTGAGAGGCTACGTACTGTTTTCTGTAGGTTGTATTCTAGAAGTGATCTAAAGGTACCAGGTTTGTAAGGACCTGACATCCTTGAAACTTCTGGAAGTTCTTAGGTTTTGGTGTCCTCATTTGTGTCTTTTGTTCACTTGTTCTAGAAGTGCTGTTGTAAAATGTGAACTGAATATGAGAACCAGAAGATGTTATGTAGCTTTTATAAAAACAGATGACACTTCATCTACAATATCCCTGTTGAGTGGCACTTATTAAACCAAGAATAGCATTATCACCCACTTCTTGAAGATACCTGAAATTCCCATACAAAGTGGGGTAGTGTAAGCTTAAGCAGTGTAAGCTTAACTCCAAATTCTTATAAATAACATCCTACTAATAAATTTGGTCATGCTATCCTTAAGCAAAGTGAGATTGACATCTGAAAATGCAATCCAGGGTTTGATTTCCTGGGCATGTTCTGCCACCCTCCCTGCCCCCCCCGCCCTTCTTTTTTTAATGCAAATATTCTACTACATGTTATCTGTCTAAGGCTTGTAACAATTGATATCCTGCCAGTATCTATGTGAGATAGTATATGGAACTGTGGTAGTAGTGGTGTAGAGAAAACTCATTTTCCTCCGGGATGTTACTCCGCTGCAAAGGAGAGCCTGTTGGTTACAGGTTACTGGTACATACGCTGTCTGACTCCTGCAAGCGTACCAAGGTATCAGAAGGCACAGGATCAATGCAAAAAAGCAAGGAGCATCTGTACAATGGTGCCACAATGCTGTACTTCCCAGCATCACTCTTGCAAAGTTAGATCCTTGAGACAGTAAATTAGTAAGAACTACCTAGACTGATTAAATGTATGTGTATTGTTTAAAGAGAACATTTTACAACTATCCATTTCTTGATCACCGAGAAACTAAGAGCATCAAAATCTAAAACAGTTTACTTCAAATTTGAAAAAATATTTCTCGACGTATCTCAAAAAGTTGACAAAAGTGCCTGGTTTTTAGTCAGCACGAAGCCACAGAACGAATTTAGAAGTAATTTAGACCATGTTAGTTTTACTGTAAATGTAACATTGTTTGGCAGTAGTTTTATGATTATATCCTACGCAGTGTCAAATTCAGCTCCTACAATTGATACTTAGTGAAGTTGATATCAAATTGTAATTTACATTGTTAGGAAAGCTATTAAAAATACTGTAGCTTATATTTACTCTTACTACTGAGAAATAGCTGCTGGACAGCACACAAATTGCTACTGATAACCGTTTGGTTTTTTTAAAAAGGTTAATAAAATACAAGCAAGGTACAAAATAGGATTAAAAGCATTGTTTCAGGTACAAGTCTTTCTGCATTGGGTGGAGAGATAAGAAACCAGAAAAACACATTGCACATAGGTGCACCCTCTGTATAAAGAGAAACATACAAAGTGGGAAACTAGTGGTGCACTGGGATAGTACGCTAAAGTCTCTGATGCTGTAAACTTGAATTCCTAATTTTATCAAAAAGGGGAATTGAGTCTGGTTCCATTGTTGAGTCCCCATGGGTGACACTTGCAGACTACCCCATGGTTTGGCACAGTACACTTTTAAGAGGCAGTCTCTGCTGAAGGGATGCCAGGACTGGAAAATGAGGCATAAAACGGGTCTAGACCAGGTGCAATGGGAGAGTGTGAGAAGCGGCCTACTACCTACTTGGAATTAGCAAATACTGTTAGTCCAGTACTTTTATGAGTTTCTCTACTTGCAAAATCGGGCTGGTTTAATTGAAAGTTCTGTTTACTGCAGCTAATTAAGCTAGTACCAGAGGCTGTGCAGACTGGGGTTTCTAATTTAAATCTATTCTGATTTAGCTCAAGCTGATTCCTAGCAGGTATAAACTAAACCAAAACAGGAACGTCTTCAGGAGTTTGTGGCCAGCATAACTAAAACAGTTTACTTAATGGAGTAAGTATAAGTATTAGATTAACTCTTCTACACAGGGAATTTGTAATGTAAGAGGAAGTAACACTAAAATTGAACAGGAAGTAGGCAGAAGAAACTAAGTATCGTTTAAAACACAAGGGGTCTCATTGTTCTCCCAACAACACAAACCCTTCTGAATTTAAATCCCTAAAAAGATGTCAAGTCTCATTATGGACCTGCTTCTCAGCTTTTCATTATTTTTGTTTAAGGTTAGAGAGGCTGGGTAGGTCAGGTCATGGGGATAAGATGGCAGAGGGGAGCCCCACATTTAAAGAGCCGCAGTGGAAAGAACGTATGCATTAGACGGCAAGACCCCTATTACAGTCTGTGAGTGCATAATAAATGGAGAATTGTCTCACAGACATAGGTCAGATCTACTCTCTAGTAGCTAGCCACACCACACTTTCCCTTTTAGTGTACTGATTCCTTTGGAAAATTGTTAGGTTATCCTGCCTTATCAATCATACACTGTTCTACACTTTTTCTCGCAAAATATCACTTACATTTATTTTAACTCTATATCTAGCATGCATTTTACAAGCTATTTCCCACTTACTCTTTCTAGCTAAGGCAGAATGTTGGCTCTGGTGTTACCAATGGTACTACAGGAATCTATTCACTCTACTGTAACATACATATCATCTCATACCATAATTCAGAACTGCCCCACGTATGGGAAAGAAAGAAAAGACGTTACAGGGGAACCATATTTCTTCTTAAGGGAATAAGTTGCGCTTAGAAAGCTAAAGGCCCAGTTCTGGAGTCATTATTCAGACAAAACACTTCATAATTTCAGTGGGAACACAGCTGGAATAAGGGTAGAACTGTGTTCTTAAAGTCTTCATTCTGAATCTTAAATCAGACAGGAAGATATTGGTCTGCAAACTGAATAGGTTTTGTTTGTTTGTTTTAAGGTCTATCTGTAATGACAGAAGGGTTTGCCAGTCCCAGAATGCCTTGCTTTGGCTGGTATCTGATTTTTGAACTCGCTTCCATTCTGATATTCCCCATGGTATCTTACTGACTATTTTATCTCCGAGTGGCATGCAGTGCGGGCGCATGCTACTGATGCAAGCACGCTACTACAACTTTTAACAGGCGAAAAAAAGAAAAAAAGCTTTAGCTTCTTAGTTATACAAAGAAATGATGCAAAAAACCATTTAGCAGCACTAACTCACAGACTAATTACAAACTAAATTGTGCTATATATTAGTATAAAAACATGTTTTAGTAAGAATGGCACTGGTTCAGAAGGAATTAGGACTTCCATCTTAGTTCCGTTCGGTCCACAGTGAAAGCATTGTAGTACAGGCCTGCCCTGTTGCCTGAGCAACTTGTGACAGTGGCTTTTGGCCACAACCCTTCCATTTCTTCCCTTTGTATATCTGCCATCGTTGGTATGTTCTGGGGTAGACCGGGTCAGGTCTGGTCATCTTTCCTAACGTGGCACCAGAATAGTTCGTTCTTTTCCTCTGATATTTTCTTAATATCATTAACGTTTCCCTCTTCTAATCTCTCAAAGCTGGTCAGTTTTAAGGGTCATCTTCTCCTGTAGACACCATGAGACGCATTGCTACTGGTAGGTGGTCTGTCAAGCCTGCTAACTGGGTAATAAAGCTGAACTCCTCCACTTCCTGCAGAAGGAAAACAGAAGGAAGAAAGAAGGAATTGGAAAACCGATTTGTTATACCACACACCAGGACTCAGCTTTTATGCCTTTTTTTCAGTTTACTTTGAATGACCTTATTGTATTAGTAGATGTATGGGACCAGCTTGGCTGGGCTAATGGTAAACTACATGCCACACAGGGCATGTCGATGTGGTGCAATTGATGAGGTGAAGCATTTATACAGTACACAGTTGAACTAGTCTGCATGAAATCTGTTGTTGCTTTTCTTTACATTTACAGTAACATCTGTGTTGTTCCAGACAAGACTTATCTGTAGTGCTGCAGTCAGTAATCCATGTGCATACGGAGGCACTCACTGGGAGGAGGGGTGGCTGTGCCACACTAGGTACGGCGGGCGGCTAAAAAGGAAGCCTGTCTTCATTAGATTGAGGTGTTAAACTTCGTGGGAATTTAAGGTGACCAGGAAACCCGTCTGAATTCCAGTCTTTGTTCTGGCAACGTTTCATAGGACCAAATTAAAGTTCTGTTGGAAATACTGCCTGCTTCCCAGCTTCTCAAAGCTGGGTGGAACAACCTTAATGCTCGCTTGATAAAATGAGTTGTCCCCTCCTATGGGCCAGGTACTTAGAGCAGCCTATCTACGAGTGTTGCTCCCAGAATCCCTAAACTCACCTTAAATTTCTTTATGTAATAGGTCTACAAACTCAGTACTTGCATGCAAAAGTAGAAAATAGCAAAGCAGCAGTTCTCCTTGGAGGATAAACTTAAACCCAAGCAGAACAGGCTGCAGTGCCATCCAGACAAGTTTATTGTGTAAATTACGGCTCTCTTTGTCAACTTGGAAACTCACCACTTTCCATTCCAGGTAGAGACCTTCTTCTGTATAGAGCATATAGTCAATCCTCCTCCCGTTTCCTTTCAGCGATGCTTTCCTCCCCTTTTGACTGGAACTGTGGTTCTTGCTGGTGGGATAGACTAAGTATCCTTTCCTTCCTTCTTCACTTTCCAGCACCCTATTTCATTCAAAAAACAAAACAAATCCTTTAAATGTTTGCTCATTCTGTCCCTTTGTACATTACACTAGATTTTCTCCCAGTCCCCAGTAAGGGTAATGCCTGTCCAAAAGGTCTGTTAAACTTGTAAAGCCTATCTTCCAAATGCATTTTCCAGTATGAGGCTGTACTGACTGCTGACAGTGCTCTTAAAAGCCTCACGGCGGGTTTGGCATTGCTGTGTCTTGGACTCAAAGCTCTTACTTCACTAGTAATGACAGCCTCATTTATTTGATTCCTGTATGTGACACTCTTCAAACTCCTCTACCGAGACGGACTTACTCAGCAAGTTTGTTAGGACTGCCCCCATCTTGCATGGAGATTACCCAGCCCAAGACCATAGACAGAAGCAGTCAAAATTAAGAATTGGTTTTCTAGGTACCACTCTTGTGTTCAGGCAAATAAGCTGCAGCTCTCCCGTTGCAATTTTTAGTTTGGGTGCTTAAACCTTAATAGTAGGCTTTATACAGAAGACTATTAAGGCCCTTAGCAATTTGATCTAACTTTGAAGTTAGCCCTGCTTTGAATGTCTCTTGGGACCAGATAACCCCCAAAGGTCCTGCCACTCTATTTTACGATAATTCTATGTTGCTGTGTGGTTCTGTGTTGTTTTGCTGTTGTATTGGATTTAAAGGGAAATGTGGTTTGCCTTCTTGTATTTTATTTAAAAGATCTACCAAAACAGCGCCAAAGGCAGCAGACACAACTGTGCATGCAAAAGCAGGGGTCGCACACAGTAAGTGCATGCATAGGATATTTTTGCAGACAGTGAAATTTAAGTACAATCGAAGCTGTTCTGCGTGATAACTGTGGATGGAGAGAGGGGCAGATTAGGTTGTGGTTTTGCTATCTGGCTCAAAACACAAACAAACTACTTTCAAAACCACCTCCTTGAAGATCATTTTCCTTTACTTACCTGCCAAAACCTGAGCTCAGGGTTCTGTGGTTTCCCTTGTAAGAGTTGATTACGCCATTAAGCTACATCATCAACTGTCGCAGGAGAAACACTGAGCCATGAACTTGGGTCCTAGCAGGTACAAAGCCTTTAATTTCACCTTGGAAAAAAATAAGATATTTTTGATCACCCAGTTTTTAAGATTTGACTTTGGATGGGTTTTATGGGGTTGTGTTTAGGAATTTTTTAATCCATGCACGTGAGAGTACAGAATGAAGCAGAAAAAAGAGACAAACCACCAGACTCTTGTGATGTGTTTTAATGGTTTCTTTGTCAAATTTTGTCTCTTTGGAAGGACCTGAATCGTGGCAGAGGGGACACAGCAATCGCTACAGCTGATTAGGTCTCAGTAGTGTTATAATCTGTAAATTTGGGTCAGTTGATAAATACAAGAAGTACTTTATGTGCCTTCAAAAGATAACAGTGACAAAATTCTGGTCATACAGTTATTTAATCAGAACTTTTCTTTACCTCCTTTGGACTTAATGAAGTATTGAAGGTTCTTAGGAGTTTATTGTAACCAGTTTATGAAAGTAAGCTTTTTATTCAGTTTTAGACTGTCATCTAATAACTCACATTAAATTAGCTTACTGTCTGCACCCCATTTGCAAGCTGATTCTACAAAGAGCTGCTGCCTGAAATTCTTTTTGTAGGTTCAAGAAAGCAAGCTCTTTGATGGGACTGACCTCTTTCAAAAATTGTATTTATATTTGGCAAAGCTAATTAAGTAACAAAGTAGAAGAAACTGTTGATTAGCACTGCAGTACTACTGCAAAAAAAAAATCTTATTTGCATTAATTTAAAAGATGAATTTATTTTAGCTTCAATTATCTCCTTTTAAAAGTCTGTGAACGCTGGGTATTTACTTAACCTGCACAACTGCTCACAGAAGGGAAATGTTAGTTTCAACTACATGAGGAAAAGTAATTGTAAATGTGCATGCATCTGCTTCTGACTAAAACTTGTACCACTCTGTATGCAGTGCTTAGCTGTTTGTCTCTACAGAAAGTAGACACAAGTACTGGACATCTGGCTATGCTGTGCTAACAGTTAAATGCTAACAATTTAAGTGAACGTAGCTTATTACGACTGAGTTGCGGAACTAAACCTGAGTTTTGTCAGAATAATTGTCTTAATTCATAAGACACAAAGAAAGGGTGGATAAAAAGTAATTGGAACTTTATTTTTTCCTTGAAAGACTTTCAGTCCCAAATAACTCCAAAGTTTAAGTATGAAAATTCTGTCATGGAGCTCTGTCCGATGGTTGGTTTGCAGCACTGACCGTAGCTGCAATGAACAAAGGAGCACGAAGAGCAGGATATGTAAGGAAGCCATAAAGCGGAACGTACTCCCTCATCATAAAGCTCAAGGGAACCATCTCTCATTCGGGTGAGAAGCACCCCAGTTAAGGAAGACTTTTCTCAGTGGTGTTCCAGCCTGTTGCCCAGAATTGTGAGCCACTGTCCAGCAGTGGAGACTGGAAAAATTTGCATTGAAATCTTGTTTCTTAGCTGTGCTGTAATGTGGTCTCCTGAGCCAGACTCTATTCAGGGCTTAGAGATGAAAACGGGCTTATTCCAGTGCTTTGCTTGAAGGTGACAGTTGTCTTTGTGAGATGAGATTATTTGTGTGTATTTCATAAAGCCGCTCTGGGCAGAAGCTCGTGCAGCTTCCAGTGCTGTGGCAGGGCCCAGATCGTTACATTTAGCTTACTAATTGTTCTGTAATTATAAATGACTTGCTCGTTATTTGTACCAAGTATGTTCTTCTAGTCCGATGTTTTACGTATGCTGTACTTAACATGAAAGAGATATTTAAGAACGAGTTGTTCTGCTGCTTTTATGGCCTAATTAGTTTAGTAATGTGAACTACTTAATTTTATTTATAAACTAGAGAAGAGTGTTCATGAAGAAATAATTCCCTGGATAGCTTACGCTGCCAATTTCAATGTCCCTTTTAAATGTCTCTAAAGTTTGATCAAGCTTTAAATGTCTGTAAAGCTTGATCATTTATTATTGAAAAATCTGAGAACAGATCAATTTTAGGAGGTACCCTGTTTTGCTGTGTATATGAATTATACTTGTTAGCTAGACAGTGATGCACAGCTTCTGTGCTATTTAACATTTCAGTGTCCTTAAAGCTCAGATGCTATTAAGAGCTTTAATTTTTACTGAACTTATTGGCAATTTTTATGTTTACTAGTCCCTTGTAGAAATGGCAGGGTAGGCTCTCTTGGCCTCTTGTGAAGTGAAGGTTTCTCTAATATAGAAACACATCTATGTAATGTACATATGCCTAAAAAACTAGTGGAAAATCTGGTCTAATAGAGGTTTTTTTCATCAGTTTAAGACAATTGTAACATATTGCAGAAAACTGAAAGCCACTTTGAGTAGGGAAAATGTTTTGTGGATATTCTGTTATCAACACTCAAAAATATTTTCCAGTTATCTCATACTGACTTGCTGTAGATATATATAGGTAACGGAAGTAATACTCTTAAATCTTTATTGATCATTTGATGGCTCTTTATCTATCAGTCATGTATTTGTCAGTGGAACTTCACTGCTGAATACAAGTAGCTCTTCAGGGAATAAAATAAAATACCCCTAAAGTAATTTGGTGACAGATTGTCTCAAAAGGCTGCCTGAAAACACAGGGTGGTGGGTTTTTTAGGGTTTTGGGGTTTTTAATTTATTTTTTTTTAAAAGAGCTCCAAGCCTGCTTTTGGAACCATAAAATAGAATGTTTCACCCACATATAGATTTCCATTTGCAAACTTGATTGTAGGGCCAAATTACCTTACTTTTGCTTTCCAGAAATCCGTTTCACATGTACCAAGTTCATGTTTTCAACACATGCATAGAAATGCCTAGAAATTTTGCAGGCTATTGAATGTGCAAAGCATGACTTGCTGTAACAAATCCTTATTTTGAATATAAATGAAACCCAGATCTTATGTCTAGAATTCAAATTTCTTTGTCAAAACTGATACCAAGAAGACTAAGACATTCAATTAAGTGTCCAACTATATGCAGTGTACTGTACTTAGTGAGTAAAAATGACAACATGAACTGTGCCAACATAATGTACCGTTTCCATTATGTGTTAACTGAAGTATCTGCACAGATGTAAAGTTCAAATAACTTTACCTCTTTAGTACATTTGGGTAATGAACAGCTAGAACATGTTTTATAGTTAGTCATGATAATAACATATTCAGTCCATTAAACTAGCCTTCAAGGTAGAGAAGGTACAAAAAGGATTATCACATTCACTAAGTGCTGCTCTAAAATGTACAAAGCTTATTATTTTATCTCCACTGGCATATTATTTAACAAACAGTACAGGTATTCAAGAAACTTGTCTTAAGACGTCTGCAAATTAAGGTTATTTTTGTATGTCTCTTAAGTCCACTAGCTCAAACTAAAGATACCTGTTTCTCAATATCAAATACTCCTTAAAAGTAATGCTGCACTACTATCACCAATAGATATTAAGCCTTATTCCTAGTTGTGTCT
The DNA here is from genome assembly GCF_963924245.1 of Chroicocephalus ridibundus. Lineage (NCBI taxonomy): Eukaryota > Metazoa > Chordata > Aves > Charadriiformes > Laridae > Chroicocephalus > Chroicocephalus ridibundus. The sequence goes on from NC_086287.1 coordinate 75,662,728, forward strand.
GAGGTGCTATTTAATTCCTCTCTATATTTGTGAGCTTGCTTTTTTAGGTGTACCAAATTCAGCAATCTCTCTAGAATGGGCAATTAGTTGTTGGGCTGGGAGTGGTGTTTTAAACTTTATGGGTTTTTTATTTGAGGAAAATTATATTTCCTTCTGTTGCTGTCCTTTACAGTGCCATGACCACAGAACTGTCTGTGCAGAAAGACTGTCAGACAAGCTGTCCGCCGCGTACCTTTTCCAGCAGCGCTCGGAGTTTCTTGTCCTATAGGCCTGTCCAGGTAGGACCAACTCTAGAGACATAAAACCACTGACTGCAGTTGCTCTCATCTTTTCACCCATTGAAGCCAATTCTATTAGACATAGAGAAGAAGCTGCTTTTCCTTCCATTTTTTCCCCTCTTCCCCAAGTAACCCTGAGTAAAAAATTATGTTTGGCTGGGTTTTTTTTTTTTGACAGTCCATAAAACACCCCTCAATTTGTGAAATGTTAAATAGGAAGGAATGAACTGGCTTTTTAAGGAATTATCTAAAGCCTGTGGGAGGATTAGGAATTGCATACTTCTGTAGGTTGTCTGGAGTGCACACTTCTTCATCGTATAATCCTTCAGGGTCCAACAAGGTACCTGTGAACAGAAAGGGAGATGTGACTGTCACAGCATACCTCCTGTGACGTGTCTCTCGGGAGGCTTCTGGAGGCACAGGTGTGTGAGGACAGCATCTGTATGGAAGAGGGGCAACTGCTCTGACTGAGCGCTTTTTGTTCACTTCTCCTCTGCCCACACCTCCCTACTGCCTGCCACTTCTCAAAATGCTGCTTTGGCCCCTCCAGTTTCTCAGCCCCAATGTCTCTGATTTTCCTGTTTTTCTGCTACAACTGAGTAAAGACACACTATTAAACAGTTCCACGTTCTTACATTCAGTATCTTCACAGTTATATAACTGCTCTTCTAGAGAAAGTCTAATTCCTGACCTAAAACTTCAAGTTCAACTGAGTTTCACCAGGTATTAATATCTCAGAGTTCCATGAAATCTTTTGTAAGATGAACCCTACAAGTTTGTAGTGTTGTTGAATTGCTTTGTTACATCCTTGCTTACAGTATTTACAGAAAACCGAATGGAACATTTGAATCAAAAGCTGCAGGCAGAAAGTACAGAAACAATAGTTTGGCTTACCTCCCAAAGTAATCTAGAGATTGTTGTAAAAGTAGAATAGGTATGGGAAGGCACTCAAGTAGCTTGAGGCATAAGTTCTAGAATGTGGACTAAAGTTTGAGATCTCAGTTTGATTCTTAATTATAATTCAACAAGACAGTGTTAAGGTTTATAAAATAAATGTTACAGAAATAGCCCATGTAAATATTTGGTCTCTACCAAATTCTTACTTAGCTAGTTATTCTTAGCAAATTCTTAGTTACCTGAACTACCTGCTGCTTATAGATGTCGTGTGAGTGCCACAGAAGTAAATGTTCATACACTGACAGCTAGGGAAGGTCTTACCAATTGCCCATGGTTTATCCTCCCCAGGACCAATTCGACACGGGTCTTTGTAGTGTGTAAACAGAGAATGCTGTTGCTCCAGCTTGTCCTCTGCAGGGAAAGATCAAACCCAAGAAAAGGCACATCAGCTATGTGTGGTGAACCTGTGGACAGTTGTGCGTTCTGCCACAACAGGAAAGGCAAGTCCTCCTTCATACTCAGTATACCGTTAATAGGGTGGATTTGAATCTGTTCAGTAGTAGCTTTACTGCACAGCCATATCTTGTCTTGATTACAAATTCCAAAAAATGCTTGCTAATAACAATGTTTCCCTGCAAAGTCTTTCTATGAAAGACATTTTTGATAGTTTCTATCTGTAAACTTAAGTTTTTTCAACATACTTCCTTACCCTGCCATTGACGCTGCATTGCTTACACCAGTACAAAATTTATGTTGAGATAGATGAGACAATGGAGAATTGGACTGACTTCACAATGTAAAAGGCTGTTTGTGGGTGTATACATACATCTTGGTAAGTCTGAAAATAGAAGCTGGTACTTTACTTGCTTCAGAAGAATTCACTGAATGTTTTCCAAGCTATAATAGATAAGAGAAAGGATAGGCAACTGATAATTTGTTTGGGACATTATCTAAAGCATCAAGACCATCCTAAACATAATCAGCATCACCTATCTAAGATAGATTAAAATTTTGTTGTGATTAATTTGCAAGTGATGAGCCAAACTTTACCCATCTGACTAGAAGACTTTTTATCTTATGCTGAAAGGTTTAAAAACATAATAGACTTTTATGCAAGTCAGTCCAAAGCAACCCGACAGTAACTTTCTAATAATGTTCCCACAGAGTGTGGATTCACTGTATGAATGTTGTCATAACGTTCTGTAAAGCTGGGGGGGAGAACTGAGTTGCAGAAAATTTGTCATAAGCATTAAGGTAGCTCGTGGACCTGGAGATCTTTGAAAACTGTACTGTCAATACGTCTAAGAATAGAAGCTTGATATTCATTGAAACATTAATTACTTGCTGTATCAGTCCGTGGAGTGGGAAAGAATACAGAAAATCATACACAGAATTACAAGAAGCTGATTATTGTTTTCTAAAAAAATTAACTCAAAATGTTCAATTTTCTGTAATGCTAACAAATGTCCCTAAAACAATGAGTAATGTAAAAATGGAGAAGAAAACTTTAAAACATTGCATTAGTCTTGCTTAGTGAATAAGGAAAGAAAGCAATCTAAAAATAACAAATGAAATAGCTTAATTTCAGTTTCCAGGCTTGAGTGAATTTTAATGGGGAGGGGGATGTAAATAAGCTACACAGATAGCAAAATTGGTTTTTTATAACCTACTTTTCAGTCCTCTTTAGCAGTGGCTGCAATATTTGCAATTATTGCAGTTTTCTTACTTTTGCTTTAAAAAGACATTTTTAAAGCTTTAAAACAACAGCATTAATTATACTCTGTACTTGTGTGAGACCTTGGTTAGTGTGCCAGAACTTCTCAGGTAGATAATACTGACCATATGTTCTGCCTCACAGCTTCACTCCCGTCTGCGTGCCTCATGTGGCACAATCCCACTTGCTTTCCATTTGCTATCTGACTATCATATCCTTTGGTATGCAGCAGATTGTTTATTTCCTTGATGGACATCTTTGCCTCCAGGCCACTTCATCAATCCAACAGTATTGCAAGTGAAACAGTCAAATCACAGCAAATGTGTCCATTTCTATCCTGCAGCTTCTGTCTCCCTCATTGGGACTGTTGCAGTTGCCTCCTCAGCCTGCCTGTGTAGCAGCTTGGCTAGCTGAAGACCAGTTCCTGACCACGTTTCTTCCTTCCTTCCCTAAAAATGCACTACCACTGCTACCATTATATTTCATCCTAATAGGTGTTTGTTTAACTACAGTATTCTGTAGCCATTACCACTTACTATTTACCTCCATCCACAGTGCATAATGGATTCTTCTACCAGTCAGAGCACTTGCCAGTACCTTCTCTGACAATTCTGAGTTTCCTTAGGATCATATACTTGTGACTGATTTACCTTCTGTACATACAAGCTAGAAAGAAACAACAGAAGGGCTGTGCTTTGGGTTGATGGTCTTTTTCTACCCAATTAAATGTTTCTTCATCTTTGCTGAAATCTTCCATTACAAGGGTCTGATACAAATCATGAGATTAAAGAATACTAGTTATTTTTGAGATCAGACAATGTTTGCTTTTTGTTTCTTAATTATTTTTTTTTTTTGGTACAGTTGTTGCCCTCAGCCTCAGTTACGTAGGCTTCTTATGAGGACTACAGAACTCACACTAGATGCCGTTCACAAATTCACCTGTTAATCCACAAACTCTGGTCTGAATTGCTGAATCCCACAGCCGGAGCTCACCTGCACACTGCACATCTCCCTGATAACAGCACAGACAAAATCCCTCTGATGACACCTCTCACTGTACCTGCCTTGTGCTGCTCCTCCTACCTCAGTACTTCAGTTTTGGCCAGTCACGCAAAAGGCCTTTCAGCCGTCAGCTGTGCGGCAGGCTGGCTGCTGTGCACCACTGATCCATTTGCCAGCTCCAAACCAGCAGAGTCAATTGCTATCACATAAAGGCAGCAAGGAGCTCAGCTGGGTGCCCTGGGCTGTACTGAGCAGGAAGGTAGAGTGGATACACAAACACAATGCTCTGCACGCTGTGTTGGCAATTTAACTCTTAACAGAGCATAATGTTTATGTTCTGTGTGAACTCGCCACCCATTAATTATGGTTTTGTGGAGTTCTTTTTCTAGTACCCTCAGCATCCAAATATAGACAAAAAATATTAAAAATTTATTAAAATAAAAAAACCCAGAACTACACAGCGTCAGTTAACTTTTTCCAAGACTGACTCAGCAATGTCTAGTTGTCTCTGCAGCATTACTCTCCTATGCCTGTGTATATGCACTATCAAATTATTTTTAACCGCATGAATTTACTATGTTTTCCCCACAAAAATCTCATAACATATATGTCTTTCATTAGTAACTAAAATTCTAGGACAGTAGGTGTCTACCTAATTCAATAAAACTAAACCACTAGATCAGTCCTCATTATTGCTACTGCAAGTCACAAATTATTGCCCTTCGTGCCTTGAAAAACATCATGCTTAATAACTCAGCGGAGCTCGTAAGTGTGAGCCACTCTCCCTGGCTCATCTCAAGGCTGGTACTTTTTTTAGAAGTATCTGTAGCAATTAGATTTTTCCTTGCAAAAGCCAGTCACAACTTAGTATACTGCCATAACCCACAGGAATCAAGAACCTTCCTATGCCTTTTTGGAATAGGTAGACACGAGGAGAAGAAAACCCTTGTCTTACCAGAGGAGCAGTTATCGAAGTTGAGATCTCCACAGATTACATCAAATGCCACCAGCTCCTCTGGATTGGCTGTACTGGAGGAGGAGGTAGATTTTCTGAATTCAGACAGCCAATCTTGAAGCATATCCAGTTGCTCACATCGAACAGTAGTATCTCCTGTAGCAAACAACCAACCAATGAAAACAAGAAACAAGACCTCCTTTTAGCATGTTACGCAGCCACACATTTGTTGCTAAGCTATTGTTAGGCAACTTGAGAAAAAGGGTGCAAGATAAAAAATGGCATTGCTAATAGTATGCTCAGTACACGGTGCTCAGCCTATTGTGAAGTTCATTAGTAACCACGCTTTTTGTTGTTTAAATCTCTCTTTCTGGAATCAATTGTACTAGAAAACAAAGTGCATCTGTGCTGCAGACAACCGGTCAAAATAACGTTTCTAGCCACAGAAGGAGGATGATCTGATGCGCTAATGTTTGAAGTGGGGTAAACCACTTGATTTTTCTTTGCTTCGCTAATTTTTAAAAGTGAAAAATTTAACTTTCAATTGGTTATTAGTAACTACATATCAATGGTAAATTCAACTCACTCATAACTGTAGCAGTCCATCCGAGGAAGGGTTCTATTTGTATTCAAGTAAGAATGCCTAAACTAGAAGTATTTTTTTTGTATTTTTAAAGGTATGTGTAGATACAGGTTTGGGCAGGCAGTACTGCCCAAATAAAGAACCAGATCCTTTTCCCCAGTTGCAGGGAAGTTACACCAGGCCACGTGTGCTGAGGATGTGCCCCCATTTTATAGGAGTGATGTGAAAGGGTTGAGATTGATTGGTTGCCAAATATTTTTGTTTGTGAAACCATGTGACACACAATCCAGCTCTTTAATTATAGCAACTAACCACACTTAATTTCAAACACATTATGTGACATGAGGTCTAAGAAAAAATTAATTACTAGCCCTCTTAAAATGATTACAGGAAAAGATTGATGTGAGGAAAGGAGCAGAAAGAGACACATTCTAGAAATAATTGTTTACCATATTGTCTTTCCTTTCTTTTTCTTTTGTTTTCACTGTACCTATAGTTAACAGTTATAATTTTGCTTGTTTCAGACTTGAAATGTCAAGTCAGAACATTATTTTCTTGAAAGTAAAAGATTTGTTTTCAACTGCCACAATCAGAAGGAAAAGCAGCAAACCCAGAATGACTTATCCTGACTACAATTTTATTTTAACCTAATTTACTACTTTGTGCTAGCTATTAAAAAGGTGTAAAATACGATTAGAAATGTCAGTTCTGTGTACGTCCAAAGCTGCTGTCAGGGGCTACTATGGAGTTGGTGAATATATAAGTCTGCATCCTCACAGCTTGTTACTCACTCGTCTCAACTGCAGCTGTCCCCAGCACTCTATAGACTTTCAAAACATGAACTCGGCAGCACGCTGGAACTGTGTTAGCATATGGACAGACTTCAGGCCTTAGGACTTCACTTTCCTACCACTGTCAAACTGTGAGGGGTTGGATTTTCAAGAACATCTCAGAAGGGCTAGGAGTGCAGGGGTTAAAACAACAGTTACATACAAACTGAATCAGAAATGTTCAACCAAGCATGACTTGATACAATCCTAAATAATTAAAAAAAATATTAAAAAGAACATGGCCAGGGAAAGAAAGAACTCTAAGTAGGTTCTGACGCTGACTTGTCTCTTCAAACTGGTAATTCCAACAGCAAATAATCTGGTTTTTTTCTTCCATTCATGTTATTCTCAACAAATCTTCACCTGTTGGGCTGTAATACTAAAGTAGGTACAAGTGCTTCCTGATCTATTCCCTAACCTGCAGCTTCTAGTACTTACTTCTCCCTCAAGTTCACACAGTATCCTAATCACACAGCTTGACACAAATCCAGAGCAATGTATTCTTGGGAAAGCTCCTTGCTACAACAGCACAAGAAAGCCCTACAGTGAAGACGTAGCTAGACAAAAGCACAAGAAATAGGTCACGTGGAACTAATACAGCCTGGAGCAGGTGACACTAACCACAAAAGGTGTGCGTGACTAACATATACATTCTGATGAACTAAAGATACAGACGAAATTACAGATTCACAGCAAGCATGAGCTTGAAGGGGACCTCTGGAGATCATCTAGTCCAAACCCTCCGTTCAAGTGGGGTCAACTACAGCAGGCTGCTCAGGCCCATGTCGAGTCAGGCTTTGAATACCTCTGTGGTTGGAGAGTCCATAACCTCTGGATAACCTGTTCCAGTGCTTAGTCACCCTTGCAATAAAAAAACATTTTCCTTTGTCCATACAGCATTTCTTGCATTTCAGTTTGAGCCCATTGCCTCTCCTCCTGTCACTGGGCCCTACTGAGGAGCGTCTGCCACTATCTTCCTTACACTCTCCCATCAGGTATTTTAAACACTTTGGTGAGATCCTTCCTGTAGCTGAACAGGCCGAGCTTTCTCATTCCTGGTGAAGCTTATTCAAATTCAGGACCTGTCCTTCTTTTGCAGCATCTGAATCTTTCTATCTCCTAAGGCCAGTATTTTCTTCTGGCCTGCCTTTTTTTCCTCATAACATAACTATTAAGCATGGTACTTGTTGACAGGAATGCAGTAACGTCTTGCTCCCCACAAAGTCCCGATCACATAAATTGCTTAACTTCTAAGACCAGCTTTTATATCCCTGAACTGTCCAGGTGTTTTTGCATTTTCTGTGACTTATCCGTCTAGCATGGCTTCACTAGGATGAGTGATAAACTAACGCAGCCATTACCATACAGGCATAAAACTCAGGCAGCAACCCGTCACAGACCAGCGTGAAGAATGTGACAAACCCACTTAACTGAAACACACAAAGGTGAAATTCTCCAAAACAGAAAACTCTTGAGAAAAACAAAATACAGACAGGCAAAAACATTTTAGGAGGATATTGTGAAAGGTGTCTGGTAACATGCATTGCTATTATTAGAAGAGCATTAACTACATAGTGAGGTACATCTCCCTGGGTAAGAATGCTGAGCCTTTGGAGCAGCACTAGAGAGCAGATAACCTCAGGGCTCTACAGAAAAATAGCCTTGGAAGTCTAGAAACAGATGACTTTCATTTCTTTTTAGAAAAGCGTAGAACTTGTGATAGTCTGGCATCTCTGATTATCCCCACTAGAGGTCATAGAAGTAATTGCACTTTAGTACACTACCTGGAGCATGTGCAATGAAGTGAGCTACATTTCCATGACAAAAGATGGGATCCTCTAATGCGACTTGAACGTAACTGTTTCTGAGATTCATATTAAACTAACGGTGTCCAGCTTACTGCAGCTACACAGCAGGTACTGCATGTATCTGTATACAAAAGTCACTAGTGAGACTCAGTCTGACCAGCTCCCAATGATCAATAGCTTTGGAGCTGAAGAATGAAGATAACTAAACTAATCAGACATGTGAGGAGAAGCCAAACCTGTATCCAGAACAATCAGGGGAGCAGACATTTCATAAACTGCTGCTGAGGTGAAACAGCATCAATAAATACTAACAGAAGAGAACTAGGTAGTAACTCCCAACACTAACATTCAACTTCTCTGTCTTCCAGCCTTCAGCTCTAATTACGTCCAGATAGAATCACTAATCTGATTGACTGCCACCAGTGATTAACCAGAGAATACAGATTTGTACTAATTGCTCTACACTGTTTTCCTCAGTAACTGGCCTGGAAAAATGCAAATAATTGTGTTGTGACTGGTTCCTGCAGTCAGCCTTTCTGAATTCTTCGCAAGTTCTCTTCATCTTCAAATTTTGTGGAAGTATGAAAGGGTAGTGTGGGAAACTTCAGCCACCATAAATAAATACTTCACCTTTGTTCATTATGGGATAATCATATTTGCACTTTCCATTTACTTTTGAAATGCTTAAGTGAAATCCTGGCTTTAGTTAGGGCTGCAGGTAGGTACTATATGCTGAGGAGGACTGTTTTTCCTACTCTCAAAGACGTTAGGAGCACTGTGGTGGCTGAACAAAGCAGCTGACAGGCCTAATCAGATGAAAGCTCCAGTGGAGGTTTTTAAAACCAGCACTGATAAGTGCTATGGGATATATTGGCAGGGAACCTGGCACAACTGAGAGGAGGGGGCAAGGGCAGGCTGCCACAGTATGGATATGTGCCAGCTTTGCTATTTCAGAAACATCTGGGGAATCACTGCCTAAGGATGTTTAGCTCTGAGGTTACTCCTGATTGCACAGTCAGAATTCTAAACCTTGAAGGATCTCTGAGTCCTGACCTGAGTTCTGCTTGAGCTGTGTGTAGGTTTGCAGAGCCTGAAACTAGAGAAGCACAAGTTGCCAGTTACTGTGAATGACCAGATTCACACTGAACGCCAAACAGGGACGTGAACAAGGTTACCAGACAGCATCCAGCATGCTACATCAGCTGGACCTGGGCTGGAATAGCTTGAGGTTGACTCTGTTTTGATGGCTTGGTGGGGTGTCTGAAAGGCATGACTCAAAGGGACTTGGGAGGTGGGTGGATTCTAGGCAGCAAAACCTGTCCAGAACATTAATCACTGACTAATTGAAAGATGTAGAAGAACCATGTAAACTTAACAGCCCCTTGCAAAATAATTACATTCAAGTCTCATTAAAGGATCCCTTCATTTGTCACTGAAATGCAGCTATTTCCACAGTGGAAATAACGAGCTGCTTCATAGCACCATTCAGTAATAGCTAGAGAATTGAGAGGATAAACTAAATCTAATTCTAAAGTTTTATCGAAAAAGGTGAATATCAGGTCTGAAAAAACAGTAATTGCTCAGAACAGAGTTGAGCCAGCCCATTTCTTGAAAAAAAGCATTAGTAGTTCGTCCCTGACCATAAGCAGTTGGATCCCTTCATTTTATACTCATGTAAGTATCAGAACTGTCAAGTGTAAGTTTATGTATCCTAGAAAGGAAGCCAAATTGCACTCAGCCATGTATGACAAGATGATTTAAATGGCTAACCTTTTAAACAGTACTTGTTTTTATAGATACCACATCTTTACATCGTTGAAGTGTTTTTTGGATAATTTTTTAAATGCGTGAAATGTTATGAATCAGATGATACAAATCAGAAAGCACAGCTCTGCCAAACTTATGAACTTTAGTTTTCCATTTCATTACATAAACTAATATGATATATCAAAGGACAGATAGACTCTTAAATCATTGTCTGCTCTATTTGAATGTAGTTTGAACCAGATAAGCCTAAAAACACGAAGCAAGAACATAAGTAGGAAAATGAAAGGTTGTGTTTTACCCTTGAAGAAGCTTTAGGCTGACTTTGAAAATAGAACATTACTTCCCCATTATTCTCCCCCCTCCCCCTCTCCCTCTTTAATATTTTAGGGACTTCACAATGTGGTTATCAAAGACCAACTGAGAATACATGGCTAGGGTAGCAAAAAGGAACAGGACTGGAAATGGAGGTTTATAACCTAAACTAGAACGGCAACAAATCTCAGCTCCACAAAGCAATCTCACAGTACATTACCATAATTCCAGAGTTAAAAATAGAAAACCAGAGAAGGATGTTACATTGTTAAAACCTAGCTGAAAAATTAATGAATCTTCTTTAGAACTATCCAGTCTCTCTAATGTACTTCAGGGACTGGCAGTTTTGTTCCCAAGTCTGTCTCTCTGCGACTGAAGCACTGACAAAGTAGAATGAATGCTAGCTGCCTGGCTGGGTTAACCTAGACATGCTGTAGCGCAGAGGTTCAAAGTTCTACCATTTATAATACATTACTGTCTCGCCTCAGTCTGCAGCATACATGCTGTCTTCAGGCAGGCTAGGAAGGCTGTGTTGTGCTCTCCAGCTCTCAGCAGCACAAGAATTGCAGTTGCATCAAGTAAAACTAAAGATATCCACCCCCTCTGGCTAAATTAAATTATGATCTTACACAAAGTAAAGGTTAGCAGATTTGGCTTTTATTTTATTGCTACACCTATTCTAAGTATAGAGCTGATAGCTTTTATGCAAAAGATAGGACATACACACAGAAAATTTTCCATAGAAATCTCCAAGAATTTCAAGTATTTGTCAGTTTTAACTGATAAGTGTTCAGGTGAACAGCTAAAATGGAGAAGCATCCCGAGTTCAAAATGTAAGCATCAGAACGCTAAAAGTGGAATAAAATGACCTGAAGTTACTCACTTCTTTCCCCTTGCTTTCTGTACTTGGGTTGTAAAATGGAGATCAGGCCACCCATCTACCTCAGCCTTGTTCTGAATATTAGTATTATAAGGAGAGCTGAATGTTGAGATACTATCATAAAAAAAGGTCATAAAATGGTTGAGGAGGAACAGGCTCCACCACAATGTGACAGAGCTACATGAAATTCCAGTCTGGTTATGGGAAGCAGGAGAGTCCATGCCTCTCTTGGACACAGAAATCTGCTATTAAAGAACATCTCATTCTTTTTTAAGATAATTTAGTGAAAATTCCATAAAAAGCTTTCCACACCCTGCTAAGAGTTTTTGCATTTTATTTATCTTTAACAACTTTAGAAAATATTGTTTCATGAAACAAAGGGCACAGAGCATGCTCTGGCATGCTGTAGTAAATGTAATAGTGGTACTGCTTTTAAACATGACCAAAAGAATTTTTCAGTAAGTGTATTAATTTTCTAGCTATTTATGTATGAAATGCTCAGGTCAAGAACCAGAGAATTTGGGCTTATTTGAGCTGCTGACTTCTGAAGGAAAAACTGTCCCAACTTTTATCTTCTGATAATCCCCCAGTTATGCACAAAGAAATTTAAGTTTATGTGCTGATATGGGTTGTTAAATACTGTTGAGTAATGAACATAGTAATGTGTTTGCTAAAATAACAGTATTTGGTTTAGAGGGAGCAAGAGAAGAAACGCTCTAAAAGGATATTCTTTGTTTGTGTCCTGTAATATTTAATTACTCCGAGACTGAAAATGTGAAGGTTTGGGGATATACTTGTCTACCCTTCTTTCTTCACTATTTCACTGCTGTTTGCAATGCACGCTGCACTTTGTCACAAATACTGGAAGAGCAATGCTTTCTACTTTTGCACAAGAATATCACCACAGGCCTAGAAATAGTGAAAATTAGGACAGTACCTGCAATAGCTTGCAAGTGAGTGCAGGAAATGTATCCCACAATTCTTTGGTCCTGAGGTGTACTTCCCACTTGCACCTGGAAGGGAAGGAAGAAATGAAAAGGTGACTAATGGAAGAGCTCATACAACTCCACTTCCAACCCGAGCTGTGCAGCCTCAGTACATGGTATTGGCCTTTTTCACCACTCTTTACAGCCAGCTCCATTTTGAAAAAACGCACACGCATACAAAAAACCACCAGAGACACACTGGGGCTCACTGGGGTCCCACCTGCTGCTAGCACACTGGCTTCTTCCTGACCACCACTACTTCAATGTTTCAATGTTGATCTGCAGCACATGCAAAAATTTGACTTCCCTCCGCTTTTCGCAATCCCATTGGTTCTGTCCCAGCTGCGTTGGCACCCTTTTGCATTCCAGCTCTTGTTTATATGCAAGATTCAGACCCACCACCGAAGTGCCATGTAATACTATCAGCAGTCTCATGCTTGGTGTCTGTGTAAGACTAGCACGCAGAAGGAAAAAAAATGCCAAGGGAGTCTGGGGAAAAGGATGAAACATGAAATAAATACTGGGTTTGACCATGTTTTCTCCATTCCACAGCAACTTTTGGATTTTGATGGATTTTTTTTTTTTACATTCTTCTACAAAGGTGCTGGGGATTTTTGCTATGTCTCAGCAAAGTGTTTACATTCCTCAGCTCACAGCAGCAGCCCCCAGGTCTGTCAACCAGATGAAAACACAATGTGTGTCCCTGCTCTTTCACACAGAAGAGGTAGGGCTTCCAGGGAAGCTGGAACGTAGTATAATTCCTCATCTATATCATATGCGTGATCTTTTAAAAATGTATTTGCTGGTGGACACACAAGTAAATTAGAATCAAGTTCTGGTTTAGGTCTTCAACTCTATTGAAGGTTTAGGCAGTTCAGGACTTATAGCTGCAAATCAAAATTCCCAATGACCTGAGGATCAAGATTTGGACTGAGGCAAGAAACTAGTTCGAGCATATGGTTTTCCTGTTGGCGCTTAACATGGCAACACTGCATAGACTACTAAAGAAAATGCCCACCGAGGAAAGCTGTACTCAGGGCTCAGAAAACAAACACACAGATGACTCTCCTTCACAAGGCGAGACTCAAATTTCAGCTGATACCTCTAAATAAGAAGCAGAGCGCAATATTTCATACAGACACAATTTTGTCAGCTTGGTTGGTTTTCTTGTTTTTTAGCTATCCAAGAACCATCCAATTCATTTTATAACTGTAAAGTCAGCTTTGCAGTAAGTGAACTTAGAAGTCATTTGGACTCAACAATGCCTTGTTAACTTTCAGGTTTTGTTCCAGCTAGAAGAGCATGCAGTGAACAACTTGCATTATTCTGCCCTCAGTCTGTTCAGTCCTCCTTTAGACAATTTCCCAAACAGATATTGATGGTGTTCTTATTGCTGTTCCCATGCAGTTTAACCTGCGTCAGGGAGGGTGAAGGCAGAGGAAGACAAGGAAAACACACACAATCACTGGTGGATCACCCTAAGCCAGAGGATTCTCCTAAACTCACAAGATTGTAGCAGAGTCCCAAAGGATATCTGCTGGCAGGCTGTCAGTGACTACTGCAGAAGCTTTGCTACGCAGACCTTTTCCTTCCTCCCTCAGGCTACGTTGCTCTGAACAGATCACCATGTGATCGATTAGAAAAGATGAATTAGAGGAGCGTTCTCTCCAACTTTTATGCAACGTATGCCATTCCAATAGAAAAGTGGGAAACCATTAGTTTATATCCTCCACTATCAAGGGCAGGCAGGTGTATGAATTACATATTTTCTGAACTTAATAACTCAAAATCAGATTTTCTCTGAAAACTATATATTGTAAAGTCTCTACTAGTTTACAAATTTGGAGTCTCTCTTGCTGCAGAGAAAAAGCACGCGTCGTACATCTTTCAATGCCATCTACTGTAACCACACTGAAAAGAAAATACTGCATGTAAAGTTTTCTGCCTTACAGCAAGAATGTGTGGTTTATAATCCTCTTATTGACTAAAGCAGATGGAATCATTTTCAGTGTCTATCCAAAAAGCATAAGTGATTTAAGTCGAAAAGCTGAACACCCAAACATAAATTACAGTCGGTTGAAAAAAAGAAATCAACTGAAATTGGTTTTAGAATTTCCTGTGCAGCCTTAAAGGAGTGCCTGACAAGGCCAGTACTCATCAACCAATTTATGCATAGAGTAACAGTCATTTCTATTAATCATAAATAAATACGTATTGTATGGTGTCCCTGTGTGCACAGATCTATACTGAAATGGACTTGGGATCTTTTGCTCTCAAAGAATGACAAGAAATGGCCAAGAAGAACAAAAAACTGCCACTCTATGGGCGTAGGTGACCGGGGTTGCCACCCCAGGGGGACAGTGCCCCAGGGCTCTGTGCTAGGAACAGTGGCTGCTTTACACACAGTCCTAAGGGGAAAAGGAAAGGCGCTTTCATAAACGCTCTCCTAATTTTAAAAGAGCTCAAAAGCAAGCGCCGAAGACATTAGAATTTCCTTGGAAAGCGTGAGCATGGAAGTACATCCAAAGCAGCTCGTCTCCCAGATTGCACATTTCCTCCAACTTTTTTGACTTTTGGGTTGTTGTTTTTTGGGGGTTTTTTTGAGCAGCAGTATTGATGTAAACCACCAAGCAGAGTCACTTAGAGTATAATCATAATGGAGGCAAACATTTGTGACAACTACTACCAGAGAAAATAAATATCCTTGCAGCTACCTAGTCAATTCCCAGCAACAGCAGAAGCACTAATATTTTAAATATGGTCTGAAATAAACCAGTAAGGAAAATCTGATTATTCGGTCTAATTTGGTATTTCACAGATGGACACAAATCCCATCCACAGATGGGATGTACAGACAGGAAAACTACTTGACCTCTGGAATATTACAAGCCCTATAATTCTGCATAAAAACATTCCTTTGTGTGGCCAAATACCATGTCTACTTTTAGACTGTTCCATTTTCAGGGGTATATTATGTTGTGGTGACTCGGCCTGAGCAGCTACGTGGCAGTCCTGCAGGAAGGCAACACGGAACGTTCACTTCAGCCTGCAACGTGGATCTTGGCAGGAAGGTTCTACTTCCACCAAACCAAGTCAGCACTTCACAAATAGAACATAATTTTTGCTGCTTAATGCAGAATAAACTTCTAAATTCACATTTACAAAAAAAAAAAAAAAAGCAAGCAAATTGCTGCAGAGTGGCTCCTTCACCATAAGCCTAACTTAGGTTCTCCTCAACTCTTCTACTTCAGTAGCTCTGTATCAGTAATACATTCATCAAATTACCCTGCTATAGGGAACTCCTTCAGATACTGCTTTCTAAAAAATCATTGTCTAGTCTTAGTCATGTCATGGACTCTTCTATGTCTATGGAAATTTATAGGAAGGTCATATCAAATATATTTTTAAGTTCACAATATTTTAAAATATGATAATTATTACAAGGGGAAAAAGTTTATGTGATATCCTGTTAAACTCTGATGTTACACAGAGGAAAAATTAAAACTGAGAAAACGTATTTGTGGTTTAATAAAGTGTCCCAATGATGTAACAGAAACAAATTAATATTTTTCAATATTATGCTGAAGTAGGCAAAATATATTCCAATTCTCAGTACATCTGCAAAGGTTAAGTAATCAAACTAGTCAAACCTTTGGAAGCTAGGAGTGGATTCTCACCCTGTTACACCACTGAACATTGCATTTTCTTAGCTGTTGGGGGGCGCATAAAAAGCTCATTACAGATGAGAAAGCGACTTTTTTCCATAAAGGAGAAAGCGTACTAAGGTTGTGTTTGGAATTCAAAATGCCAATTTCTACTGCTACATATTTACATTTGTCCCCTGCCTGTAAATTAAATACGTAAGTGTAAAACTGACAGCTCTGAATTTTTATTTGCAGTCAGAGTGCTGCCTCTATCAAATACACAAAAAAGTACTTGACATCAAGTACTTCTTTTTATTAAAATATTTCATCTCTATGCCATAGCACATTAGTGCAATCTACTGGAGAGACCATGCTGATATTTTGCTGTACTGTGGCAAAACTCTGTATATTCCCATAATTGTGTATCAAAAGCTTGTCCTATATGGACTGAGGATTGTATGTCCTCCAATTAGACTGGTGTCAGGTAAGTTACAATGCTCATGAAAGAAATCAAGCCAACAAGGCTATGGCAGAAAGATTCTCGTTGACAAGAAAAAAACCCAACATAATGAATAGCAATAGTTGAAATTTTAGAGCTAGAGTGAAGGAAATAACTGTAAATTCAATCACATTATTTGCTATCAATCATGGGCATTTTCTGACGTAACTAGAAAATCTTGTACATCTCATGTTTACCATACTCCAGTATAAGAAGTATACAAAGCTGCAAACATGACAAATATCTTGTCTTTAACAGTTTATATTTACACACAGCTGTCCCAGCAGTGCAAAACAGTTCTATTACATCTGGATGTCAAGAAAAGCATCAACAGATACTTAAACAAAAAACAGGGAAATGCTACCTAAATACCAGGGAGATTTCAATACCAGCTTAAAAACCAGCTTGAAACATGTCATCACTGTGTTAATAAATCATCGGCTACTTGGAAGGAAATATTCTTTAATGCTTAAAAATTTGGGCCATGCCACACATGAGAAATCTCTCTCGATTAAAAGAATCAAACTAGGTTCTCAAGAACTGACCAGTAATGTGTAGACAAAAACAAAAGGTTTGTTGAGAGGGGAACTTAACCTTCAGTGACATTGTCTAGAAGCTTCCCATTGCCAGGAGGCGCCATTCAAAAAAATCCTAAATAAAGTAGACAGGTTCTTAAAAGTGTACCCTCCAATGTGAAGGGTTTATAGTCATACATACATTCCCTTCATGGGAAGCAAATCCAGACGCACAAACCAGAAGAGAGCTAAAATTTTCTTGTACTCCTGGAAAAAAGAGTTCCACGGAGTTTATCAGCCTACAATCTACACACGGCCAATAAGGCCAAAGCTGGGAAAGGTAAATAATCTGACTGCAGCATTAAGACTCCTTCAGGGAAATGGGATGCTACACAGATTAGCTCTAGCTTCAGCCGTTATAGTTTAATTGCATCTTGGACTGTAATGAGCAAAACCATTCATTTCATTAGTTGACCATGAAGGTGGAGATTTTGCTGTTGGAATAGATGTAAACTGTAGTACTGATTCCTGCATTATTCTTTTGAAGAGGGTATGTCTCCAAAGTAATAGACCTCTACAGCAAACGAATTTACAGTCATGACAAGAACCAAATTAATGATGATCCTATTAATAAAAACTAGCCAGGCTGAAAAGCACACCTGCATGCTCTGTGGAAAAAAAACCCTCTCTCTTTAGAAACAAAAGCATGAACACTGCATTTGTAAAGATCGTCATCCAAGCAGGGGCCTTGAGTTACTGTTTATCTTGGAAATAAAACACCCCAGACAGAGAATAAGAACAGGGCACAGAAACAGACTTTACAGGAGATGTGACAGTGACTTACTCCCACAGAAATATTCCTCTTACCATATGTAGTCAATATTGTTTAAGTTCAAGGGAAGCTCCATTAAAAATCCAGGAGCATGAGATTCAAGTGAATTACTGCAGATAAAACAACTGTTTATGCATCAGTAGCACTATCTCCACACACACTCGTGGCTCAGACTTCCCTGGTTTGATGCTCTGAGGCACGCTGGTAAAAGTACACTCTTTGTACCTCCCTATTTCAGCTACTGTGGGACTGTCGTTACAGACATCCTATGGACCTATAATGAGCAAAAATAGAGTGAGGAAGACAAATGAAAGAAATGGAAAATACAGTTTCTCTTTCTTTCCAGTACAACTATTCCATAATCTCCCAAATTGTATCAACCCCTTGTGGACATTTTTTTTCATTACAGCGGTTCCCCAGGACAAACAGGAGGGTCGGCACCAAGAAACTAACTGGAATAGCCAGACAAACTGTGTGCACAGTCTTCATTCCTGCTACTGTTAAGATGCCAAGGAAAACTTGCAACTACTCACATTCACAATTCAAACATTCCTGTCCCACAGAGATGACGTAGATTAGCGGTAAGATGTATTTTATTCCTGTACTTTGTGTTCTTTGTAGTAGTTTTTTGGTTAGTTTAGACATAGTGTAAAAAGATCTATCTTATTTTTAGTACACTGACAGCTCTGCCTTTTGCCTTCAGGGATATGTACCAGCTTCTGAAGAAGATGCATTAACTAAGTTACGAATTTATTATAATAAATATGTTATTAAAGCATCTTAAATAAAGAAGTTACAAATGTTACAACGGTCAGCTTAAAATTCTGTTTGGTGCTCTGCAATTCTTTCTAGCTACATTTGTACTTGATTATTTCAGAATCCTATTTTTCCCCACCTACCACATGACAACAATTACTGTTCCATGAACTCAGACAATTAGTTATTTGGCAAAGCTTCATTAAGCTTATATGTGAGGGAAAGTGGCTGTAAATTGGTGCCATGAAGGAAGGGCTCTTCCACTTCTGAAGAGGATAAAGCCCACAACTCACATTCTCTCAAACCTGTATTTCACTGTGCACAACAGTTGTAATTTGTCCCCATTAATGATCGAGAAAAAGACTGTGATTAATAACGTTAATTACATCAAAGTGAAGGAACATGGTACAGCGCCATGGTAGGGTGTTGTTTTTTTTTCTTTTTTAAAAAAGTCTCAAGCAGTTTATTGGACTCTATCCAATTCCTGCATTAACATTTTATAGCAGTAACTGAACACGTGGAAAATGTTTAGGTTACCCTCCTGACTTAAATGGCACAGCTTTAGAGTTCTCTAAACAAATTCATGAACAGCACTAGACATTTCTTTTATACATCACGGGATAACTGTAGATACTGGACTACTGATCACGGACAAGAAAATCTAACCACTGAAATCTTGATATGATCTTTTACTGGAGTCAGAAAACAGCCATTCCCATTTTCTGTGTTATTCCTAGGTAAAAAAGCCTCCCCTCAATATGTTGTGCAGCTGTGTAGCAGAAGTTGCCCCTTCGCTCTCAGCCATGACACACACAAGTTGGCATGGGACAGTAAGGAGAGCTTAAGTTACCCAAGCAACATGTATCTACATCAGCAGTATCAAAAAGGAGAATCACAGAGGTTAATTCAGGGAACCCTCATTTTATCAGACAAAGCAGGCACCTCCAGAGTAGCAAAGAGTAAAAAACGGGCTTCAGAGCAGTTGTGCAGTCAGAGCTACCACTCCTTCTACCATCTGTTACCACCATATCAGCTCTTCTGAAAACAAGTTAGCTTTGCACATAAGCAAAGGTTGCTAGGTTTCCTTTAAGCAATGAATAATAACATGTTATCCGCACAATTACTGTACTTCCTGAGAACAGCATTAATTTTCAGAGAATTTGAAAAGTAAATCTGTTAATAAGCTTAGGAATTAATATTAATTAAACACATGTTCTTTCAGAAATTTAGCAAAAACCACAAGACGTATTTTTTCCTTTTGCTTTTGTTAGAATACTATTAGCTGTTCAAACTACCCACCAGACTGCGGTTTTGCTTTTGCTGTGTGTTCACATACTGTGTTTTAAGCAAGCTTTCTTATTTTTGCTAAAATCTCTCTCTTGGCAGATGCCAAAACCCATAATAATCTTCTACTAAGAACGAAAGGAAGAACAGCCTTCTATACAGTATACTTCCACATATCCCAGTTTCGGTGGGAGGCAAACCACTCCAAAACTTCCTCAGTAAATAGCCATTTTGAGAATAACACCTCTTTCACTCACCTCCCTACCCCAAGTATGGCTTAGATTTACAGTTACAGCTATTACAACTTACGGATAAGAAAGAGGCAAAACTTGTCAGCAGAAGTGACAATTTTTATTGGATTGATAGAACTGGAAAAATTTGTATAAGCTCTCCAATTCAGTAATTCATCAGGTCAAGTTAAGGTTGTTTTCTGGTTTTATTACACTAATGTCCAAAACTTACACAGCAACCCTGGAAGACAGTCTAACTAAGGCTACATACTAATCCCTCTATCTAAAGATGGATGTTGACATTTGGAAACCTTCTGGTAAATTACAAACAGGTGATGCATTACGCAATTTCTGCTCAGCACTCATTGATACCTCTTAAACATGGTTTGACTGCAAATCATCATCCAGTTTCTGAAAGGGACGTGTATTTTAGAACTCCCTTTAAATTCATCAAAACCACTGTGAATTAAACCTATGTACATGTCAAACCAACAGCTGCAGAGTAACTGAGAACACTGCAATGTGCATCGCGGTATATACAGATACACACAAGCTCGCTTTTTAGTTAGAATCACCAGCACAGGGTAGCATCTGGGTCAGTCCCATTTCCCTCCTCTGTCTGTAGCAGAGCAGCAGCAAGAGACAAGTGGAGTTATAAAACCTACAAAGCAGACTAAAGGGTTCTTTTCTCAGGCATTTTAAATTAATGTGAAATGCAATGCTAGAACAGAGAGTTACGGCAGAGTCTCCCAAGGGCCCAGACTGTCAAAGTATAAAAATGAATTGGCTGATTTATATATTTGCTAACTACTTCTCTGAGTCTTTAGCGGCAACTAGGAACAGTGGTTTAACACTTCAGACATGAAACTGTCACTTAGATGTAAGTGACATTTCCCCCCTTCTTACATATTTTTTTTGTGACTCTGTCCCTCTTACATCCCAAAGAGAACCCCAGATTGGAGGCAGAAGATCAAAGTGCTGAACATAAATTAGTCCTCCAGTTATGAAGAAAATGGGCTTTACACAGTAGCCCCTCGCAACTATGTCTCCCTCATGCCTTCATGGAGGCTGACCTGGAAAGCATCGGCCTATACCGATGGAAAAACCAGTCTGTAATCTGTCAGGAAAAGGCCAGCAGCAGCACCCCGCGTGGCAGACATCTTTAGGAAGAGAACTGACAAATTTCCTAGCAAAATTCCTTTGCGCAGTTCTCCAGATAGCTGTTAGGCAGCATGAAGTCAGTAGTATGAAAGAGCGTTAAAAGCCTCTGTGATTTACTTCCAGCTTCCTTCCTTGGTTGTGACACCCCTGGTGGTAAGCCACAATCAAATCACTTTAACTTCCTGTGCTTTAGTTTCTCCTTCTATTAAGCAGATATTGACCTTTCTTTATTATGCGCTGAGACATATGAATGAAAAGCAGTACATAAGAACTGATCGTTATTATAGCTACTAATAATAACCCTTGAGCTGTATAAGTCTCTCAAGTAAAATAATTCTGTATGACTAAGCAAATCTCTCAAATCCTTCCAAATCTCCACCTGAACTTTACAATGTAGATGGTGAAGGCAGGGCAGGGAAGAGGTGGGCAATGGAAAATCATTTCCTCTTCACTGGAAACAGAACCTATTCCAAAAGGAAAAAACATGTGAAACACTTGGACCTTGGCAGCAGGGATCTGTTTAGTAACACAGTGCCCCCAAGACAGTTTTGCCTTTTTGTTCAAAATAATTCAACCTTCATTAAATGTTTAGTTCTGAGACTTTTAATTTATCTTCCTAACATCTGTATTTGTAGTAAGGAGACCAACCATACTTATTAAATGAGAACCAGTTTCCTTCTCTGAACGTTCTTTAGAATTTGGATGTTGGGTCTTCCATGAGGTTCAGAAAGATTTGAATAAAGGCTTCATCCTCCTAATGAGTGGAAACATTAAGTGATTTTATCCATATTTTCAAAATACACAAATCTCCCCTCACTCACTTTTCACAGCTTTTTTTTTTTTTTCTTCAAACAACATACAAAGCAATTGCTCCTTTATTCAGAGCTGGAAGCTATGCAAGGGGAACAGTCTTTGTAAGTATACTTGCAAACCAAAACTAAATTGATGTCTTTCCTACTTCAGAAATGGGAACATTTCTGAATGTCCTCATTTTTCAATGAAGAACTGAAAAACACAGACTTTGCACAGGGCAGAGAGACTTAACTGCATGCCACTACTGAATGGAAAGCAATTAGGAGACTCTTGTTCTGCACCGCTCCCTTACTGTCTTTGAAACCACACTGAGATAAACGCTAATGTAGGACTGGATACATAAAAAATATTGTAAAAGCCAGTAAAAGAAGTATCTATAAGCTGTCCATTTTGAATGGCAGAGCACTGGCTAGAATGACGCCTTCCAACCACAGTTACAATTCACTGGGATAGCGGCAAGGTAGCAAAGCGTAAGACCTCAGGACTTCTGAAGTTAATGGACTGCTTCTCACTGACGTCAAAAACAAGCCAGGCTTTTACTTACTGTAGCTTTTGTCTCCAGAGTCCACACACACTCAGTTGCTGATTAAACACTACATCAAGGAAAACAACCTTCAAACCTACTTTATTTCAAAGCTAAATTAAATAGTTCATTCCTACTTTTTTTTTGTCAAAGAAAGAAATGACCAATGATCACTTAATGTACAATTAGGACAGGAAATCATTTTGTATCAGGATAGACTTAACTCAGAATGAAAAATATTTTAGGCATAAAGTACAGCATGTCAGAATGACACAGACATAAGGAAAAATGGTCTTTTAGCTGGCCCAGAATTCTGTCATATTTGAAAGAATGTAGTCATCTTTGAATCTTCATAATAATGGGTCCCTATTCCCTGCTCAACTGTAACATTACTTAACAACTTGAATCCATAATTAAGTTCATCATCCCAGTGGAATTTTGAAAACAGGCTTAATTTTCTGCAAGAGAAACGGAGACATTGCGGCCTGCTTTGACTCAGCAATGAGCAGCTGAAAGCAGATTGGTTTTAATCTGTTAATCCCTAATATATGCATATGTTGAAGTGTAGCCTTTATGACCCTGGTAGTATTTACGCTGCACGTGTATGTTCCTTTTTTGCATGCAGCACTTCATGATGAAAAAAATAAACTTTAGCTGTTTATAAACACATAAAAGACTACAGTATAGAAAGCTTAGACCCAATTTTTGGAAACCTGCATTCAGATATAGATAGGCTTTTGTCTATGTCAAATGTCTATGAAATACTGGAGTACTATCAGGCTGCAAATTCTAATATTTGGGGAGTCTACACAAGACACAATACCAAAAGTTTTTGCTTCATTTACAAGTTACAAACAGTGGGTACAAAAAACCCCACTGATCCTTATTAACAATCCATATTTTTAATGGCTATTAATGGCTTTTGTTGAGAGCAAATTATTTTTTTTGAAAAATTAATTTTTTTGTTGTGAGCATATGCACTAGAAAGTACATATAATTTGAGCACCTAATATATTTTGCTAGCATTAGGAAAAAAATCAGTTTTTAGTCAGTGAAACACATTCCAAACTGTGACTAAATCACGAAGTCTGAAATCCAGTATCCTAGGAGATCTTCAGATCTGTCTGGGTTTGGGTCTACAGATTTGGATCTCTCCACAAAGTTTTGGTTCTCAATTAATCACAAATTAGAAGAGCTCACTTTCCAGTTTATGAAGAGCACAGCCAGATTCATCCAAGAATTACTCATGAACAGCCACTAGTCTTGGAAAAGCAAATCATTACATGCAGACTTTTATTTCTGCTTTTCATGATTTACAGAAGCATAACCCCAGGCTTCCTGTTCTCACGACCATTAGTTAATTTAAGTAAACTGTGTTAATAAAGTGAAAAACCTCTCTGGCTCCCCAGTGTCCCAGGCATATTTTTTCTGTTTACTCTTCTTCATGTCTCTCCTTAACAATTCTTTTGCAACCAAGAGACAGCCATACGTTTCATTGCAATTATTTCAGTTTTACGCTACTGGCATTTAGACTTTTGATTCCCACATAAACACACAACATGCATAAGCTGGTTTCCAATAGTAATGTCCATTGTACTATACTCATGTTATGAAGCTTAGAATTTGTGCATTTTACTAAAGACATTTCTGTAAAAAAGAAACTAAAATTACATGAAAACTACTTCAATTTTTGACACTTGAAATTATACTCAAGTTCTACTCCCAAAAGCCCCTCATTATTTCATGCACATCCATCACTTTAACACAGTATCTAGGCCACAAAACCTATATATAGGTTACATCAGGTAATCTAGATCTGAATAGTGCCTCTTTGAATGCTAACAGAAGTGACAGAGAGAAAATAATGTAACTTAGTAACTTATCACATCCGTAGAGTCAGTATTTATGGCTTTGAAAAGGCTCTTACCTTGAGAAACAAGGCTCCCTTGGAAGCCAAGGAGTCCGTTCCTCTTCCGTTGGGGTAACAGTGATAGGCAGCATCCATAACAGGATAGCGGCTGGCAAAAAGTAGACCACTGTTCACAAACTTAAAGCTACAGCAGCCATGGCAACTGTAGACCCCAACATCATAGACAATATATTCAAAATAGTGATGAAGCTGCTCTTTCAATTTCTCTGCAGCTCTTTTGTCAAACACTTCCTGCAAACACAGAAAGTCTAAGTTGGCAGGGAAGAAAGCAGAGATCTCATGATCAAAGGTCTCATCTGTATGTTTCTTTTTCCGCACTGAAGTCTTCTTCATGATTGAAGCTTTGTAGAGGAGCTTGTTGTTGACAGTGCTTTGGTCCACTGTACCATCTCCAACACGAACTTTAACTAAGGACTCTCGTGAAGCAGAGTAGCTGTCTAAACTCCCAGAATCGCCTTCTTTCTGTTTGTGGTTAGGTGTTTTTGAGATCTCCACATCACCTTCCAGTGAGGGCTCTGCTGGGCCACTGGCATGAGCCTGGCCATTGACGGTATCTGGTTCTGTGTCTGACATGTGGCCATTATCCTCTCCATTTATGCGGACAATGCAACTGTTTTCTTCTCCCTCATTTGACTCTCCAGCTCCAACTTTATCTTCTCTACTATCCTCACTGTTGTTTGAGCCAGAATTGTCTCCTTTATACTCCATTGATGTTGTCCTTTTGATGCCAGCATTAACAGTACGATTAGTGTTATCTCCACCCTGGGGGGAGACCAAGCTGCTAAAACTCGCTGCACTGATGGATGTGTTGGTAGGAGAATCTATGTATATTTTGATCTGTGGTCTGCTTGCCCCATTTCGGATCCTCCGGCCAATCTCTTTAGCCCTGGCCTGTGTGTTGAAAACATTATTAAATCTTGCCAGAGAATCTGGCAGGAGGCAAACATTGGCACTGCCAAAGCAGAAGCTTTTCCCATTCCCTGCAGCCTTCCATTCAGTAAGCAATGTGGCTCCATTCACGTGGTTCTTGTCTTCTAGTCTGGAGTAGATATACGGCCGTCTGGCTGACTGGAGCGGAGACCATAACAAGAAGCCAATCAGAGCAAAAGGAAGCGAGGCCACCAACAGTGCCAAGTAGATGGGAGTGGTAATAATGATGCAGAGTGCATGAAAATAGCACGGATCATCTGCTCTTTGACGTTTTTCATAGGTGGTTGGAACAAAAGAGGCCACAAGCCTATCTGCTAACCAATAACATGGGAAAATCAGGCCCCAGGAAAAAGAATGCAGAACTGATAGAAAGCTGTTGGGAAATGGGGAAGTGTATAAAACCATTGCAACTTAATTATGACAGCACTTCAGGGCCTACTACATGATGTCACTAAGTCAAGCATCTGTAAGAACACTGGGACAGGGCAGGGGAAAAAAGGT
This sequence comes from Chroicocephalus ridibundus, assembly GCF_963924245.1. NCBI lineage: Eukaryota > Metazoa > Chordata > Aves > Charadriiformes > Laridae > Chroicocephalus > Chroicocephalus ridibundus. The sequence goes on from NC_086287.1 coordinate 75,688,358, forward strand.
CCAGTCAGGAGTTTGGTTTTTTTCCAGTGAGAGTCAATAACAAAACTTTAAGAGCACCATTTCACTGTCTTGGAGTAAAAGTGAAACAAGGCCACTGTTTTCGTCTGGCTTTTTGGCATTTGTATTTGTCAAAGGATGTCATTGTTCACTGGAGGCTGCCATAACGAAACACTCTGGAGGCAAAAAGGAAATCTGTAAAAACAGAAGCCACAAAACATACGTAACAGTTATTAAAAGTTTAAAGCATATTTTCTCATACCAATTTTGCCTTATAGTCTGAGTTATTTCCCTTTTTTGTTTAGTTTACCATTTTTGATAGTCTGTTAAAGGCTATGGATCTAGGGCAACTCCAACAACAAGGGACTGTATTTCTGCAAATGAAATCGGTACATTGACTATTTAATGCATATGACTACTATTATCATGAAATTTTAGGCCTTACATCGAGAAATATAGTTTGGAATTTCTTTTCTTTTATAATCCATTCACACTAATATTTATATTAGCTGTTCTCAGAACCTTGCAAGTGGAGTTTAGCAGTTATCTTTAGGCTGCTCTGAAAGACTATTACATCTAGTATTTTATCACTGAAGTTGTATTTCCTTCAATTGCCAAAGTCCTTAAAAAAAAAAAAAAAAAAAAAAAGAGATGTGATGGCACTGGCAAAGGCACATTGTATTTAAGAGCAGAAAACATCTGTTTGCTATAAAATGTTATCTGCTTTGCTGCCCTTTAAAACGAGTTTATTTAAATAAATTAAAATACTCTTTGTATGGTTGCGTATGGTTTCAAATTTTTAATATTCAGTTTATTAAAACTATTAAGTCAAAGTACTTTGCTTTAATATTTAGGTATTTAATACTCATTATTTATTTCAAGCTGTAGTTCAGTTTCATTCAGCTAAAGCCCAGAAAACCTCTGATAAACCTCTGCTAAAGCCCAGAAAACTATGATTTCCTATTAAAGGTTTCTTGTATCTAGTGAATACATAAGCAAAATATAATGATAATTAACATCATTGTTTTTAAATTCCAATTTTCAGCTTTGAAAGAAACAATACTAATTGAATATATCAAACAAGAAAAACGGTTTCGTGTCTTTCCACTGAAGACAGATGACGTCTTTCAAAAGGTTTTGCTACCAGTTGGGAAACTCTGACCTGAGGTATTTAGAAAACGTCATGATTAACCCAAGACATCAAATTGTTAGAGGGCTGATCTTATAAAAAAAGTTTTCCAGTATACATAGAGCTTACATACTTTTTTTAAAAAATAATTTAAGTCATCTTAACAACTTGTAGTAAGTTGATGTTTTAACACAGGTTTTGCTAATATGAAACACAAATTGTTTTTAAAAAAGAAGCACTCGCATTTATCAAACTTTATCAACCTTGAGAATGGTTATCACCAATGAATGCAATGTCAGTCTCCATAAACTGAAACCGTGACATTATGCAGTAAGAGGAGCAAAGCTAGATGGCTGATGAAAGCACAATTCCCATTTACAATGTTTCAAGTTTCAAAACGAGAATGTAAATAATATTAAGCAGCACTGAATAAAAACCATTCACCAAGTAAGCAAAAGAGAGGATTTGCACTGGACTGTGCTTCAAACCCCATCTTTATTTTTGACATCTTAGAGAAATGAAAATTACATACGTATATTTACTGGCATAAGTTCAATTAAAATCTGGGGCTCCCAGGGAGCCAAAATTAAAGAAATGGTAGTTTGATGTGTATTTTAAACATTCTACAGGGCACCCAGAGACAGTAAGGCATTTTTATTTAATAGCAAACAAAACAACGATATGGGACACAGAAGAGAGAAATACAGTTTTACAAAGCAATGCTGCCTTAGAAACAGAATAAAAATTAAATTCTCCAATTTTCTCTCACCTTTTAGATTTCCATTTCTTCAAACCAGGCCCTTGCAACTAATTTATGTTCCTACTGTCAGCATATTTTTAATTGTGGTACACATGTAATACCAGCCTGCCAACACAGAGTATACTGTACAGGTCAGAAGTGACAAGTAGGGCATTAAAATACACGGCTTAACTAGCTCTCTTTTTACCACACATATTTTTTGATTATTAATGATATGAAAATTCTTCCCTCAGATTCCCGATCAGCAGGACTAAGAGTACTCACAGAATGTCAGATTTATAGCCACGCATTTTTGGTAGGCACCATGGCAAAGAAGTTTAATGGAGAAACAGATGAAGATGAGATAGTTTTGCAGATTATTTCTTCACAGAAGTGAAAGGCAACCCTGGGCCAAGCAAGTAAGTGTTAGTCTGAAAAATCTAGTAAGATGGTGACAGCGGCTCCTAACAGAAACTGACCGGAGATAGGAATCAAATTCTAAAATGGAATGAGAAAAATCAGGTTGAGTGGGGACAAGATTATAAAGACCTTCAAAAGCGAAGCCAAGTAGTTGGTACCCAAATAGTATAGAGCAGGAAGAGTCAGTAAGCGCGTGCATTAAAAAGGACGGTAGTACCACAACAGAAAACTGCTTTTAACTACTGTGTCCTGGGCACACAAGGAAAGCTGTATGCCAGAGATGTAGAATCTGCAAGGCAGCAAACGACGGTTAATAAATATGCATGCACTGATATCAGGAAAAGATTATCAAAACCTGACTAAAAATATAAAGTGGGGGGAAGGACAGAAGAAAAGGAGCTGTTGTACTGTAGCAACACACACCTGGCCTTCCACGTATAAGGGTTACACCCCTGCAAGTGCTCCCAGCCAACTGCATGTTTGGCCAACACCAGGCAGTCAATTACATTTCATGGGAGACACGGTCCTGTGTATTTTTGCCCTGATCGTACTATTTAGATGGAAATTTGAAAGGCTGGATCAAAAGAGGGTTTTTTTTTGTTGTTTTTAATTATTAGCTTAGCATAACTTTCACAATCTTATGCAACATGTTTGAGTTTAAATAAATGAGTGACTAGTCAAGTGCCAAATAACAAATGCTTGGCATTTACTCATTGCCAAAGGCATTTGGGGATGTTGATAATAGGGGGAAGCCTAGCAGATTTGTTTTCCTGAGTGATTTTTAGGACTCTTTAGTAAGAATGTTCAAAAGAGACTCTGGCATCTACATATCAGATTAAAAAAAAATAACTTAAAACCTGTCCAATTATATAATTACCATTAGATAAGAAAAAACTGTAAAGAAGTTATTCTGTTCTATTGGATGTTTAAAACGCTTTATAAAAGCCCTGTCTCTTTACATAATCACTCAGTGGACCAGAAAGGTTCTTGTTTACAACAGTGCCAAGGGTAAACAGAACACTGTTGTTTGGGGTATGTGAAGTGAGGACAGACTGCAAACCTTATATTCCAACTTTCAGGCTAATGACCTTTCTGGTGAAAGCTGCAGTTGTGCTGCAGACTATAAGGTCAATTTGACTTTGACTATTTTAAAGTAACACACCAGAAAAAACACAGAACCACAATGGATCCGTAATAATTTGTCTAAGTAGGTCTTCTATAGATAAGTATTTTCTTAAGCATATGAAACATGACTTCAAGTGACAGTTTTGTGAACAGAGTAGTCAACGCCTGCTCGATGACGTGATGAAGTAAAAAAATCAATCCAACATAACTCCTACCAGTTCTGTTATGGACTGCAGCGTCAATAATCTACACTCTAAACAGCTGTCCAGCAAACCATAAAATGCTGGACAAAAAACGCTAAAATGGCTTCACAAAAGCAATTATCCAGATTATGGGGACATACTAAATCTAAGGAATTCATGCTTACTGTAGATACAACATACCATCACATGTATTAGTACAAAAGGAAGAGAAATGAATGCAATCAGAAATCCTTTCACAAGATAAGATTACATAGCAAGTGTCATAAAGCAAATTGGTTCAGACTGAAGTCTGTTTTAACAACATTTAGCAAGAATGTAATTCTTTGTAAACACTAAGGACTGAATGATGGTTCAAGGCCACATTGGTGACTCCTACACTTCCTCTGCCTTAAAGAGGGACAGTACCTTTGAAAATCAGGGATTTGTTACACAGTTTTTGACCAGGTGCCAGCTGCATCCCTCCTTGCTAGCCACCTGAAGTGGGGAGGCAACAGGGATCTGAGATGCATTCCATCCATTTTATTCTATGAATTCTAATAGAATTATCACAACTAATGATACAGAAGTACCAAAACTCTGGTACCACAGCAAGTCTCAAGACTGCAGAAAAGGGAGGAGGGAATCACGAGCTGGAGGTCTCCTTTAAATTTTTGCATATTGCAGACAGAAAACATTGGCACACCAAGGTCCTAATTAAAAATACTTTTCTTGCAAATAAATTATCGTAATTTATTAATCCTCTAGATGAAGGAAATCACACAATTAGCCAAAGTTATTAATCCTCTAGATGAAGGAAATCACACAATTAGGCAAAGCTCTGTTACAGACTCACTGGCATGCATAGGAAACTAAGTTTCCTACTCTTGTCTGTTCACTACAAAACCAGATGCATGATAGTGTCTCAAAGCCACCCAAAAAGAGAGAATGGAGAGAGTCATGAGAGACACCTTTCACCTGTGCAAGATCTTAAAGGGTGAGGGAAGGCACCACGTGAGTCAGCTGCAACTTGGAAAACATGACGCAACATCTCTCCTAATGCAACGGTTTAAATGCTGCCTAAAGCTAAAGTGCCTAATTCCTTGTGATGAAGGGTATTACTTGGTAATACAGTGCTTTATTCATAGGGGTTTGAGAGGTTAAGGGAGAATTTAGGATACTGCAATAAACCAGGTATTTTTGTACGCTACAAAGACGTAAACTGAAGTCTTGTTTAGTTGTTTTTATTATTTTCTAAGTGTTTGAAGGCTAAAAAAAGACTTTATTTAATTTTTTTTTATGGTGCCAGTATAGAACATCTCAACTTTAGTGATAACAAGACATCAGGTGGAAACGTTTCAAAGATTTTTATGATTATAATTATGCCCAGAAGTATGCTAGAGATATCATAGATCAAAAGAGATGTTCCTAGCTCCAATATAGCTTGCAAACTAAATAAAAGACAATACAAGTCAACAAATGATAGAGAAACAGAAGAAAACCAACAAATGGTGCAATAATAAGGTTACATGGACAGTCTAGAAATGGTCAGAAAAGTTTTAACTTCCTTTTTCTTAGATAACTAAAATACACTTTCAAATTCAGCTAAATTTGCTATTAACATTTCAACTGTATTTTTAAAATATATGTAAACCACTGCAAGAACAGGTTTTTTTAAAAACAGAATAAAACTGCTGAAGTGACTAACTGATCTAGAAAGTTACTCTATGGGTAACTTCACATACGAATTCACACACATTCATTAAAACTAGTTTTTCTTGAATCCTGACAGTTGCTTGGTCTTTAGTGAAAGTCATAGCAATATGTATCCAAAACTGCATTCTAGAAAAACAGCATATTTAGATTGTGTTGACTTTTTGTTAGCTTTATTTCATTATTGTCATTGTAATTTGAAGCAGAGAAATGCAGCTTATAACAAAGCTACCACTACACCACGCAAACCAGCAAAAATCAGTGTTTGAAACTGAGAATGGGTAAAATGAAGATCTGTGAGACCTGAGAGAATTCTCACTCAGGCTCTCCTGCTTGGTTATTAGACACACCACAACTTAATCTTTGCTTTCCTCCATAGTGTCATCTGGTTATGCTCCCACGCATACTACAGAAATCCTTTCTTTCTTCAGTCTCTTTCCCCTGATTATTCTTATACATGCTTTTAATTAGAGTCTAGTTCAACTTCTAACTACCCTTCTGGAAACAAAACCTACTCCAAAAGGCAAAATACACATAAACTGTTTTGCATGCTTGATTACATGACTGTAATTACAGAGATGCAGCCATCTCAAGGTGTCAGTGGCTGTAATGGAGGTGCTTTCTTGATCACTTCACAGCCTGATGTTTTAACTGAAATCCTGTCATTCTGCACAGGACTCGTTCCATGAAGCAGTTCGAGATGTCAGGTAAGGGAATTTAAGCAACACTTAAAATGGCTCACCTTAACTTCCATTAAAGTCAATAGCAATTTACAGCTTACAAAAAGCTTAGTAAAAATGTGGATCCACCATGACATGAGAAGCTGAGTTAGGTGTATTACTGATACTGACGAAAAAAGCAGTACCCATTCAAACTAAGGATTTGTCAGAAGGAGAAGGGAAGGAGGAAAGTGTTTCTGCAGACTTGCCATTGTGATATTCATTTACCAGTTTCTCCCCTAAACTTTATTCCTCCTTTCTAAAGAAGGTCACAAAACATTGCCTGGCTGCTCTGCAGCTTGTCTCTTTTATGCCCACAGGCTGCAACCAGGCAAGAAGTCACTATAAACGAGATGTCTAGCTTAATTGAACCAACCTGTAAAAAATAAAATATTAAGAAGTGCGAACTTACAAGTCTTATTGAATACCATTGAATAACCAGCAGTTAAGTATGTGTCTGCAGAAAAACAAAAAAAAAAAAACCACCCCCACAAGTTCACAGAGCCTGCTGAAGCCTCTGGCATATTTAATAAGGGGTAGAGTTATGATGATGCAATCTCCGTTCAAAATAGAGGTATTGAGCAATTGGGCTAAATTTTCAAAAGGAGTCTTTGGAACCTCAATGATGCCCCTCTGTAATTTCTGTAAAAGCTGAACATTTAAGTAGATACAGTGCTGTTATTAACCGCAGCATTGGTAGCTTAAGGGACCTCAGACAGGGCTATGAAGTCTATTGACTACGCAGAGCAAATCAGCCCTTCTCTAACGGAGCCTACCCTAATGGACTTGGATAGGCAGTGACAAAGGTAGCTCTTGGCACCTATATGACACGCTGCCCACAATGAATGGGAAGTGGCAATCCTCTTCATTTGACAAGAGATCGGCTGTAGCTGGCCTCCTGCTTAGTCACCTCAGCAGAGAAACTAAGCTTCGCACCAGCATGGTATGCTATTATACCTCCTCACCCCAAATGGGACATCCAGCACAGAGATGAAAATTTGCTTATGATCGGACTGTAAAACTTGCTCTGTGGTTTACACTTAAGTGTGGCATGGCAACAGATTCTTGTCTCCAAAAGCAAATCATCTCAATTTGGTAATCCCAGATCATATTCCTAGGCCAAAAACCATACCCACACACCTTCTGCTACCTAAAGTAAATTGGATTAAGTTTTAAACTTAATATTAAAATATAAATTTGATTATGTTAATGTATGGAAACACACATTAAAAATATATCCAAACAATTACAACCAATTGAAAAACATGAAAAATATGACAGGTCCCTTTTTTCTTTCAAAATGGATGGAAAATTGAAGCTGAATTCATTATAGCACAAAACAACCAGCTTTTATATTCCTGCAAGCAACCTTGATTTCACCCTGACACAGTAGATTTTACTTGCTTAAAATTTAGATCTGGAGTCATAAATGCAAAAGGGGTATATCATATCTTTCAAGCCTAGAAGAGATTTATTCTTTACTTTACATATATAAACTGCAATCCCAACTACGAAGAGGCAATTGGTGCCTCTACACCGAGATACACACCAGCCGTACTAATGCCTCCCGGCAGGCCTGACCCAAACCCAGGAACTTTACCAATCCAACTCCAAATTCTAAAATATACCTCCAAAACTCTGTGCATTCTGTTATTTGAATATGAGTGCACCAATACCAGCCTGTAAACATAAGCTCACTAGTCAGATACATGCCTTTGGGGCATTTTTTAATAGGGCATTTAGTTCTACTTTGCACTATGGTGCAAAGACTCATCTAAAAATACGGGCTCCAGAAACTTTCATCAATTATTTTTATTTCAGTGGAAACAGACAGACTCGCAGCTTCTGTTGTCTTTTAGAGGCGACAATGGCCACAAATACCTCTAAAAATATCACGGTTATGCAAACTAAGTAACACCACAATTAATGCCAGTTATGATCAGCAAGGGCATTACTTTAGAACAAATTTAAGTGCATCAATTGAGTAATTTCTTCAGGAATTCATGCAAAAAAAATAATCCTGAACAGCAAAACTGTCTCTTGTAGAGGAGACACAATCACATCTTTCCAGATTATCAATTCATATTAGGCCTTAGGAACTGGCAAGAAGTAGACTCACCACCATATCCTCTAATGCCCGAAAATAACAGCAAATACTTCATACAGCTTTAAGTTTTCAGAAAACCTTTGCTATCAGGCAAGATTTAGACCAAAAAAATTAATCTGACCACTTGGTGATCTCACTCAGTACCTGGAAAGCTAAACACTCTCTATTTTGAGACCTTATTTGGTGTACTTCAGTAGTGAGACAACTGCAGCATACAAATGCATGAATCTGTGACACTAAGCTCTGTTTATACAATAGAAATGGAATGGGCTCTATTTACAAAATCACCTTTTAGTGTGCTTTAGCCTCGTATTTTACAGGAGCTGGAGTAATTCAATAATGGCTAAATAAATCTGATCTTTGTAGATGGTTTGTTTAACAGATCTTACTGAGATGGAACAATATTAGCTTTGGGTGCCCAAGACAGAATTGGAGATAAAAAAAATTTTCCTACTCATCTTTCACCACCTAAAAGCCAGAGGCCTGACTACAGCCGTGCCTCATCCATAAATTGTCGGGGGCACAGGCTCTCTGTAAAATGAAAAGCTGGAGTTTCTCCGGCAGCACTTTTAGCCTTCAGGCTTCTGGTTAGTCCAATACGGCTGATCAGATAAAATTATAAAATAACCAATTTTCCCCAGAGTGGATATTTTTATACTGTTAAAGTTGCTCGTAACAGCTGGCAAAGAAAAGTTATCTTAGCTTACAGTAAATTCCACACAAATCCCTGCCGATAAATAGCTGCTGCTCTATAAAAAAAGCTCACCTACAATTCTCAAAATACTTTACAAGGGAAATTAAAATACAACCCAACTGAATTAAAACACAGCCACCACTATAAAGAAAATTAAAGTACATTTATTCATGTTCTACAAATGGAAAATTGGAAAAACCGAGCATCTGTAACTTGAGCAAGTTTTCATGGAAACCCTGAGATTAGACTCCTTAGCTCACAATTTCCTGCTTAGTGACAAAGTCGGATTTCTTCAGGATTCACAGAGATCTAAACGTATGGTAGATAATCATAAAAGAATCAGCAATATTCAAAACTCAACACAAAAATATTGAATCTTTCCCCCAAAACTTGTTATCATATCAGCCTCTGACAAAAACGCAAGAATTCAAACTTGAGATGTTTTTTTTTTTTAAGATTAAATTGTTCTGAGAAAGGGCAAGTATTTTTGTTGCATATTTCTCAAACAGTCTATTAAGATTCTGTTTAAAAAAACCAAAAACCAGCCCAGATCACTCTACACTTTTGACTTTTCGAATGTGGTAACAAATTCAAGCAAAAATATTTTGTTTATTCATTTGTAAATCCATTTCACTGTAATACACTGGTAGGCTAAAGTACACCAATCCTCTCGTATTTTAGTTTCTTGCTACAGAGTAAGTCATAAAAAAAGACAGTTAGCAATATATGATTTTTTTAAAAATATCCCAGGCAATCAGTTTGTGCTTTGTCAAAAACGTTTATTGCCATCTTTACATAAAGCATGGCTGAATTTTGCTCAGATGTTACAAAACTATTCATCTTTCAAATACTCATGAATGAAACATTTAAAACCACAAAATCTGTTTGGTGATTTGTCTTAAAACCACTCCTAAGAAAGCAGAGAGATTTTGTACAGGTTTATTCTAGGAAGCCCTCATGCCATCCTACAACTACAAAACGCATCACAGAACAGTGGTGCAAACCTATTTCAGCTCTTCACTGTCTACCATGGAGTAACGTGCCACTCTTGTTAGACTGGCACTCTCTGGAAGAACAGCAAAGTTACACCTAGTAAGACCCGTGCCAAGAATACACTTACGCTCTAACTGCACGACTCTGCTTGTACACGTTTGTAGAGACACCCTGCAGCACTTTTTAAAAATGTGTTTGCCACCAAAATAGCATTCTTGGGGAAAAAAAAAAAAATAAAATTTCTAGACTCTCACAAGCGTACAAAACAGAAGGACTGCAATATGTTTCCCACTCATCCTGAAACTTATTTAACTTTTTATTAAGCATTGGGTTATGCAGAAAATGCTGATCCTTCCTTTTCCCCTTCCTGACAAACTGGGAAACACACTCAGTACATTCTGGACGCCTTACTGTTGCAGCCCAGGAAGCAATGTTCAGTTCCAAAGCATCCTTTGAAGTCTACTAATGCTGCTTGAGAAGAACCAGGTTTCTGGCACTCTCCACTATATTGCCTAAGAGCCTCCCACATTTTCTGCTGGCAGAACAGATCCTGGCTCACACCTGGATGCTTCCAACCTTTCAGGTTCCATGTTACAGAGATTCCTACTCCACACACATAACTGTTCCTGTGCATGAGTTGGCAGGGGCCGACAACATGGACTTGGTAGAACAAAGTGAACGCAACATTTGAGGTGGGGTAGGAAGAGGGGAATCTTATATCTAAGCTAAAAGATTTTATATCTCTGTGGAATAACAATAAATGGAAATCTGATTTTTGTAGCATGGACAAAATGATGCTTACTCCATAACACACTCTGAAATATCAAAATTGTGCTGTGTTCCTCAAAATGGTCCACATTTAGAAAAGAAACAAGAGAAGCTATGCTAAATACAAACATTCTAACACTTCTATCACTAAATCGGAGAACAGCATAAGCCAGTAAAAGAACACAATAAGAATTTAAAGAGAAAAATAATGAATGAGTGAAAATGAGCACCTACTTTATTTGTGTATGCATATCTGCATACAAAGTTTACCTTACTATTTTGTGGACTTTCCTTAAAAATACAGTAATTGTTTATGGTTTTTCTGTTATTAAATGAAGTTGTGAAGATCAGGACAATGTGCAGATATTTCATTTTACACCCCTGACCCTCGCAACTACATTTTTTAATTACTCTTGCGATTACAATGAAATCAGCAAGTTTTCTACACCCAGAATGAGCAGGAGGGACAGACTACTTTATTTATATATTTAAAAGAAATCCCTGCAGTCTTCTTGGGTGATCACCAACAGATGATGCACACTAGATGCCTCTCTTGGCCATCAGCAGAAAAAAAAATTTGTTTAAATATTTAATAGGCTTTTAAAAACTTCTACTGAGTCCAACTATTACCAGTTTTTTTCACTGTGACAAAAAGTATGTTTAATTGAAACAGCTGTTACTTAATAAATAACCAGAAGCTGTGCAAACAAATGCACGGTATTTCCAGATTAGATTTTCATACATGCTATTTTCCATATACTAGCATATAAAACAAGTCTAAATAAGATCTCAACCCAAATAACAAAGCTTTAGAGAACCAGAAGCATTGACTGGGCCTATCTCCAATATAAACTTGATCTCAGTGTTCCATTCAGGATGCAAAGCAAGCATCCCAGATGCTCAGTACTGCTTTTACTCGCTCAGGTAAGCTTTACTGTTGCAACAGTTTACCAAGAAGAGAAGATACTACAAATTAATACTCCTATTCCAGGGGAGAAAAAAATGAGTGCATTCAAATTTGGTCAAAACATAGTCAGAAAACCAAAAAAAGCAGCATTTCTTTTTTTCACCAGATCTCTGATGCATGCTCACAGTGCAAGCAACTAATTTTGCCTTCAAAAAGTTTGGTGTTAGTAGCTTCTACACAGCCAGTCCTACCGTGGCAAGTCAAACGGGGGTTTGGCTTTCCCAGAGCTGCATCGATGCATTTGTCAAGTTTATTTTATTCTCTGCACCGACTGTGTGGTCCATTATTTTCAAAGAGCATCCTTAGAGATGTACAATACCTGTATAAATTAGTAGGGTTATAGAAGTGCCAACTACAGCATTCACACAGCAGAATCTTTGTTGACAGCAACACCTACAGCTGGTAAGACTTTTGCTACATCCTCCAAACCAACATAGTCTTGTCCTGCTGTTAGATAAACTCACTTTGCACCGTGATTCACTTCAGAATTCAACTTTTAAGAGTAATTTTGTAGAGCAGAAATACATTCCTAAAAAAATTCAATTGTCTTTATTAGAAACGCAGGCCTTCGTGTGTCGAATGCTGTGATCTTGGAAGTGAAGCTCTTCAGCACTGAAATAAAATTCATATTCCAGTGGAAGTTTGCATTATCTCCTGCATGTAACAGGACAGTTGTCAAAGGAAAAGATGTCAGTCATGGAATGCTACGTTTCTGGTACTTTTCATCTCCTTGGCTTTGGGTTATCTCATCCCCACTACAAACCTGAAGGTGTCACATCCCAGTATCTGCAAGTCTGTGTTATGAATGGCATAGCTTCCATGATGAAACAGAAACTCTCATTTTTTTTTAAGGCCAAATCAATCTTTATTGGCTATTAGTTACATTTCTACCTCTGCTACCTGCCCCTTGCCTATGCTACACTTCGCAGGACATACTTTTACTTGAGTAATACAGGCAGAGATGCCATGTGTTTATTGCTTTTAACAGGACTAGTCTCAGAGGTAAATTCGCATTAGTGAAGCAAATGCGTACTGGGAAAGTATCAGAGCATGGTTAGACACAATAACATTATTTATATAATTCTGATTATTATGCATCCCGAAGTTTGTAAGATTTGAGGTGATGTAGAGGGAACATACCTTTAGTATCTTACATAATTCATCCTGATCACTTAAATAGTTTCTTAAAACAGCCCTGGATGCCTGTTTTTGAAGTGTTTAATGAGGGATACATAAAGAGGTTAATAATTATAAAGGAGGTGTAATGAGCTTCACTATCAATGGGAGTCAAAGTACAGTAGATTTTTATCTCAGATAATTATTTCTATGTGCAGTAAACGCACCAGCAAAACTGAGGAAATAAAGTCTTTCAGTTACCTCTAGTGAAGCGAATTCACAAGAGAACTTTAATTTTTATTCCGAATTTGTTACATGAATCTGACAGTTAAGCTGATAAATCAAGAGACCAGAAGCCTTATGTATGTATTGACATAGAGCTACACAGCACAGCACAGGAAGCAGAACTTCACATTCCAGTGTGTCTTGGCTACAGGTAACAAGAAATAATTTGCGTCTGTGGAATTAAATGTCAAACTTTTTCCACACCGAAAGGATAACTCATTGTAGTGTGTTCCAAGAGAAATAACTGCCGTAGCTATGAGTAGCAGACTGCTATCACAATGATACCCATGGATGAGCATAATCCACAAGCTACACAGTTACCCGAAAGTGACTGACCTTTTCCTAGGGAAAATAAGTCATTTATTTACAAGCCACATTCATTCCCTCTTGAGCCCTACAGCCAAAACAACCACGACGTTCTGAAGTCCTGCTGATGCATTTTGTAGTAAGTGCTGTCAAGCCGGTCAGGGCCTGGGCCGAGATCACTGAACTGGCACAGGACACTGAAAGCAGGTAATACCACCTGGTTACACTATTCGTTGTGGTTAACAGGTTTATTGATCGGTTTTGATGGAAAATACTACAGGGCAAAAGCCATAAGGCCTGTACATGCAAGATTAAGCCATTTCATACTTCCAGAGACAAAAAACTCTTGTACTAAAATAAAAAAGGTTGTGTTCTGGTTTTTTTGTTCTATGTTCCCTTTTTCCTAATGAAGATTTTTTGCTTTATATTTCAGACTGTCTTGTGAATTTAAAGAAGTAATTTTGTAGCAGAGATCAAAATTACTCTCTGAAGTTATTATCCTGAAACGAACTGAGAATTATGACTGGCTCCACTAAGGCAAAGAAGCCAAACCGGTAAGCAGTGAAGACAGTACGACTTTGCTGCTCACTCAGCTGATAACACAACTTGATTTGCAGCATCATGAGAAATTAAGTAAACAACTCACATAGGTCAGTTTGAGAGCTCCAGCCTAATCTTGTAAAGCTATTGCTAGTAAACCACAAACCTGTCAAGGCTCTTTCACATGCTGCTCCGCAAATTAATTATGTCACCATTATACTACGTTTTTAAATACACAGTTGATTCATGTATCAATGAAATTACAAGGAACTGACAGAAGAAAGGACGGCATGAATACAAGCTAAGTAAATTCAAAGCAAATTCATTTCAGTTCCAAAAACATTTCTCTGGTATGAAAAACACTCTTTGAAGTCAACTGTTACTTAAATGCAGGTTTACTAATTATTCTTTTTATACATCCCAGGACTTTCTATGCTGCAACATTATCTGCAAACAAACAAAGCAGAACAACAACAAATAAAAGCCCTAATTCTATGTTTGTGAATATTTTTTGGAAGCCAAATAGCTGCCTTGTTTTACCACATTCATCCCTCTTTTCAGTTGCAAGAACTCTGACAAACAAGTTTTGAGGAAACAACTGCTTTTGTAATCATCATTGATGGCTACAGGCAAAGGTGCATCCGCTGTTCCCAGTCTTAGGCCTCTGGTGAACTGTTTACATTAAGCAGCTACAGTACAGGTCCCTGCTATAGTTATAGAACACATACTTATGTGTTACATTTATATAAGAAGTATGCACTGGAAACTGTGAACTATTTGTTTTAAGTAAGGACACACTTTTCAAAGTTCTTTGCTGACTCCATCTACCATGGCTCCTACCCACAAATCTACACAAGTGATTTGCAGCAAGTAATTCAGCCAGGTCTAAGCCTTTTCCAGACTGTAGCTGTGGCTTTTCAAGCACGCCATTGTAAACACTTAACTCTCCAGTCAGCTACAACCAGCGCCAGTCTCTGAAGAAACTCACATCATCTACTTGTGGCAACAGCCATGTGAAAAGAGTACTCCGAAGCAAACTGGACTTGGTAGAGGAAAAAAGCTCAGGAACCTCAAACTTTGCATTACTCTACCAGCACAGACACTGATTTTCTTATAGGGCACAGTTCAACCCCAAACATTTCTCTACTGTGTTGCGCTCAGTAAAATATTTGGAAAGTTGAAAACCAGAAAGGTTTATGGGCTTTCTGGGGGGAAACTTCTATAAAGAAATTTTTTTTTTAAATTATTTTTCTGACCTCCTACCCACCCATGTACCTCCTAAGCAACCTCCCATTGGGGCTGAGAACAAGATGTTCTTTTGTAATCTTGGGATATGCTTCAAACAATATGATGGAAAATGCAGATAATACTCATCAGTACCAGTGCTATATTTTAAAATAAATGTCAGGGTAATTGACTTGAATAATACTGAATGCAAAATGCTCACTTTCCCTTTTATTACTACACACAAAAGGTGGTGCCACCTGCAAATTAAGTTAATACCACAGCAGCAGAATGCCAGCTTCTGTCACCAGGACACAAGGGACGTGGATACAGGTGTCAGATGCCACAAACTCCTCTGAGGGGGTTCTCCTATTACTGACCTTTTCTTCCTTAATTTGATTGCATTTCAAAAACAGGCATGTCAGAAACAACATTAGAAATGCTAACAGAGTATCATGCAGAGAAGTCAGATAGAATTGGATTAGGACAGTTTGTACATATCATCACCTGCAAGCCCAAACACCAGCAAGCACCGAGGTGAATGCTCAATCCTTACTCCACTGGGTTTTTGAAGTCTAAATGGATAGGGATGACTCATATGAATCTGAAAAAAGAATTCACCTATAAAACCCTAGGTTTTAATATGTAGTGCCACAAATAGAAAGAAGTTGCCCTCAACAAAGTATATGGATGGCATGTTTTAGACTGTGAAAGCTTAGAATGTCACTGATGACATTGTGTCAGCTTGCTGTGTATGCATAAGATTTTAGTGTCCGAATGCTTTAAATAATTACCAGAAAACTGCATTTTTTCAAAAGAGAATAATCTCTGGGATAATCAGAACAATCAACAAACCATGCACATTTTGGTTACCAAATGTACTGTTGTATTGCTTGTTTGGTGCTTCAGCGAACCAACTTTTTCTTTAATTCAGTCATCTTTCCAAGTTGCAATAGAAGAGAGCTGCTGTTAGCTCTCCTCTAACTACATCTTTGCTTGCTTTTACAAAATACACAATGGTCCACATTAAAATACCATCAGCAGAATAATCATCACAGAACTCTATCACAATTCAGTAATTTTTATGATATGTAAAAATCATATTTCCTTACAAGCTAAGTCAGAAACTACAGACTGCAGCATGTTTCCCAGACAGGCACTGAGTAGTCAAACCCTCATATATCGAACTATCACGGTCATCAGCATACACACTGATTCTTAACAACAAAATACATTTGTATTCTGAATACCCTCAGTCTGAACTCTCCAGTTACCTACAAAAGAGGTGGTCTCTGTCTGAGGCAGCCCACTTGAGACTTCCCAGGCAGCACAACATACAGTAGCAGCCATCAGCTGTAACTCTAGCAACTGCAGGGAAAACAGCTGAGGAGGAGTATTTGATACTGTGCCTCATATGAGGAGGCTGCAAGCTGATAAGCTTTAACTAATCTAACTTCAGTTTACATGGTGAGGCTAGGACAGACTTTAAGCATAAATTTGATGAAAAAAATCTCTTATTTATAAATGGATAATTTAGACAATGTTCCCATCAAATATTCAAAGTCGTCATAATGCAGAATGTGTGACTTAACTTTCTGTTTTGCTTTATGATACAAACCTGTTAGCCCTAGTTTTTAGTGATTTACTAGCTATTGGACATATATGTCCCCTTTCTTTTTCCCTATGGTCTGTGACCAAATCTTTCTTTCCCTTAGAAAAATTCCTTGAATCACTTCTATTTCTTCTTATTCGAGGGACTATAACTGTAGTATTATTATTACTACTTCTTTAGGGAAGTTCCCAAAACAGGAACAGGTTAGGTACACCTACACAAAACAGATCATCACCAACAAAAGACTTTGCCATTCACACAGTAGGAAACCCAAATCTTACAATGTGATTTGTTTTTCCCTCTGCCTAAAATTTTCTATTCCACAGTTTTCTTTTAATGCACGCAGACATGTAAGTATTACTAATACATCTTGTTTCTACTCATTTCTAGTTAAACAGCATATGACTGCTTTCAAGGTAGCACTTTTATCTACCTTCAAGACCTGCTAAATTAAAGAGAAGTATTACAGGAACGAGCCAGAGATGCGTCTCCTGTCACTAGCTTTCATCTCAAAGAGACTGTGGTAACGATGGAATTAAAAACTAACTGAACTGTCAGGCCAGGACTAAAGCGTGACCTCCGTAACAGCCTAACACTGTAATTCTAAATAACTTGTATTACTTTTTTTTATTGCACTGGTAGGAAAAACCTTGATGACAAGAGCAATGATCAGGTTATGGTAGCCACTATAGGACAAAACACTGATTCACAAACTTCTAGACATCCTTCACTGTTTCTGCCATCTCTCTATCATCCATGGTCTCAATTCAAATGCTGCCCTGCCTTTGCCTCCTTGCCAGTGCACAACACATGCAGCTGAGACAGGGTGATCCAGAAACAGCTGAGCAGCAGGAGCTGTGGCAGAGACACAAAGCAAAGCGCATTCCTGCCCCTGTACCTGTCAGATGCCCCTAGTCAAGCTCTTGGACCTCTGTGTGCACCTCCTCCATTCACTGCCCCATTTCCCAGGCCAAGCTGACTTACCTGCTTGAGTTCTGTGCTGTGCTACACCTTGAATTTAGGCACAGCTTATTAGGGAGATACCTCACTGATCAGGAGCCCAATGAGCTAGTGAGCCTGCAGCCAGTCAGCATATCAGAAGACAAGCTGCCCTCTGAAAATAGACAAGAACTTTATTCTTTGAGGCAACAATCAGCTGTGTAATGCTAGTCAAGCAACTTTCCCCACTGAGATCACTTAATTTCTTGCCCTGTATCTCATCCCTTCACATGATAAGCTTTTAGGAGTGCAGTAACTGTCTATCTTGGTGCCTTTGATGGACAAATTATTATTCATTGTTTAAGATTTCCCATCACATATATAAAAAAAAGATATAGTTCATACTCATCACATTAAAAACTGACGTATTTTCATCAACGTAATTAATGTTTGTTGTGTTATCACTCAAATAAGTATACACAGTTGTGGTTCGAGAACAACACTCAGCTCTAAAATAGCACTCTTCATCCGCAGATCAATGCAAATGCAGCTGGTAATTCAGCTTTTGTGAACAGGTCATCAGCATGACTAGCATATTAACATCTCAGCCAAGGAGCAACACTTCGAGGCATTCTTTCAAAGGTTAATGAAATGGCTCAATATGTACTTCAGCAGTGATTATTTCCAAGAAACTGGTTAAAGGCAAATGGGCCTCACTTGAATTTTAATTCAAATTATAATTTTAATCTGAACAGTTAATATAGGTGTTGCCTCATTGTTATGAATATATGCTTGCTCCTGTTCCTGTTGTAACCTGCTTAGATTTGTTGAAATTAATTGCATATGGTGTTACTGATTGAATTCCTGGGAAAGGACACAATACTCATATATAATGACTAATTCACTCTCAGTTTATTGATTCTAAGTTCAGAATCATTACGTCAGTATAAATGCAGAATACATGAAAGACAGATGCTATATTTGTTTCACAGAGAAAGCTCATACCAAGAGTAGCTCATAGTAGCCATAACTATTTAACATTAAAGTTGTGTGCTGTGATCTACTTAATTTTACATTGATTCGGCCACCCACCAAAATAATTTTCCGTCAAAACAAATAAATAAATACATATACCCCAAACAATCATTTGGAGGCATTCAGCATATTAATATATTATTCACTGCAATGACCCGCATTGGAATCCTCCAACAAATTGTCGTTACAAACAGATCAAAGAGCAGTTCCAAGGACCTAGAGACTAAGGGAAAGAACAGGTTCATCCAGGCAGCCTACCTGCTGCTACACAAAAGCTACAATTATCTTTCATATTTCTTCACCTAGGCTTTATGTCTCTTGTAGGGTAATCTTCAACTTCTTCACTGAAATCTTTGAGGGATTCTTAGAAATGCATCCCCAGAATGATCAGACCCTTGAGGTACAACTGCATCATTCCTCGAGCCATCATGCCCCAGGTAACCAAACCCTCATTCTCCAGTTTCTCTGTAAAGGCAACCAGCCAGCATTTCAGCTACTAGAACAGCTGAGACCGTTGTGCAAATGCAGAGACCCAGAATGACTCTTTCAAAATTAATACCGTCTAATCACACGTGGGAACATAGCACACAGAAGAAAGAATTAAAAGAAGGGAGTTCTTACAAATTCTTCCTGTATCTTACTGAGGGGAAACATAAATGTTAGGGCCAATTTATCCTAGCCTCATTATGTTCTAAGGAGAAGGGTTCTGTCTGCTGGAGGGTGCCTCTCAGTAATTTCTGGGGATTTTATTTTTAATCAAAGAAGGTTTGTTCAATCTAAGTCTGCTGAAACTCCTCAACTGCTATCTGGTATCACACCCTGAGATACTTAAGATACAATTCAAAGAACTGTTAGCACTCAGCAGAGTCTACTAAACGATGTCAAAGCGATTATTTAAAGCTACTCCTTGTCTCCTGCAGACATAACACGTGAACTTAGCCAGAGATAACCCTTTGAATGCAAATAGTAAAGCAACATGAAACAATAAGGAACAACAATAAAGAGGCAAACAATATTATATTAATAAAAATAAGGCAAGAAGCTCCCAACAAAGAAATAAAACTGCTTAACCAGCATGATTGCTACCTATCTTTCACAAGAACAATGCTGTTACAATATCACTCAGAAATTCTGTACTACATGCTATTCAGAACTTTTTAAAGTGTTTCAGTAGTGTGCACTGTTTGTCAGATTTGTTTTTTTTATGTGCTTGCACTGGAAATGATAAGCAGAATTTTTCCTCCAACAGTACAGTTTTTAAAACAGATGTAGATAGTAACAAGCAAAAACCCCTACAAGTACTGAGATTATGCGGTGTATGACTGATGAAACAGTATCTGCTTCTAATTCTGTGGCAGTTTATTTTTTCGCAAGGGTTAGGAAAGAGCTGGCCTTGACAGAAATGTTCTGCATAAAGAAGTAACAGACAGAGCTCCGCAATCAGTGGAGAAATAAAGAGGGATTTTTTTTGGCGTTTTTGTTATTTATTCTACTTTATTTTTTAACTGCCACCTGTTTTAACATTCTGGAATTTATTATCTAGTGTTCCGTACTTCCTGTATTGCGTGCTGACTTTATGGAAGCATGAGGTAACCTAAATTATTTTAATTAAATTTCTGTTTGCATCTACAAAGTTATTTAATAACTTTGTATCCTACTGCTCTAGCTGTATATTGCTATAATTTAAAAAGGCATTTTAAAAGTCTTTAGATAATTTCTGTTATTATTGTAAATTAAATAAGTGTGGGTACTATATAAATTAAAAATGACACTTGGAAACAAATCTTACAATCTCTGCTAGGCAAAATTCCCAATCAAATTAATAAAGCTTTACCTGAGCTATACCTAAATAAGAACTAGAGGAGATGGCCACAGTTATCAGCTACCAAATCTTCATCACAAATCATAATTACAAAATAATCATTCTAATGCATATACTTATTTTTTCCAAGATCAATTGACTTCTCTAGGTATCACTGAAAATCATCTGAAGGTAACACTTAAAATCCTTTCAAGATACACCAAAGTGAGCTGAATAATCTTCACAGATAGCAAGAAATATAATGACTTAAAATCCATAAGGTTGTGCAGTTTATAGTTATGGTAAACAACCTAGCCTGACTTTTAGATTTTCTATTACTCAAGCACAATCTGCTCCTAACACCTCAGGAGATCAGGCACCCTCAGTGGGAATACAGAGTTGCAGCCAACAGCAGACAAACAGCCACATTTTAGTCTTTCCATGCGTATTTTAGGCCAGCTTTTATCCTTGTACTTCTGAGCAGCTAAATCTGGGCAAGCGGATCCAAAGACAGAATTTGTCCACCAGTCCAACTGTGTTACGTGTTCCCCAGGAGCAGATCATGACACTTGTGCAACTTTGACAGCAATGAAGCCAAAAGGCAGGCAGGAGCTGGGAGACATGTTAAAAACCAATCTTCAAGAGGGAACTTACCCTGTACCATGCTAACCATGCTCACGGCTTTCCTCACCTAAGATTTCATCTATATGAACTGATGAGTGTGTAGGTGTACATGAACTTTCATGTATGTATTTGCATATTTAATGTTGACCAGCAGAACCGATAAGCTGTTTTATAATTGCTCATATAAGAGCTGTAGAAAAGAACCTGCGGATTTATTGTTGTGCCTATGTGCATGTTTAATACTTCCAGTCCATCCTTCTCCATAGTATTAAATTATTTCTTTCGTTCAGACAAGGGCAAAGTATTTTTACTTTATGATAGAAAATCTTCCTAAAAACAACAGAAAAGAATTAAAAGTAATCACAGATAATACGAAAAGAATAAAAATTACCTAAAAACTCAGCAGGAATATATCTCTCTACTGTGTATAGAGATCCCAAGGGAGCAAGGGCTGGGGAAGGGGAAATTCCCTCGTGCGTAAATCTCTTCTGGAGATTAACTCAACATCGTATGCGCCCCTGTGGATTAAGAAACTCCAAATACAGAAGAGTATACATTCATCTGTTCATTTTCTCCCAAATATGGAAGAGAGATGTGTCTTTCAAAAGACACTAAGACAAAAACAAGAATCTCACTCTTTTAAGCTCATTAAAGACCTAAATAACTGACTGTCCCCTTTATGGCTCTGAAAACTTCCTATTAAATCAACTTAAATGCTACTGTAATGGGTGCTGATCTGCATAATGTTATAGTAACACATGCAGTTTCTTTCTCTGAACAAAAGCCACTGTTTTTCCAAATTAATGTGAAATCAACCCACTAAAAATTGCTTATGATGAATAGCTGCATTACTAGACTATCTTTTCATAATTGTTAGTTTATATTCATCTTGAAGATAAAGATAATTTATACTGTGAAGTGATACATTCCTTATAGCTCAGAATGAGAGTTGTGCTTTGGACAGCCATTCCTCCGTAGCCTTGATGTCCCTTCCAAACTAAGCGGTTTACACGCAGCCTATGTGACAACTAGTGGCTTGGTTTTTTGCTTTCAGAAATGCAGTCGGCAATAAGTAAACTGCAAAAACTCATAAGTCTTCTAAATCCTGTTCTCGGTTAATTGTAAGTGCTTTCTTTTTTCTCACAATTTGTATGCAATTCATTACACTTAGGCTTTTCTTCTTGGCCACAATAAAACCTGAAAGGGTAGTTCACTTTCTTCTTAATTAAAAATATTTTTTACTTTGTCTTAGGGTCTTGGGAAGTGCTTTATCTGTATTGATTTTGGCAAGGGAGAGTACACGAAAAAAAACCTCTCTCTGGGCCTTTCTGCACCAGTGATGTTTCTCTCTGTTGTCTGAAATTGTGAGGGCTATGCATTTGATAACCCAGATGGTCCCTTCTAGTCTTACATTCCTTGAAAAGACACCAAGTACTGTAAATTGATGCCACATGGCATACAAAAATCGCAAAATTCTTTAAAAGGTCATGCAGTTATTGATCATGTTTTAGCCCCATTATAAATGAAAAGTACCATTTTCAAATGCAGTTTTGTGTTAACAAAATCTGAAATCAGAAAATTAAGCTAGCTCTACTATTAAACAACAACGGCATATCTCTCCCCCAGATCTACAGCAGAAGTAATACAATTATTGAA
The DNA here is from genome assembly GCF_963924245.1 of Chroicocephalus ridibundus. Lineage (NCBI taxonomy): Eukaryota > Metazoa > Chordata > Aves > Charadriiformes > Laridae > Chroicocephalus > Chroicocephalus ridibundus. Next base: position 75,711,046 of record NC_086287.1, read on the forward strand.
AATACATGCAATCCTGATCATACAAAAAACCAACATTTTTTTGGACACGATGATCCTAAAAATAGTCACCAAGATGTATTTTTGTGTGGAGATGAGTATTTGACAAATACAGGAAAAGCAACCCTCCATCACTGCCATTATCACCAACATCTTGTCAATAAGGAACTAAAGCACTACTCTCTGTTAGGTATCTCTTTCAGGGTACACTGCTCACAACTCATCCTTTTCAGGGATCCACATCAGGTCATTCAGCCATACATTATGGCCTCCTTATTACTACGAATGCATTTGAGGAAGCATGAGGTTGTTTATAAGCAAGTAGGTATTAGATTAAGAATGTTTGTTCTAAAATTGTGAAACCAGTAAGAAGTCTTATCAAAGGCTGTCCAATTGAAAAGCCTTTCTAAACCACCTTTGTTTTCGCAGGAGGGATTTTTAAAAGGCACAAAGAACAGTTTGGTGCTCAAATGCCTTTAAAAATGTCTTAGATAGAAAGCCACCAGGGAAGTCATTCAGTGTTAACAGCTCTGACTTTTTCCAACATAACAAATCAGTGCTTTGTTCCTCCTCTACAAAAACAGCAACATAGATTTACGCAGCTCCTTGGAATTAAGAATGAAATGTACCCTTCCTCACACACAAAGCATCGAAGTTGGGATCTTCTGGTCTCCTTAGAAGTCAGTAGCTCAAATAAGACTCCATCTTACCTTGCAGGACTCTGACAACTTAACTCTATGCCAGTTTGTAACAGTGGCAACAAGCCTATCCTTTCCTTTCAGATGCAGGCTGACCTACTTCAGCAAGACCAACAAAAATACATTTTTAAAAAATTAAAAATAAATACATAAATAAAAATTAAATGGAACATGAAAAATTCTTGAAAAGTATCCATAACAAATGGTAGTGGAAAGAGAAACCACAGCAACAAACGTGAAAAGCGAACTTTGCACCAGTAAAAAAATTCTTCACAAGCTTACATGGGCAAGAAAGTACCAGGCTGTCATACTCACTGTGAGTAGCTGCTAAAGAATAATTACACACCATTTCGTTCATTCCCCCCCACCCCCCACCCTGAGTTTGCTCACATCAGTTGGTTTTGTAGTGAAGTTCAGTGACTGGTCCACAATGGGATTTACGAGACAATAATTAGGTGCCTTCCCATATCTCAGCAATGTATGGTAAAACAATCAATAACATTTTAAAATTTGAAATGTTACTGCTACACAAGTCCATGAAAACACTGACCAAAAAAAGCATTTGTATAGCTTCTGCTAACTAAAAGAAGAACTGGGTGAAGCATGCATCATATGCATGCCACGAATGCGTAAAACAATCAACTGAATAATTTTTCAGGATGCAGTAAGATTCCTATCATCACCAGCATAAAAGTACAAGTGCTGGATAATTATGATGAAAAGCCAAATAATCCAAGATGTGAGAAAAAGACACGTGGCTGCAACAACTATTTAGGAACATAAGTATTTTTTGATGTTCTTGAATCCACTGGCTGTGACTGAATGAGTAACAGTATGACAATGAAGAATCAAACTCGCACAGTTTTGTAGAAACATACTTGTTTGATTTTTGCAAAGCAGTATTACTTTCCAGTTAGCTTGAAATTTTGAAGTGAAAGCTGTCACAAAAAACTAAACAATTCTGAAAAAATCTCTTGTGAAAAATAAGCCTACAAAATTCCCAAGCATTTCACCACCTTCAAGAGATTTTCAGTAGAATCATTAATTTGCAAAAGAATATTAAATTTTAAGGTAAGTGCTTCTAAGTAGAGGGACAAGCAATGATATGCAAGCCTTAAGGATCTTAACTCAGCTATGGACCTTCTATGAGAGAAATGGGTATGTGTAGACGTGAAAGTTTATATTACTGGATGTTAGTTCTATCTTTAGGGGAAAAGAACTATATACAAAGGAAATACAAGTTTTATATTAACTGGGTTAGCAGAGAGGAATTTATTTTTAAGGTTTAATATCACCTTTGGACTGAGACCAAATATAATTTGCAATAGATATGGACTGTATCCCAAAACCCATTTTCAATGTCAGCTTTTGAAAACTGATTCACTTCACTCTTCAAGGTCACTACTGAAACATTTTACAGTAATCACTTTTATTAAAAAAATAATAATATGTTCCATTCGCACCAGTCATAGCTTGCCAGCAGAGCTATGTTAAGTGAGACCATTTTCAAAATTATTTGCTGACATCAGTTTCTGGAGGCAGAAGTGGATCCTCCCAGGGTGCTAGGAATATAGTTGCTGCTATCACGCTTAATTACCATGCGATACAAATGCAAGCATAGCCAACAGGTCATTTTGAATCTCAGGAGGCTTTAAGGAAGAGCCAGAAACAGCACTTGCAAGATTTTTACTAAAAAAAAAAGAAAAAATTCCAGAGGAAACACTTGGTCAATCCATCGTTCTCTTCACATGCATAAATAAAAGTTGTACATATATGATTTTACTTTTTACATAGAATATACACATAAATACATATATATTTATATTTCTGCAATACATTTACATAATACATAGACGCACACACATATATATATTTATCCATGTACGCATACTTTCCCTATCTTTTCATTTGCTGACCCCCCAAAACAATTTAAAAGACTCATCCAGGAAGATGCTTTTCGCTGTTTTATTTTCTTTTAACTTAAGCCTGTTAATACAACCCTTTTGTATAGTTTGAGTTTATTCTATAGACTGAATCTACATCCAGATGAAGCAGATGATTTTTCAAGTAAGACCCTAAAAAAATGAATCAATCTTGCTCAACTGTTAAGGTAAAGCCTAGTGAGGACTCTGTAGAGAACCATGTCTTTCAAAGGAGTATTTAGTTTACAAGAATCAAAGAGTACATCTTCCACATAGAAGCACTGTTTTTAAAATGGGTATTCGGTGGAATCGTGTTTCTAAAACTGTATGAAGAGAAAGAGGTAATGTGTTTGACACTACCTTTTTGTGACATTAATCTGCTTCACAACGGCAGATCTTGCAGCATATGAGTGATGAAGAATCAGAGTACAAAATCATTATCATGCTGTTGCCACATCTTTCCTTAAAAAAAAAAAAAAAAAAATATCTTATTTCACCCTTCTTTCTGTGTTCTGAGACACACTGTGCTCTCTTTTACCTAATTATAGGAATGCAATGAGTTGCAATTCATTTTCATATCTTAGTCTCTTACACGTGCTCTCAGAAGGGTATCTAATTTCAGGTGCTTTAAAGCTATATTATTCTATCATGGAGAAGGGAGTATGCGGGGAAGAAAGAAAGATGAAAGATTATTTCCTAAGGATGTCCTGGACAGGTAAAGAAACAGTCTGTGATCTAACAGAAAACTTCTATTCATTCCTTAGCTTTTAGGCACACGGACTTCAGAGAGGAACCCTCTGAACTAGACACCTAGCTTTACCAGACAGTTCACACTGAAGGCTAACCTTTAGAGTCCAGAATTCAAAATAACTGATAACATGAGCAAGAAACTAGCTGGAGTTAGCTGTTTAAAGATACTCTGTTACTCGATTAAAACACTGACAGTCATCTCAAAAGGCTGCAGAAAATTGTGTCACTCTGTTGGCCGCCACAGGCTAGTTCATCCATTGCAGACAGGCATGGGTACACTTTCAAAGGAACTGAGCTGAGCTCTGTTAAAGGCTTATCACAAGCACTCACCTAGTGGGGGTGTTCTCAACCATACAGTTTCTGGACGAGGTAACTGCATGAAACAGTCCTGGAGGAAGACAGTGGAACACAGACTGGAATCCTGCTCTCTGTCCTTAAGACGTTGTGTTGTTCATTCCTTAAGTCTCCGAAAAATCATGGGGAAAAAATGATCACCGCCCAAAAAGTTCGCATAGCACTGGTCAGGGCTATCATACTAGTAAGGTGTTGATGTACAATATTTACTTTCTTCAAGCAACCTCGGCTAGTTTCTACCATTATCTTTTCAAACGATCTCTTTTAAGCATTTCTTGTTTAAATTCTCTAGTATGAGCCCACAACAGTCATTTAACTAATGATTTTTTCACTTTCCCAACTTCCTCCATGGACTTACCAACATGGTCAGTTAGCTTTTTGCCCTTGATAGGATTAATAACCAACATATCAGCTAGAAGGTGGGTGTTCTCCCCATTGTCCAGGAAATATACTGGACCAAAGCTCTCCAGTATACAGCACTACATACAGGGAATATTAGTCCAAACTTCCCTAACACACAGCAGAAGACAGTAAAATCACTCAGTAAAAATCACTCCAAAATCACAATTTTGGAAAGAGTTAAGATTTTACTAAAGCAGCAGCACTCAAACACACAGGGAGATGGAAGGTCCCTGTTTTCTACCACTAAAGAATAGGATAACAGGAACAAAGTTATAACAGCAGGGTTCTCCAAAATACACCTATATCATCTTTCATCTGTTTATATTTGGGGGGATTCTAGGTTAAGATAGAAGTCAGAGGACCAGCAAGCACACATTTCACCTTAAAAGGATGACAAAATAATGACTTCAACCGCAAAGGGTTTTTCCTGATACATATATAAACTAAATAACATTTGAATTATTAGAGTATGTGTTACTGAAGTCAAAGTTTTGCTCTGTCAGACATCTAGATAAGCACCAGCTGCTAAGTTTGTAACTGTCACATTGCAACTCTAGATTTGAACTGGGGTCTTACACTCTCTGCTGCTAGCCTTTCGCATCCTTAGTTGCGACTTCCGAAAATTCATTATCTTTTCCTAACTTATTTGTTCTCCTTTTTAATATTTTATATCAAGTTGTTGCTATAAACAGAATTAGGTGAGTGGTTGTATAGAAAGAAAACTATACTTTTACAAACATCTTTAAAATACAAAACTATTAAAATATGAAAAAGTAAAATAAAAAAGTTGATTCATCCAGTGCAAGCCTGCTATATCTGTATGCATACTCAGAAAGACAATGGATATATTTGTGGAGGGATGAGAAAGGAGTGCTAGGAAGAAGAGCAACTTAAAGAATTTTTCTCTTAATGGACACTTTGCATGTGGTTACCTTCTTACCACATCACCCTTTCTTTTTACACACCAAGTAACTCTTTATGTTTTTCCCTTTACCATTCCCAAGGAATTAATATAGTCCCACATGAAAATACACCTCAGCTGGGGACGTTGTGATCACAGATCTTTATATGCAAGTCTTTCACAGGAGCCATTTGCAAATCTTCTCTAGCTAGATTCCATAATCTGTGAATGTACAGAAACGTGCTGTAAGTGCATCTCTGCCTTCTGATGCGGGTTCTACCCACCAGTCTTCGTATCCTTTTATTTACTGATTAAAACTTGTCTGCTATCCTGTGCAATTAGATTCAGAGCGCCTTGATATATAGTCATGACAAATATAATATAATAATGATTGCTCTGAAACTTGTGTCATCTAGTGTCACAAAAAGACCCCAAAACCCCAGTCCTTTAGCACCGCAATATTGTAATCAGCTGTCTTTCACTGGTGCACGTATTTCCAGACACATACGCATATTCCTAATTCAAACAGCAATAGTCCTGTTATTTTTCTGAGTTACTCTCATCTTAACACAATATATTGTGTTCATTTTAAAATCCTCATTTAGAAATTTTCAAGATTTATCTTTTACATCTTTTATCTTTGAAGTAACATTTATTTTCTTGATGAGAGGAAAGACAGAAGAGGGAAAAGAAAAACAGGAAAAAAATTATTCTGCTTTTTCCAGTGATCATAGTCTTCCGCCTTGCCAGAAGTTGAATTACCAGAGGCTAACAATTCTAGAGGATCTTGCTCCCTTACAAACTTCTGTCAGTCTTCAGTTTCTCACCTCACCAATGCCCTCAAACATCAGTCTCAAGCACATCTTGAGTTTACAGACAATATGCTGCTTTCCTTAAGAGAAGAACTCCCCCAAAACTTGCACTGTTTGCACCCATCTGAAATTGCAATAAATTGTATCAACGCAAATCATGGCTTGCAGGAGTTTATCCATTTCCAACACCAGGAGAGTAGGTTGTCACAACTACACAAAAGGGCGTAATCAGGGCAAAGCCTCTGACTTCCATCCTCGCAAAGGAAGTGGGTGAAAGCAGAAATCTAATAATTTTACCTATGTTGACAGGTTTCTCCCAATACTGCACAACAGCTCCAGGACAAAGAGCGGTTCTGCTCCATGAGGCCTAGCAGGACTGGGGATGTATAAAGAAATCAGATTACATTCTAAATTATGAAGGTAACACATAGACTGATAAATTTTTAGCTAAGTTGTGCTATATTTCACATAATTCAAGATGATACAGTACATCAGGAAGAATGAGTTTCAAGTTTAAATTTTAAGAATACTGCAAGTGATAAGTAAAGGTGGTCCTTTGGCATCGAGAAAGAAAAATAATGCGCAGAAAATTCATTACGTAACTTTATTTGCTACAACTTACTTCATATATGGTCTGAACCACAAAACTATAAAATTTAATAAATTAATTTGAACCTGGATTTGAATTCTTGAACTCAGCAGTTGACAAAAAATGTCTTTGTATGCCACACCGTCCTGCTTACACACATCATTCTGGACAAGCCACAGACTGTCTAGAATCCTCTGATAATAATAATGCCCATCAAAACCAATTTATATTACTATAGTCATCACAGAACAGAGAAGCAATGCTGGTAAAATATACCATGTAAAATTTAGAGTTAAAAACTAACTGAGGTGCAGGGCATATGTTACATAGAGTTTTCCAGAAAGCAGAAAGAGACACTTTAATTTACTGACTGGAAGGAAAAGCATCCAGTGTCCTACTGAGATCCTACTTTTACAAACAAATACTGCAGAAAAAGGAAATTTCTGTTTATGTATAGATTCATGATTCTCTGGGTTTTTTTTAATCATTTAAAAATCATTAAACATTTATTGAATCCTCCACCTCTATTTTAGTGATTTACAGATAGGATCAAACGGTTAAAAATTTCACCTGCTGATAGTAAGTATGAAAGGCTTTGGGAAAAGCTCAGTACGTTTCCAAGATCAATTGATCAAGTGCTTTCAGAATCCAGCAGCAAAAACTAGGAATCTTGACAAGAGCACTGCAATCAGACTGCTAATGGAACACATGTTGCCATCACAGTACAGACAAAAAAGGTGTAATGCTATTATTACTTGTTATTACCAAACCTACATGCCTGAACGCCCATTTGTGCTTGCAAACACTTGCACAGCATAAGCTTCAAGGAAAATAAAACTACAAGAGTGCAAACATAAGCAAACAACTGTAACATTAATGCATAAACAAATAAAGGAGAAAAATCCCACAGCATAAGCTTTCCTTGGTAGCTTATAATAAAATAGACAGTGAAATAAAACCCTGGGATAGAGCTTTCAGCTCAAATGCTGTCTTTTCTTTCAAAGGTCACCAGAATAGACTTCCACTTTCTACACACTCTTGTTGAAGTGTTTTTAGAGCACAGATTCCCTAAACAAAACAGAGAATGTCTAGTAACATCTCTTACATATCTGTTAGTCTTTTTATGATGAAGACACCATATGTGATTGCGCTTGAACGGCTCATCTCCTTACACTGACCACTTTGTATTCTGCATCCTTTTATCTCATCAGCTTTCCCATCCAAATTTAATATTACTTTTACTGACACTATTTTTTCATTATTTATATATTTCCTTCTCTCTTTCTCCATTACAATCACTCATATTTAATGTAGCTATTGCTGTATATTTTGATGGACTGTTAGATAAAGATCCAGTTCAGTAAGGTTATTCTATAAACAGACTGTGAATAACAAACACACTGAAATTACTTGTATGTTAGGACCAACACTACCCAATGAGTCAACAGATTATGTTGATGCTGTTGTGTATCGATTTTTTCAAGATGATCTGCATTAACATTATTTTAGTTCTTGAATACTGTGACTACACTCTTCATAGCTAAACATGTTCAACAGCATTATTGTAAAACAGCACTAAAGAGTGACAATTACATAAAATTTCCAAGTACTCTGACAACTAACATTACCAAAAGGAATTTTTAAGTACTGGCATTAAGACAACACCTCTCAAAAAGAACCAATAAGTAATTGATTTGAAGAATTTTGTGCTTCATTAAGTACAGCTACCTCATTACCAATATAAACATCAACATAAGACATTCAGAGACTTTAGGGTTTTTTCATTCTGTCAACAGCTAGCAAGATCTGCAGGCTGGGCTGAACCCACCATCTCTCCTAACAGCAAAAGCAAGGAATCAAGCAAGCACCGAGACTTGTCAGGCAGCGTCACAGGAAAACTTGGAACTACTTTCCCCTGATATCAGAAATCACAAGCACATTATAGAGGTCTTAATTATTTTCTCAGATATAGTTCAACTCCAGCTTTTTTGCTTGGGCAGTAATTAGGTGAGGTAAATCTTATTCTTAGATTTTCACACTGCATGGGGATACTCTACAGACTTTACTGTCATCTTGGGAAGTCCTAATTACATGAATCTGCTGCACTGGCTTTAAATATTCAAAAAGAATCTCATGAGAGCAACCCATTGCTAGTTTAATATGATTGGTAACATTCTTGCTATAATCCCTACTGCCAGCAGTGGATTATGATCAACTGTGTCCAGCTTCTTTTTAGCCCATTCTTTGACTGCAGTTTTCTCCTTGACTCTTCCTTTGCAAATCAGGGCTTATTTAGTAACATACAATCTCCATTTTAAGTACATCTTTCAGGATTTAAGCCTGAAAGCAGCTCAGCACATAAAGCTTAGCACACGCTAGGATTGAGCTGCAAACTCCAAGGTTCTGGTCTTTATTTGACAAATGAATCCACTACAGGAAAAGCCAAGTGATGATCTTCTGAAAACATTCCTAAAGAAAATGAGAGTGGATAAACGGTAACACATGCTAAAGAGAAGGCTTCTGTTTATTAACTACATGTTGTAATAGGCTTTCTATTTTTACAATGCAGTTGGAGTTAAAATTTATGAGGCGCACTTTCAATCAGGTGGTTAATTTCCGCATTCAGACAATCTGATGCGTTTTAATTCAGAGGCATGTCTTCACTTATGCATCAGAATACCAAACTCATTTCCTGTGTAGTGGAAGGTAAATAGATGTAGTGCATAGAGTTACCACTTAAATCATGTTTCCAGGTGTTCTGCCTGACAATGCACGATGTACAGATTGAAGTATTCTCTGTGAGCTGATTTCCTGTGATTCATAATTAAAAGCTTTACATTAACCACTCGTTAATGCTGAACATTTCAGATTAATTTCAGGTACACCCAACTCATCTAGCTGTCATGTCCTGCTGTTGCCTGGCTTCTTCTCATTACAGTAGCTGCCAAAGTTCCATTACTCTCTACAAAAAGTAAATTTGTAAATTTATTACATTTGTTGAAGCCTGCTCTGTTCATTAGCTAATATAACCAAATGGAAGTTTTTTGAAAAAGTCTTCCTCCAAGCTATGTCACAAATGTATTAGGAGAGTTCTTTTTAATATAGTAGGCAGCAGGCATTCAAGAATAACATCATGCAGCCATTCCACAGGGCAACAGAAGTTTCATTTGAGTTCTAGCTGCAGAATTTGGCCTTACACAGTTCAGTTGTTAAAAGACCAACAGAAATCCAAACTGATGATGTAAGATTAGAGCCAACGGCTTCTTCACTTACAAGAAAAATTCTGCAAAGTTGGTATGTGCTTATGAATGTTTTCATTACGTGAAAAGTTCGTTACATTTACAGAATTGATCAATACACAATCCGTACAGACCACAACCTAGAAAATATAACCTGTTCAAGGGAATTCTATAAAAATACAAAAAGGTAAGTTTTAGTAACTTATAGCTCCAGATCCTTCGCCTCAGCTTAATTAATTCGTACTTTTTGCTGGAAAGGACTGGGGCTATGACAATCTTTGCTAAATCAGAATTACAACTCCAGTGCTTTCACAGTCAAATTTTGTGGACAATTAAGGAGCTGGCCTCAACTGCTCAAGGTTCATACATCACATGGAGTCACACGAAAAGAGCTTACTGTGCAAATGAGGCAGTCCAAGACAGACTGTATCTATCAGACATATATCCAAGACAGGCAATTATGGGCATCACACAGAAAATATACATGTATCATATAAAAGTAGAGTCCATCATCTGTGTATTTTTTCTATGTCTGTATGATGTGTTGATATAATAGCTGTTATGCAGGAGCTCCTAATTAGATTTTCTGCACTCATCCCCCTTTCTGCAGCTTAGCCTTGTTAACTCGATGCTTGCAGATATCAAGAACAACTTCATTGAGCCTGATGCAACATAAAGACTTAAATACATGAATGTCTGCCTGCCATCTCAGAAAAACACTCCCAGAAGGAACCACTGGTTGACAGGAAAGAGTCAGATGCGTTAGTATCTTATTATCTTTAAACTTTAATTCATAAGTCTGCAGTATACGCAGCTGCACCCAGTAGATCTAAACCACAATCCACATGTTTTGGTTTCGTTAAATTTCTATCTACTAGCAGACCAGCTTTTTAAACTTCACTGCAATACATATTAATCCCTTTTATAATTCCACATAACTAACAATAATAGATTACGCTGCCTTTTTGGCTGAGATCTTATCTGTCAGATGCCTTTTGAATGTTTAATAATAAATACTGATGAAGTGCACTTGCTGCTGTGCTGAACATTTCTTAGCGTAAGTGTGGTCTGGAAGGAAGGAAACCTCATTGGGACATTATATAAGCACAGTTTCCATTAATTTCACTGTTGCTTTATGCCTTTAGCAAAAATCAGTATGCAAAAACATTGCAATTTAGAAATTTTCAATTAGCTGCTATTGAGTTAAAGGCCATTTTCTTTAATATAACCCAAGAAAAATCTAAACAGACTTCTACCACGTGTGCTTTACGATGCTTTCAGTCTAAATCTTCAAGACTGGCATTTCTAGTGCACAAAGTAACCTCTCAGCGACTTGAAAAAGTGTTAGTAAAATATCCCACAGAATTTCCACTTACATAATCGATCCATAGTCTTCCAAGAAAGTTCAAGTAAGTAAACCTGGCAAGCTCACCATGTTATAAACAGCTCTGTCAGTACTTTGCATTTATTTGTGAGAAACACAAATTGTCTATGAGTTTAACTCATAGACAGGATTTGCTTCAAGAAGTAAGTTTGTGAAGGTATTTCCTTTCTTTCAAATAGGACAATTCTACAATTGTAGAATTGTAACATACAATTCTAATCAAGGTCTGTGAAGGCCTTAGAGATTTATGACCTGCTTAAAACTTACTGAGAATGATATGCCCTAATCTCTTGTCATCTCCCCAAACCCAGAAAGCACAAACATGGAGTGGGAGAGAGGAGAATACAGAGCAGTGCCCTTTCCTTGAATCTAATGAAAGAGTAGTTGTGTAGTGAGAAGAAAGCTATGACTCCAAAGGAGGATATGGCATTAGGTAAACACATCTAGAATATTAGGAAAAAGGAGGTTTGTCTTTGATAACTGACAAACACCTAAAGATAAGCTGTAGGCAAATGTAGAAAAATCACATAAAAGCTCAGAAACACACTTAAATTTTGTCCTGCACCACTGTCTCATATGTTAGTTTTGCTAGTGGTCCTCTTGTGACAGATTTTGTTTATCCCCATATTGCCACCACAAATAGACTGTGCATGTGCAAAGTAAAGGAGAGCAGAGTACAAATCCAACAACTTTACAGAGACAACTAGATGGCAGGCAGAATTTGAGTCAGAAGCCACTCTTTCTTCATCATATCACATCCATTTTATAACCCATTTTTCATGGAACTTACTATACGCTGTACGTTTTCAAATGCCTAGTTCTCTTGCACTCCACAAAAATAGGCAACTGTAGTGTGTACACAGAGGGAGAAGGGAACAACAGAAAGACCAGATTAACGCATAACATTAAATATACAAATGCTAAAATACAATGTATATGAAAGCTTCAAATAGTGCACAGCTACATGGAAAGGTACCTCCCTACCTATCACATAGAGCTTAATTTCACAGCATCCATCTCTGTGTGGCTACACCCTAGGGAACAGTGTTGGCATGGTAACTGCAGGCTCGATGGCTTTGGTTTTTTTCCTCCTATTAGCAGTCATACTGAGTTTTTTGTTAGCTTTGGGATCAAGTAAATTTAGACTAATAGCACTGTTTATTTGGGGCAAAAAGGAGAAGAGGGGGTTTGTCTGAAAATACAAACAATCCTGCAGGTGGGAGAAGCAGATGCACAGCTTAGATTAAAAAAAAAAAAAAAAACAACCAAAAAACAACCCACAAAACTTAAGGAAAAGTTATACACGGCTGTACTCCTCAAAACAGTGTCAAGAAAGAATATGAATCAAAAGCTGTCAATCTGACCTGAGTCACATTAAGGACAGCATGGGCTAAATTTCATTTTTACTCTAGTACCTTCATGATCAATTTCAGCAGAAAAGCAGAACAGTGGTCAGATTAGAAAAAACTCTTTAAAAGATATTTCAGTTAATTTTAAAAATATTTTTGTCAATGAGGATGTTTTTCAAATAAGTTTGACCCTAAGTTACCTTAACAGCCATCATATTTATAGATCTGATACACAAAAAACCTAGTATTTTTAAAACAAAGGAAAGAGTGCCTCACACCATGCCTCTGTTATATTTATCACAGAAGAGTAACTTGCAGACTAATGAAACACTACATATTAGAAGACGATCACAAAAAAAGGCTGGAAATCACAGTGCATACAGTTTAACCTTATCTGTTACAGCATCTAAAGAATTACCTCAATGACCAAGCCAATGATTTCCTATTAGTCTTGCGCTTTCTACACTCCACTTGCACAATATACACTAACTTGACCCAGTCAAAGTCATGTGGTGCATAACAAATGACACAAGAATTCATTAGATAATGCTTGTAGTGGACACGCTGTGGAGATGGTAAGGGGCTATAATATATCCCCAGGACAAGTACTGAATGAATTAAGTAATCTTGTCAATCTAAAGATTTATGTAACTTTCTCTTTTATACATGTAAGGGTTTACTCAGTAGTTAGAAAATGAGTTGAATAAAATTATACTCTAGGCATTCCAGGTAACCATAATACGTGATGCCTCTTTGCACCACCATGCAGTAATATCGCCATCTCTTCTTGCAGAAACAAATAGAGAACATCATTCTGATACCTTCTGGAAATTTCTGACTGTAAATTAGACGTGCTGCCACACTGGTATCTCAACTACATTTTGCTGTTCCAAAGTGTATCTCATTTGCCATACGATGATGTATGAAAGAGAGAGCAGTAACAGATTCTCTTTCTTTTTTAAAAGCCAAACCTATTTCAAAATCATTTTGTCCATTTCTTTCATACTGCAGTCTTGGCGACCATTAATCAAATCTCAATTTCATTCTTTCCCAGTTCCTTACAGCTTTAAAACAAATAAGAAAAGCAATATAATTAATAGAAGTGTTTTGGCTGCTTGTAAGACCTCTCCCATGTCTCAGTTCTTCCACTTTACCTCCCCTATTCTCTAAAACATTAAATCTCTCAAACCACTGTCCTTTCTTGCTACCCACCAATAAAGCTGACCTTCCTCAAAAGTATTCAGAGTGCTTTGGCCACTGTCAGTGGGGACAGGCGGACGTGGAAATACTTCCAAGTACATGTTGACATAATTTAACAATTGCTATCTAACAAAGAGAAGCCATAATGCTTGGTCATGCATAGTGTTGTGTACTTACTGGTTGCAGAAATAGCATTTATAATGACTGCAGGTGTGGGAGAGGGGGGTGGTCTGTGGGTTTCATGCTATACTATGACATTACTGTTACATTTTGTAGAACTCAAAGTAAGTGCAATCAATTGTAAGCCAACATTAGAGTAGTCAGAATACTACACTTCCTGTCTATTGGAAAGATAGCTACTTTAAAACAAACAATTCTCCCCCTCCCAAAGAAAATCCTTTTATAAAAAAAAAAAAGCTAAAAAAGGGGGGGGGGTTATTATCTGTGTTTCAGAGAAATGTTTATGAGACGAAGAACTGAAGCACTCTGGTATATTTACACTTTTACTACCAGGAAAAAAAAATATGCAAACTTATTCTGATTAGTACCTCCAATCCCCACTTTCTTGGAGAGCCCAATTCTCACGAGTAAAGGTTATTGGCAGCATACTGACTAAGCAGGTATGGCCAAAAGCCAATCAGGAACCCAAGTAAGTATTTAAGAGCTTTTCTTCATAATTGAACAAGAGGGTCCTTCACCTCTACTTGAGCTCAGGTCAGCTTCACAAGCCCCACTCCGCAGGGCTCTGCTGTTTCTTGTAGTATGAGAGTCCAGGCTTGTTCAGGGTGGGTTAACCAGTATTTCTTACTCACCAGCACTGAACTCCATACAGTAGCTTTGGAATGAATTTGCCATCTAAACATCTAGTTTCTTATATGGACATAGAGAGGGGAGAAAAATAAGTTAGAATTACCCTTCCCATAAAGTTGAAGTGATACCACTCAGTTCCATATTGTTCTCATTGGCAAGAAATACTTTCTTTAAATATTATTACAGAAATTAATATGATCATCTACTTCTTTTTGTGATTTAGCATTTTTAATGACTCTTTACCAGATGGGGCCATTTCAATTTGTGTGAGAGAGAAGACACCTTTGGGAAGTGCGAGATTAACTTAAAAAAAAAAAAAATATCCAGTGGCAAAAAACCTGTTCATTTGCAAATAGCAAATTTAGAACTTGAAGCAACACTGGTTGCAAATTTATGCCTTTTTCTATTATCAATTTCTGTTTAATAAAGGTTAGAATTGTAGGCGATAGTGTTCACTTGCTTCCATAGCTACTGTAGTTCCACACGTAGAATAGCGTGCTATATTTAAAAACCAATGTATTTCAGAGTTAATAAAAAGGATACAGTGGCAAGTGAATGCGAATCATAAATAAGACGCAGTTTCTTCAAATTCATTTTGGAACTGTCTACGAAACATTTGAATGACACAAGGCTGAGTAAGTACAGTATCCACATTTCAATGCAAGATGATCTATAAGCCTCTAGAAACAGTTAGAAAAACGCCCAAACCCTGCTCAGGCACATTCATCAGTTGGTTTTCCATGCTAAAACCCTGACTAAAGGCTAAAACCATGTCCTCTTGTTACCTAGGTAGGCTGGGACCAGTCAAGCAATAAAGCTTGTATTATATAACCACATCCTTTTAAAATGCAGAACAAAGATTCCTGTTATGCATATCACGGTTCTGTTACCTGCATTGCTTTTTGTGTTGTGTGGTTTTTTTGACTTTTTTTTTTTTTTTTTTTAACTAAATCATTAGGAAACCTAGATGTATTTGTCACATGGGAGTTCCGTATCTGTATCTTAGTAGTGAACTGTGCAGTGTGTTCTTACCTGTCTCATACAAAACCATTTCTTTCTACAGCTAAGAAAAAACAACTGTAACAACTTATCTCATTTTTAAGATGAAACAACATGTACGGTTTTAAAACTGAATGCTAGACCAGTTAAGAAGCACTCAAATTACGTAAAACTAGATATACAGAAATTACTGAATAGAAGACCTAGTTATCTCTGGAGTTTTCTAATCCAAATTACTGTTAGACCAGATTGATTATCACACTGAGATTTGACTGCAAATACCACAAGCTATTTGTAAGCATTTCTGGGGTTTATATGTAAAGATTTCTTTTAATATACATGCTAGTCTTCAATGTCTAAATAATTATGACCAAAGTCATTCAATAGAACCCCTTACAACATGTTAGTTCATAGCATGGCCTAATCATATGCTATATCAAAATAAGATTTGGTAAAGGCAGTACAGGAAATAAAGGAAATAAGATTACACTAATTCAAACACTGAATAAAGAATGGAATGACTGTCTTAATTCAGGCAATTTGAATTATTAATGAACTGTTTACATCTGTAGAGATTTACTCTATTAGAAATATTTCCTCAACCATCTGGATCAGGAAATTGGAACCTCAACTTCTGAAAGGTCAGCTGCAACAAGCTGGAAAGGGCTGCTCTTTTCCAGAACTTACTTCTTTGAGTCAAACAAAATTACCAGGAAATCCATACTTCTAAGTGGGTAACAAAGCACCACAGTAAAAAGAGTGGGATACTGAAATAGCAAGCTAAACACATGGTTCCAAAATTATTCTTAAATACCTTAAGGAGATGGCATTTCTGCCATCAAAATACCATAGCAACAGAGCAACAGACATGATGTCAGTTTTTTGTATACGTCTGTCATCATTCATTAATGAAGTCACAGCAAGAAAAGAGGTTGCATTTTCTCCTGCAGCTGGCACCTTCATTTTTCTGCTCCAAACAATATTTATTGTGAAAGTTCATAGGCCCTATCAGTTTTAGTCAGTCCATTAACCACTTTGAGAACAGAGAGAATGCTCTTCACTCATGAACAAATGTTTACTTTATTTGTTCATTCTTCACACTGGAGAATTCTAAGACTTACAGCATCTTATACGTAAAATCACTCAGAATATGTAAATCACCCAATTTACAGACTAGTAGACCTCTAGGCTTACAGCAAAAATCTAATTTGTTCTCTGTACGTAGCAAAAACTACTTAAAGAGCAGCAGTATTTGTCAATGTCCAAATTTGACTGAGAGTTCCCATGAGAAATTTGTTATTATTGCCAGCATGGCTAAAAGAAATCATCAGTCCTTCGCATTAGGTATTTTATCCCTTTAATCTTGCTTAATTATATATTTTATTAAGTCTTTTATTTATTATTTTTGACCTCTCAGTATGCCTTTCTTTGGTAATTTGCCAGTCTTTGTTACAGACAGTTACTTCCAGTTCAAAAAATGCCCTTCTTCCTCTTAATGTTACCCTTCCCTTTCAAACTGAAACCAATGTTCAACTCTTGCTTTGTTTTGGAATTCCAATAAGAGAGACAAGTCCCTTCTACAAAGCCACATAAACATTACAGAGAACTGGGTAAAGAAACAGAGGTGATCTCTCAGGGGTTCAAAACATTGGTTTTGAAGCCCTGATGTTAAGATTTGCACTCACGACCAGAGGCTGTCTCTTCATGATACTGTATCAGACGCTATTAGAAAAAAAGACAGGTAAATACAATACACACAGAGAGTACTCTAAGTAAGAATAAGCAACGATATTTAAAAGAAATCCAGGACAAAGCTTCAGAATTTTACGTACAAAAGTTAATAAATATCCCCTGCATATATGTCTCACCAGTTGCTCAAAGATCCTATGCCTTGTAATCATGCAACCCCCAGAAGGGATGCACATAATCAGAAAATGCTGTCATTGATGTAGGCATACCAGTTGGTAAATATACATCAAATGTACCGTAAGAGAGTTCTACTACCATCTGCACTAGGGGGAAAAAAAAACCAAAACACTTTTTATGATGCTTTAAAGTCAGCTGGCTAATCGTACATGGATAATTTTCCCATCCATATTGTAAAAACCTATTATACCTACAGGATCCTGCATTCAAGCACTGCAGCTTCTAAAACTATTTAAACAGAAATCTTGCAAGTAAGACAATCAGAAGATAAAGGGACAGATGGCATTAGCAGTCCAGCATCACTGGGGCTTAAAGTAACCACTTCCCTAATAGAGTTCCGCCGCATCTCATCCTATCCCACTGCATCTTTTAAGCACCTATTAAATGACATAGCAATTCTCATTATGCTCTTGGCAAATCTTTTCCATCAAATCAAGTATAGTATTCCCAATAGTAATCAAAAGTCATGTTTCCAAGCCCGCATTCACCAGCACATTTGTCATACATAATAGACACCTTAGATTTTCCTGATGAGTGCAAGTCACAAAAGGCAAATAAATTGCATTACATTTGTTTTGTGCTTTCAGCTGCATCACTCACTCGACCCCATCATTTGTTTCTGCCATGACTGAGACTTTCCACGCTTCAACATCTTCCAGTTATAATATTCTTGAAACAAATAAACCCACAAAATAAAAAAAAACAACCAAAAAAAAGACATTTTTACCACTAATATGTTTGCCTTCTGCCATTCATGTGAGACATGTTTACTATTCCTTCATAAATTTCAGCAATGTCTGTTGAAAAGGAAAGCTGCAAGAAAAACGCAGCAGATTTCTGCTGGAAAAGAACTATGCAGCGAACGATGGCATTTTCAGAGTTGTGGGTATTTACCTTTGCTAAGCAAAGCATGAGAAGGTATGTGTCAAAGCACGGTCTTTAAAGTAGTTTTCAGTAATCGGATAATCAAAGGTTTTACTTTCTACTGTGCGCATGATTCTTGACATTTAGCTGTATGGTTTTGTTCTGCCATCAAGTTCCACAAATCCTAGATGGAATC
Source organism: Chroicocephalus ridibundus (assembly GCF_963924245.1). Lineage (NCBI taxonomy): Eukaryota > Metazoa > Chordata > Aves > Charadriiformes > Laridae > Chroicocephalus > Chroicocephalus ridibundus. Next base: position 75,729,438 of record NC_086287.1, read on the forward strand.
CCCAAGTACCTCATGCACAGTCCGTAGTAATCAGGGCTTTACAATTACTATTTCTGAAACAAAATGTGCAAGAATTACTTTAGAAACTGCTTGTAAAAAAAGTGGCATAAGCAAAATGGAATGTACAAGTGAGTTACCACAAACACTTGTCAGAACCCCTTTATGCAGTTCCACACCAACCTCTACAGAAGACTGGGTAGTCTTATACAGTCACCATCTGAATTGTGTAAATGAAATAAGGCACAAAAGTGATAAAACAAAACAATGACTGCTTTTCATTGTGCCTCTAAACTACTTTGTTGTGAAGCAGCCAGCCAAGACGACAGACATACTCTTCTCCTTCTTTGTTTTCAGAGGCACCAATTCAACATTTTGTGTAAGAACACAGAAAAAAGTTAACTGTACAGATGCATCTTAAATCTGCAGGTATCGCTAGAATGCATTAACTTCCCAAAAGACTCCAAAAATCCATTTATTTTCAATATTAATCATTAAGCACTGTTTCCAAAGTTCATTGAATGTGAATATCCCTAAACCAACTTAAACATTCTACAATGCATCAGAAGTTTTGGGCCTTCTTTTTTTGAAGCGTAGCCCTTTTTCTTTCCTGCATTCAGCAGACAGCTACAGATATTTCCAGCAATGTGCTCAGCACCCTCTTCTATCAGCAGCAGTGTTTAGCACATTGCATTATTTTACTGACACTGCAGATAATTACTGTAGTTTTGCAGACAGATCTTGAGTGCAACCAGTTCCTGCTGTACTGACGGAGAGAGTACATGCAACTCTCTCTGAACGCTGACTGCATCAGAAGAGAGAACCTTCCAAGACCTATCAGGGAACACATATCCTGGCTTCCCTGCACTGAAGATCTGGCTCCTAAAGAAGTTTGCTACGTTATTCTGTTAACATCAATAGGAATCACACAGGTGAATATTCACTTCAGGTCCCACTTACGTACATTTCTGATTTCAACAACTAATGCCAGCACGCCAAAGTAGGAATAGTTCTCTAGTCAGGGATTAGTCAGAGAAAAACCATCAAATATAAATGATTATGAAGACGTAAAAAATAATTTTGCTATTAAAATAAGACTTTAAGAAATAAAAAGTTTCTGCAATGCTACTAATACACTTTTTATCTTATAAACACCCACCTCAGCTTCAGCAGGTCAATTTACATGTACCAATCTTTGTAAACTCAGGAGCTATAAACAGTTTTCTTGAAAACAAAAAAAAAGCCCTCCCAGCAGCCTACTTTTATAAAGATCCCACAGCTACTTGTATGTGTAAACATTCCAGAGCACATTCCATTATCAAATTCTTGAGAAGATTTGAAAAACAAAACCAAACCAAATAAGACGTTCAACTCTAGTAGTTTGGTGTTTCCTCACAAAATTATGACTATGCTGTCAGTCCCCAAAATAATAATTTCTGACTCTGAAGAGTACTGCAGCACAGACAACCAAATGCTCCATAAAATATTTCTAATGCCAAACTTTCAAATTTAATACCAGACAACAAGGACCTTGTGTATTTCCCAATAAACATAGTGCTTTCTAATTTTAAAGACTTATTTGGAAATCATTATGCAGCAACCTTTTCTCCTCAGTGGGATTCAACAACAGATTAGCAGCAGTTAAAAACCTGAGATTTGTACCCCGCAGTTAAGAAAGGAAAAAGCCATGCTAGTTGCTAATATTTTGGTCAAATCTCACTTTAAAGAAAAGAAGAAGCTTGGTACTACTGACTGTGATTTAAGTACTATTCTACATGTGACAAGTTCAACCTTTGCAATAATAGGACAAATTTTTGATGACAGATTCTAGAATCATTGTAAGACTTTCTGCAGGGGAACAGTTGGACATGCAAAAGTCACGCTGCTAATAACTGCAGCCATTTGTGAACTGGGTTCACATATAAGTGAATCCGATTTCCTGCTGACTTCTCTAGCAATTACTTTTGGCTTTATACAAGGAACACCTGCAAGTACAATTTTACTGTGAGTACGGCTGAGATGATTATTTTAACTTGAGCCCAAGTGAATTCTTGTGAGATTTAAAAAAAAAAAAAAAAAAAAAAACCAAACCAAAACCAAACCACAACTATATACACAAACATTATGGTTTCCAAACACAAAAAATCCTTCCAAATTGTGAGCTTATAATGAAGATCTCTGGAAAACTTCAACAGAAAAAAGAAAGCAACCTAGTAGTAATCTCCCTAAATAATACAGAAGAAATAAAAAAGCTAAGCAGATTCCGTTGTTTACAAAAATACCTAGGAATAATTTTTCATCTTTCTCTGTATGTTCAGGAAACGGGCTTCAAATTTCTGTCCTTTCATGTCAGTAAAGCAAACAGTAGTAGCAATATGTTATTGCAGTCCTAAAAGCATTATCAAAGCCCTTTGTATTATGAAGGATAGATTTCCTCTCCAGGTTTTATTTCAGAAGGGATCAGACATGTCCAAAGAAGCGATCCCCACTATGCAACCTCTTCTCTCTGGACAAACAGCCTCTAGGCAATCTCTAAGCACCCCACTCAGTACAAGATGTGCCTCTACTCCAATTCTTTCTTTTCCTTGTGCCTGGTTGGGTACCGCTGAGCCTCCAAACTGATGTTAAGATCCATTTTTGGCTTCAAAGTTTGCTATCTGGACCATTCTGATTTCTTTCCTTTGGAAAGCCCCTATTCAAATTGTGAAGTCTTTGGAAGACAACCTGTCTTTCGTACATCTTTATAAAAGTCATCAGGAATTATTCTGTCCCAGTAGCAGCTAGAAATTATGGAAAAAAGACTGGAGGAAAAAAAGAGAAAAAAAAAAAGTACCTGATAAAGAATGAAGCAAACTGTAAGAGACATTAGATGCAAAAATTAATCAGAAGTTTGTAAAAAGACAGCATGTCCCAAAGAATGCAAACACAAATATCCTTCCCCCCCAAAAAACCCACCACCCTATAGGATTCAAAAGACAGTCTGCATTAAAAAAAGCACAAAGAAAGTGATGCAAGAAAAATGAGAGAATTCTCCACGTAAGTGACAGGAGAGCTAAAACATGCTGTGTAAAGCCTGTGGGAAAGAGCAGATTTGTTCCCCTTTCCCCACTTCAAGTCTTGCAATTACTCAGACAGAACTGCTTGGTTACATCCCTAGACTAATGTTTAGATTCTGGTTCTGTCTGTGGCTCTTGCTCACAGTCCTCTCTGAGATTTTGACATGACATTTTTCCCCCTCCATCCCCCTGCCTTACTACGTGTTCTTGTCAGGCTGAACAGACAAGACAGACTTTTTGGGAGCAGACACTGCTTTCTTGCATTTTTTTTACAACACTGGTCAAAATTACTAGTCTCTAAAAGATCTAACTACTAATAAAGTGTCCAGAAACAAGATTTTGGTATGGTTCAGTATTGCAGTAGACACTGATCATACTTTTTAAATGGCTATGCAGTCATCTCAAAAGACATTTGGGTTTAGGTTTTAAAAGAAGTCTAAAACATGCAAGATTCTGTCTTCTGTGAACTCCTGTGAAAAGCTCTGTATGAAATTATTTTCTCAGGTCAGCAAAAGGCCTAGAATACTGAAGTATTTTCTCAAAAGTGGAAAATTTTCAACTGACTATGCCCCCTCCATCTTAATTTTGGCTCAAAGTCATTAGCTTAATTTTAAATAACAGTATTTTTATTTCAAGAAAATAACTGAAAAAAATTATTTTTAATGAAAACCCTAAATATTTAATTTTGAAAATATAAAAATGTAAACTTACATTAAATTTTGTTCAAAATTGTTTTTTCTTAGGGAGATTAATGGAAAACAATCCTATTCGGCAAATGATTTTATTTTCGGTTAATCCATATTTTGACATACATGGGTTACGGAGAAAAAAAAAATCATCAGGAAGGTCTATTTCCTTTGTCTACAATATTCTTCAGTAGGAACTGATGATGATTCAGATTTTGCATAATTAAATTTTTAATTTACACAGAGGTTTCAGCCTCCTGGGGGGAAAAAGAAAAAAAAGATTTTTTTTGCCTGGAATAGAGAAGGGATACAAAGACGCTAACACTGCTTATCCTGTGGCACTTGCCTTGATATGGTAGAAGGGGATGGTCGCTGGAAAAGAGTTCTCTTGGATTTTTAAATGCACAACAGAATTTGGTGCAGAAGCAGCATACAATGCCATTAACACAGAGGTCAATGCATTAAACCCATTCTCTGCTATTATTTAGCACGCTACCATAGCCACCAGACCTAAATCCTGACTTTTGGATACAACTGGGGCACCAGCCGAGGTCCCACCTTCCCTCAAACCAATAGAATTATATTATCATTTGCAACATTTCCAAATACGGAAGTAAAGCATGGCAGATTGTATAGGTCTGCGTTTTTGTGAGGTATTACGGAGAGAACATCCTGTCTTCTTTCAAAGCAGAGACTCCCGAGTAGGAAGCATATCAGAGCAAACTAGAGAGTTTGTTCATATTACCATTTTTAGCTGAGCCTAACTTCTGTGAAGGTACAACTCAGTGCTGCAGCTGAAAAGGCACTCTCCTCTCCATGTACTGCATTCCTGCCATCTACTTTGTTCTGCTGCTAATGGTGAGTCGTATCAGTGAAGCCTGCACAGACAGCAGCAGTGTGATATTAGATTGGTTAAGGTATGTCATGAAACCAGCCGCAGGGATAACCAAACAGTGCTCCCAGCTAAGCACAGTATATTGACATCTGGCTCAAAGTCATTCAATCTGCACTTTCTCCACTCCCTCTCTAATGATTTGACTTCAACACTTGGGGCCAAGAAGAGGACCTGGATTCAAGGAGAAATGGTAATTGCTACTTTTCTCAACTGTGCAAAGGCTGGGACGACACAGCTATCGAGTACGTGGTCATCATCAGCAGGTGAATAGTCAAATATTTGGACCAACAGACCTAGTTTAGATTTATAGTTCACAAATACAATTAGCCATACAATTCCATTTTTATACTACATGGATATTAATGACATTGTTACAACTGCAATCATACAGTTTGCTTTCCTGCATAGAAGTTCCCTGCGTATTAAATTTACCTTACTGAGCAATAATAAATTTCATTTATTCAATGATGTATGCACAATGCAGTCTAATTAGCTGGTGTTATTACAGCTGCCAACCACTTGGACTGGTAGTAAACAGTTATCACATCATCATTTTAATGGATGGGAATTCAGGTTTTACTGTACATGTGTCAAATAACTACCACAAAACAACAATTGTAGCATACTAATGACCCCCATTACTACTGGCTGTTCTTAAGAGTTTGATTATTCCCAATCACCCACCTTCATTTAGGCTGAGCATCAGGATTGTTCAGCACCGACTCTGTTCAGAAGACACTGCACCTGCCTGAATTAAGTAACCTTTTTACTTTGCATAACTCACCTAGAAATGATTCCGTTAAAAAAGCTTAGCTTATTTGCAGAGTAATGAAGGAATTGTCCCCCCAAACAGGTTTCACCATCCATTAGAATATCAAAGTCCTTAGTGGCCTCTCCATACTCATAGCATCATGGGAAATTCAGTTTGGAGGGGACCTTGGGAGACCTGTAGTCCAATCTCTGGCTCAATGCAGGGTCAGCAATGAGGTCAGATCAGGTTATTCAGGGTTTTACGAAGTCTCAATTCCTTTCATTAATGAGAACAAAGATAAACGTATCTAGCACACACTTACAAACACTGTTTGAGCTAGCACAGTAGAAGCAAACCTCAGCGCCAGGAGCACACTGCAGAGAAATCTGAGCCGGATCCACATGATCCAGGTTGATTCAGATAACCCTCTGTGGGCCGAGCCGATTAGCTTCAGCACAGTTCACAATGAAATGACTACAGTATTTCTGGTCCCCAAGCTAGGAAGCATGCATAGAACTTGGGCATTTGTTCCTCTTCCTTAAAACTATTAGCTAAGGCCATGAAGAAAAGTGCTTACTTTTTTTTTTCCCAAATTTATGAATAAAACAGAAGTACAATTTCTTCAGGAAAAAATCCAGTTAACTCAGCCCGTTCCCTAGGCCTGGTTCTTCATGCACTGTTACGCGAGAAGACCGTGAAACAGAGAAAAACAACTGCCATGTCTAAACAAGATGTAAGGTTACTACTCGATGTTTCAAGCTTTCTTTCAGTCCCTTCTTGTTTCTGCATAAGTAAGATTACTGTTTCTTAACCAGCAATTAGATTTATATAACAAAAAATTACCAACGAATAAGTAAATATCATTTTCGTCAAATAAAAGTTAATACAAGAATCGTAACAATCTAATATTTGAAACATTTTTAGAACAGTCTGTGTATAACATAAGTATATAACTTTTTTCTCCCTACAGATTGAAAGAAATTAGATTTCATATAATAGATGCAGAAGTAAATTTTGATGTGTACAGTACACAAATAATATTGATGCTAATAGAGAATCAGTAGCACATACGGGATTTTGCTAGGAGGGAATAAAAAGGGCTAAAGTTGCAGAAGAGGGAGAGGAGACAGATCTTCAAGTTTCTTGCTGCAGTTCACAAGATTAAAATTTAAGCAATCCAGAGTGAGAATGAGCAAAATTTACATTCAAGTATTTCTGGCTGTTCAAATTTAGTCTTCTGTTAAAAGCTCTATTAAGAACCTTTCAGAGGCAAACAATGGGCTTTTCAAAAATAAGACAGCAAATCTCTGATAAAAAGAGCCAACTTTGAGTCAAACAAATTAAGATTATTAAACATTTTTTTCATAACTGAAAGCATGAAATAACTTTTTCTTCTTAAAAACATAAAAATTCACACATAGCTATCAGACAATAAACATCAATAGATATAAGGGAAAGCACTTATTAGCTTTGTATTTTAAATTGGTTTGTATGTGTCTGAAATAATCCAACTGCATTTCACTATTTTTATAGTTAAAATAACAAAGTTCCTTTGTATATATATTCTTAGGTGACTGCCAATTTTGAAAAGTGATTATATGTTGCATAGATAGAAGAGTTATAAAAGAAGTTACATAATGAAAACACCTTCAATAGAAACTGAAGGTAAAGTTCTGCCTGCTTTTACTAAGTCTGAATAACAAAGCCCCACCTAACATAATAAAATAAGAGAAGCCACCAACCCTTAACCACGGGCTCAGAAACTACAGCTAACCAATTGCTTCAGGGCAGCTACTACTTCAGGTTACTGTCTGGAAAACTACCAAGCCTCTGAACGTTCCCTAAAGCATTTTAAAACCAGAGGCAGAGAAGACAAGAAACAGCAAAGAAGTAGAGCATCAACTGCCCGACATGGACTAAGCGCTCTCCAGTAACTTCAATTTCTGACTAATTTTTAGACTAAACATCTACATGCATCCTATCACTACATGCTAAAAAGTTATTACCAGAAGTTATTAGCCACAACCTTTTTTCCATTGAAGAGAGCAGCAAACAATTTCCATCAGCCTTAATGGATGCAAGAACAGCTGCTGATATTGTTGCTACATCTCTTCGGTGGTCAGTTCTTGGCCCACTCCTTAGAAGAAACCATTGAAGAAAATGATGCAGTTTCTGCTCAAGTTTACTACCGCATTGACTTCTAACCGATTGCAAACCAGACACATACAAGTTAGATATTTGAGGCCTATGAACAGCTTTCCCCTGTTGTGACCCATTTGCTAGCTGCAATCTATGAGAACAGAATGCCACCCATGAAACGATGACAAAACTTGACTAAAAAAAACCCCAACTCTTTCCCTTCAATATGTACATTCGTAGACATGATAAAATGGGAGGGATGAACGAAGATGTAACAAATATTCAAGCATTAGTACCATGTTTTAGTAAAGGAAAGCCTTTATGATTAGACTGCAAAATAGCACATACGGATTTTTCTTTCAATAAAGTAACATGACTCATGGCTTTTTATTTTTACTTTTTGTAATCAGTAAGATAACTTTAGATTAAAGAAGGTACAGAAACACTACAATAAAGAATGATGTCTGCAGGTATATAGCATACACAAAAATGCCCGTATAGCATGGGCTGTATGATCCCTCATACAAATGAAGCAAGAAACAAAAGACATCTGAGCCTGAGAAACCAAACTTCTGACACTCCCCAGGTCCTTCAGCAGGATGTGTGCCAGACAGTAATATTAAGCTTTGTATACTTTAGGAGAAATTGTTCTACCCCAACAGAGACCTTCAAGTAAGACGGTGTATTATACACATGAAGCTAAGTAGTAGAAGAGATACTATATTTTCCATGAGCAAAACCTTAAATAATATCTTCTTTGCTTGCAACTTCAAATGTAGTTTTCTATATGCAATTCATTTTGGACTCTAGATCTTTTTTCCTCCTCTTACAAACAATACTACTATAGTCACTTTCCTTAGCATACAAAAATGTCCTAAATTTCCCCACTCAGTCCCTTTGAATTTTAATGTATAAAAAATTCATGCAAAGAAAACCATGTCTAGAATACAAATTATGGAATTAGATAATTGTGAAAAAACTGTATTTAACTGCACTCTCCCAAGTCTAAGTCTACCAGCTGAAAATGGCATATAACTAGAAAGGAACAGACCCAAAGCAGTCTGGAATTACAGATTCCATCCTCTCCCAGAAGCATTTACTGATGCAACTCATAAAAGGGTTGAGACTGCCTTGTAAGCATTGGGCAGGATCAGTACTATCTCTGTAATGGAGACTTTCCTGTTCCTACCATTACATTTTGTTATTGTGATTTTGTGGATCTTTTATGAGGCCATGCCCCTCCCACAGTAAAGCAATGAAAGCTTATTAGTTAAGGTATCAACTGAATATGTAATTAAGAGGCATGGGAAAGCGGTCCCCCTGTATTCCTCAAGTTAATTCCCTTTAGTTTAGAGACACCAAGTTATGTACCAGGTTGCATATTATTATTATTACTAGTACTTATTATATTATTGCATAACATTAAATATATGCACTCCTTACATTGTTCAGACTCCAATTATACAAGCTGATTCAGAGAGACTGCATGGAAATCAAGTCTACCACATGCAGGTATTACTGTGCTATGCCTAAAAGATCTAAAGGGCTTTATAGCTTATATAAAATGGCCAAAACCACTCAACTCATCCCACAAACAACAAGGAGCACATATTTTCTGAAATATGGCAGTAATTGTGCAAAATTTTTGCATTTTACTTGTAGAAATGGGAAATAAAGAAGGAGCTCTCTACGTAACTAGCACTCTCACAGTTTCTATGGATGCAATTAGTATCTCAAGGCAGCCACCCAATTGCTCAGTCAAAGCAAGCCTGAAAAATCTTAAAACCTAACACACTTTTTTAAATTCAGTATTTTATCCTCCTTATTAACAGAAACTGGGACTGGAGTCTAAATTAACAGACACAATAAACTTTAAAAGATAGCTGCTTTCGTAATAAAAGAGGTATATTTTTGCTAAGTAACTCACTGAACTATAGTAAAAAAATTTACAGCAGTGAAAAGTGGACTTCTGACTTCACAACAGACATCAGAGAAGAAGATGCCTCTTGCTATGTGGCTTACTAGTGTTGATGAAAGCCTACAACACAGTATAAAATTTTTTCAAGGTCATGCATTTCAAACCCATGAAAAGCAATCTGGTTAATCTCAATTATCCGTTTACTACCATCTTAGTTCCAAACAACTCAAATTTTGTATCTGAAAGCTTTAACTTAGGCCTTAAAAAGTATTTAAAGGAAAATAAATACATCTCCAATTCCTGAGGGAATTGCTAATACTGACAGCCAGTGAGGTTTTTTTAAAATCAACCCCAAACTTGACTATTCATACTCTAATAGTCAAACTACGGCAGCAGAATGAAAAACAGACACTACCAGATCCACGCAACAGGTAGACTAGATTTCAATCAAAGCAGAAACAATATAAATCAACCTGAAGGCTTTAGAAATCTTACGTACCACAGGCCAGTAACCGGAATGAAATGGTGTTACAGCCTTTTAAACCAGACAGAATGCAAAAAACCCCCTTCTCCTACAGCTTGGTTGTCTGCAAATAGCTCTTAAGATTTCAGCCAAAGAAAATATTCTGCCAAACACAACCAGTCCTACAAAGATACAAAAAGCATTGTAAAACACAAACACAAACTTAAGGAACTACTGCAGTAAAGCATTTTTTTCTTTACATAGAATCTTTCTGGAGATCAGAAGGAGCTACAGAGGTATCTGAGCAGCAGAAGCATTCTTTTAGTGATGCAAAGGACTGAAAACATTTTTTTCCTGTTTTCTACTGCTCAGTTAACTCTACCAAAAACATGCAGGACAGATTGATGTTACTTCTGAAACGTTCTTTGTGCATCATATTAGTCAACATTTCTCAATATCAAATACCCTCAAGGTATCCTGAAGATAAAAAAAAAAAAAAACCCAAACCATTATGGCCAGTGTGAGCAATTGCCTTTCTAACTGAAATGACTCAAACCTCAAATAGCATGTAGATACCGTAGAAAAACATTAATTAATGACCAAAAGTCTTTCCCATAGAGGATACAACTGTGAAGACAGCTTCACAAGGAAGAAAAATACAGATGATGTCCGTATATGTCCAGCAGTGCCTGTAAAAAAAATATTCTATTAAAGAAAATCTCTTTTCCATTGTGCTGCCTGGCACTGAGCCTAATTACTGTAGTAAAAAAGAAAAATGGATGAAAAATGATCCTGCACAGCTTTAACTCTCTATAAGCTCTTTCTAACTTGAAAATTGTATTTGCTCTCAACAAATGTTAATTTCTCTGCCAAAAAAAATATCTAGGATTGCTGAGAGGTTAATAAGATATATTTTAAGTAATATTCTAATATATTTCATTATAGCAAGACAGTAATTACGTTTTATTAATAAGTAAGCAGTAAATCCAAAGTTATGCTTTTTATGGACCTATTCCCCATAACATCTCCAGTCATTTTATAATAATTACCTCAAAGTCTCTACCTAAATATAATTCCACATGGAATTTCCTTAGTATTCAGCTTCCACAGTGTTTGGTTCTGCTTCCAGAAAACTGATTTAATGGTTAAGACACTAAGTATCGTGAGCTGGTTTAATTTTCAACTCTGTGTTTTGTGGTTTTGGTTTTTGTGTAATTAAAAGAGAGACACTCTCAAAAGTCTCTGACCCTCTATACTGCATTTCTTTCTTCTTGGCCTGAACATGCTGCTATGCCCATTCAAAAGACTATCTGCTGGTTTGAGCATCCAGTCAGTTCTATAATTTAACATTAATCCTATTTAACAGGTGGTTCAAACTAGGCTCCTAAATATTTCACCGATCATCATAGAGCAAAGCAGTGAATGGAAGAAAATGATGCTACAACTTCCGCACGTACATCCACAGAATTTAAAAAACCTTTGCAGTTCATTAAGTTTAACAGTAGGTGGATGATTGAGTAAGCAAGTCTCTAAACTGAAAAAGGTAATTTTGACATCAATCTAGCAACTCCGACATCAAACTCTTTTTTTCCTTAAAGTGAGAGAATAGTTAGCAAAAGCTACATACATTTCTATTAGAACTTATGATATAAACTCAAGATATAATTAACAAATTTACAGCTTTACTTAAAAGGAATTCACCTTGAGGGTTGTTGCAGGATATCAAATTGTATTTGTCTCTTCCACTGCTGGTGAAGAATGATGCATAGCAGCAGCTCTGAAATTATGCTTGGTCTGTATCCTGTCAGCATTGTATTTTATTAATTCTGCCAATGAGAAACAGATACTATGTTTGGTTTTTTCCTGACAACAGTTCACTGGGGGAAGGCAACGAGCCTGAAGACAGCTCCAGAAGGTTTAATTGCTTGACAAAATGGGACACTACAGGACTCACCCTGTGTGCAAAGTAGCAGATGGCCAAAATACCTATCAATTTCAGTAAGTTTATAACTATTCCCCAAATCATATTCCTATTATACTGCAATACTTGATGGGAATAGGTCAGCATCTTCACTGAACAAATGGCACACAGCAGACTTTAGGAGCATTACTGCCAATGTGCCCACCTCCTAAAGGTTAACTATAAAATCAGCAAGGTACCCACTCAGTTATCCAATAGATGCAGATTCTGTTTTCTAACGTGAAAAAGTCTACAGAAGGTAGTCTTCTAGTAAAGCTGCAAAGTAAGGCAAAAGGAAAGAATGATAAAAAAAGGACATGCTTAGAAAAATAGAAGGTTTTTTTTCTGCCAGAAGTTAATAATTGTTTTCTCTTTGGATTGGTAAATATTAGCTATGAATACTAAAGGTCTTTCATTAAAATATTTAACATTTTATTCATGGTTCAATCTGATGAGAAAACATCAGACCATATTTTCTTTTCTTTACTTATAATGACCTATGTATGGAGTATTTTTAGCTAGGAAAGCATTTTAAGGATTTACTTTATTTTCTGTTTCTACTTCCATCCCAGTCCTTTAAAGGGCTTTAAACAGCTTCCTGAAGTCATCAAAGACTTAAGATTTGCCTCCAACACGACTGTGACATCCCCACATTTGTAAGTACCATTCGTAACGAATCCACAACTAGGTGCATTTCTCCTTACTCCCACGTTTCAGGAGCGTGGCTTTTCCCCCATTGTTAGTTGCTAGTTATACGGTTTATATGGATTAGCTGCATTAGTGCTGTGTCCCTGATAAGCTGTGATGCTAGGTAGCTAATCATCTTCTCCCTCCTTTCCATTACCCTTCTTCAATACAAGTTCTTCTTGTCTTTTTTCACCTGCCCCACTCCCTGACCTTACAGACTTATTGATCTTTTAAGATTTCAGGAGACAGCCATAGAATGTGTAGTAGGCTATTAGCTGTCTTATTGCATCTTAAGAAATTGATGATTCTGTTACTGTCTAAATCAAACATAATCAGATATACAGTTCCATCTTGTAGCTCTAAGTAACCATGACCACATTGTAAAGGCTACACAGTTAAAGCGTCTCTGTTTCTGAATCACATCAAGAAGTGGTGTTGGATTAGAAGCAGACAAGACAACAGAGTGACTCTGGTTACTAGGGATATATTTTCTTACCTTACTCTTCCCCAATTTTCAGGCCAAACCAGCTTTTACTGTAATCAGTTTGAGGGAATGAACAGATGACAGTACAACTTTCCTACCATTCTTAACTGCAAATTACTAAGGAAAACAGTATTGACCTATGGAGTAAACATCTTCTATACCATGCTTTTAACCTGCACCTTTCTCAAAATGAATTTTGGAAACGGCAAGAGCAAGATAGAAAGCAGAATCAAGCAGACTTAGTGCTAATCCTTCCTATCTTGCAAGCAATTTCTCAGTAGCAGAATACAAAGAACCAACCAAACAGCTATTTAAAGAAACTATCTCACTATTATGAACCATAGTGAAAGAACCATAGTGTAAGCTACATACATTTCACTGTAGAGATTAAATTGTTCTGTATGGTTGTTGGTAGGGTTAAGTATCATCTAGGATATAATGAGCACACTGTTCTTGCTGAATATCATTTTGTAAAAAATAGCAATGGAAAGGATTTTCCTCACTAACGAACAATGATGGGGGAAAGAATGAAACTCAAGACAGCTAATTTTTCCAGGATTATAATGTTCTTCATTTTTAGGTCATTTGAGTTCCATATTAATTATAGAAAAATGGAGGCTTTACAATCCCCCTGATCCCTCTCTCATTACGTATGTAATTGTAAAAGCTACCTTCCTGTAATAAAACATTAATCTCTGTACTTCTTATTATGGGATCACAGACTCATAGTGATGGACGACCATGTGTCAGAGCACATTTCCACAGTACGCTGTAATATCACCAAGTCATCATTTGGAACGGCAAAGCACAAGTCCAGAATCTTAGCTAGACTACATCTTCTGTTTGTTTGCTTGTTTTAAACCTACTTGCTAAAGTAGTTTTTGTGTCATACCATATACAGAGATACCTGACATATTAATTAAGCATAGTCATACCTCATTGAATAATTCTGCATATGTACAAATACACAGAACTGTAATCATGTTCTGAAACCTGCCGTAAAGGCAAATTAAAGGCAGAATTTATTATACCCAGGAACAGCAGTACATGTCATGGGCATGAATGTTATGCAGATTTTAACAAAAAAGACTGGAGAGATACAATTTCATTGCAGTTGATATGACAGTACTTGCTTTGTAATGCAATAATGACAGAAATTAGAACACTTGTTAACTTATCCGAAGATAGATTGATGCAGTTTATTTTATCTGCAGAAAAAAAATTTTGGCACCTATCCTTTATTCAGCTGGTGTTCAGTATAATTTCTAATGTGGCTTTTTTTTTTTTTTTTTTTTTTTTTTTTTTTTTTTAAATGTGCTGTGTGGTCCATGACAGCCACGATCTACAAATACATCCGGAAGATACATTTACCTATTTACAATAGCTACTTACAGCTGCTTCTAGATTAAAAACCAAACCAAACCAAAACATACTAGACTGAAAAAGTGTGTCAGTCAGCAGCTTTCACTAAAAAGAAGTAAAAAGAAGCAAACGCTTGATTCACAAGTTCCCAGAAGCCTGGGCTGGAAGCTATAGAAAAGTCTAAGCTCAAAATGACTGCGCTCACTCAACCTAAGATTCCTAAATCTTTTATTAAGAACAATATTCACACAGAAAGAAAGTACAGTTCTTTCAAATATCCTACCTCTCAAAGTTAATCTCCCTGGTCATGGAAATTACAGCGTGCAGGTCAACTAACTTAAAAGTCTTAAAATAAGAATGCATTTTAATCTTTGGAGAAAGACAAAAGAAATGCTAGCTCCTTGGTCCTTTTATCTGAAGGAAGAATGGGCCCTAACTCTAGCGCTACTGACAACAATTTTTAAAAGATTAATGCACATAAATATCCAAGTAAGAATCATACAATATAGCCAATGCACTGGCAGACATACATATATACACATTGGTACATATATTCTCAGGGAGTTCTACGCAACTTACATAAACAGGTCATCTAGAAAGAGGGGGGAAAAAAAATTGCAAAACTGTACCATCTTATTTGTTGATTCTTAGAAAAAGGAAGGTTTACAGTGGGAAATCCCAGTCTTTGGATCAAAACAGTCAAAAAATCAGCATCACATTAATATCAATGGGATTGTGTTGTTTTGCCAATCCATGTACTTCTTTCTCTCTAACTCAAATTATCCATGTATACCCTTTACGGAATATTTTCCCTTCATCCTATCCAACACAAAATGTTGAGTTTCACTTACACTTTAGTGTGTCCTCTTCTGTAGGGTCACGTTAATGTTAGTCAAATAAAAAAAACCCAAGTCTCTGAAGTTCTAACTAAGCATTTAACACTTTCAGTGCTTATCCAAACTTAGTTACATATAAAGTTATTTTATTTTCTCAATAATTATCAAGTAGAAAATACAGAGCAGTAAGTATTTATTTTTAGAGAAAGATCTTAACATAATGTAAACTGAAAAATAAATCTATGAAATTCACATCTTCAGGTTTCACTATTACTGGACATTATTCACATAACACACAACTACTTGTGGAGGAGTGACTGTAACAAATAAAAGGTGCCCATGGTTATTTATCTTCTGCAAATGCAAATGTGCTTTGTTGGGGGACAACAGCCATCTGAAAGACCTATGCAGTGCTTTTGGATTAAGGCTAAAGAAATCCATGGTAAGACATTTACTGTAGACATGTAAGCAGACAAAGGAATGGCAAACTGATTATTTCTTACCATTAGGGTAAATACAGGGGGTAAATACAGACACTCAATAACTAAATGCTCCACTTTTAAAATGAAAGAATTATGTTACGCTTTATAGAATAAGCATTTCTTGCTGGCACCCCAACTCTTTGTGAAAAGTGACAGTCATTTAGCTGTGCTATATGTCAGTAACTGCAGTCTGTTAAAAGTGATTAGTTTTTGGACAAAACCTATTCAAAGCAAATCTGTTCTATGTTTAAGCATACTCAGGACAAACATAATCTGAAGCGATATAAGACACAGCCAAATGTGTCATGAACTTCTTCCCCTACAAATATATCCAAGAAGTTTTATGGGCATAACAGGACAGACTGATCTCTGTAAAGGGAGTTATTTTCACACAGATTTACAAAGCTGAAACAAACTGCACACTGAAGTGCTTAAGTCTTTCCACTAACAATAAAGGTTGTGGAGATTATTAGCTCAGATGATGTGTAGACAATGTGTTTATACTGTAGTTGCACAAAACTAGACAAGATTAATACCCCTCCCAGAAGTGTAACCTGTGTGTTTTCCTTGGTGTTTGGAACTGCTTTGAACTATTCGATTTCAAACTTTCTGCCAGAACACCTGTTTCTTTGTCCTTGTTTTCTTGAAGATACTAGCAGAAAAGGTCACTTGTACCAACAAACCCATGCCAGCTTTAAAATTTTAATCATAATTAAACTGTAGAAAAACACTATCATGAATAGACAAACACCTGCTCTATTTAAAGAATGGCTTTATATTTACAGAAAGTACTGGTAGTTAATAATATTCAAAGTTAACAATTTTCATATAAAGGGACAGCACAAGGCCTCACAAAACTCAAACACTTAAAAATAAAGCTAAACAATGCATACGCTTTCTAACTATCATCTATAAATTGGTACGTTTTCCAGATAATCTGCATTTCTAAAGGCAGGAGGGAACAAGATCTCAAAATGTCACACAGAGAAAACATGCAGGGAAATAATCCAGATCTCCCAGTTCCTAAATCTTAGATTCAGTGCATTAAGCCTCTTCAGGTTTTTTTCAGGAACCACAGTTTAATACAAAGACAGTCTAAATTATGTGAATTTTGTGAAATATTGGTAATGTCTGAGACAAAGCCATAACTAAACTCCTAATACTCAGGAAGAAAAAAAAAAACAAAGCCAACTCTACTCCAAAGTAAACATATGTCTTATTTCCCCCTCTGTAGAGTGTTTGCTGTTCTCTCTCAATTTTTCTGATAAAAACATGAAAGAAATTCATCATACAAAGAGTAGCTCCCAATTAAACTGGAGAGCCACGGACATTTCAAAGAACACCAAAATCTTAGAGGCCACAAATAAAGTCCAGCAACAAACACTTTTACAAATATTATGACCTTTAATCTTTTGTGAATTCTTCTGGTTCTGAAAGCCAGAGTGCAATGCCAGCTTATATGCAGATTTCTATTGACTGACTATTTGACTTTGAAAGCGAAAGGCAGATTCAGGTTGATGCTAATTTATTATGTCCTTTATTTAAAACTTCATATAAAGAAGTCATCAAAACAGCCTAGGAGAGAAACCCAGTCAAAAGAAACTCTATTTTGGAATCCAGATCTCTGATAAACAAGTAGCATGTGTCAAAGCAGATGATACCTGCACACTGAAGTAATTCAGAACTATCTGCTTATCTTATCCCTCAGATGCACTTTCTCCAGTTTCAGATTTGCATTAAATCTTGAAATAAGAATCTTCTTACTTTTAAAACAGTACTATAATCCCAAAGGATTCTACACTATGTTTTTAGCTAGTAACTAGGTACTGTTTGCAGCTAAACACTAGCAAAATAACTACTAACCTCTATCTTCAGGCAAAAATATCTGCCGTCTCCACTGGATCCCAACTATCTCAGGAAAAAAGAATAGTTGAGTTCAATCCTTAGAAAAATGCAGACATCACTACAGTACTTTCTGATAGCAAACAAAAACATACTGCAGAAAGCAATTCATGTTTTTCATTTGAGTTCCTGAATCCCTTACTGTTGCAAGAAGGGACATGGATTCCTGAGTGACTTAAATTTTATAAGTTTATTTCCAATGAAAAACTGTAACTGGGAAAAAAAAAGTCTATTATGCACAATGCTACCAGGTCACTGTTATGCCCCCCCAAAAAAAATGAAACTACTTGTTGTCTATGATTTCCAGAACCACAGAAAACAAACTATAGACAATATGTCCATTTATTAAGATGCAAATCCCACTGTATTTTGTCACAAGTTATTCAGGCTACACCACTGGAACACAAAGACAAGATTCTGGGATGAAACTTCTATTTGCAAAACAGGCTGGATTGCTACTTCTACCAAAGTCTTAACGGAACACAACTGATTCTTCCAGAGTCACTTGTTCTTGTTTTAGTCTCAGTAGTCTTGCTCCGTAGCATGGAGCAATCCTTTACATGTACTACATAGGCTACCTTTTTTTTTTTTTTGGTGGGGGGGAATATGACAACAAACAAAACCACCCAAGTGTAAGTTATCATTTATTCCTGCTTTACTAAACGAAGTATTAGAGTAGCTTTTTGTAACAGCAAAATTTGAAAAAAATAATAAACACTAAAATATTTCCTTGCTTTGAAAAAGTCTGTGCACAAAACTCAGCTTGTAAGACAAAATTTAAAAAACTAAGCCACTTATTTGGGGCTGTAAAGTATAACTTTGTTTTTAAAAATTTAATCAGGTCAACAATACTGGTAGAAGTATTTATTTCTTACAAATTTTAATCTACATACCTGTAGATACTTCTATCTAGGAGACCAGTAGCAATTGTTCTCTGCTGATCATGGTTTCTATATGTCATCCATTAACAACTTAAGCTTTTGAAGTTATGAACAATATGAATATGTACAGTCTTAAAGATCTAAATAGTACTTTCTGATGCCAAAGGATTATTTAACATAAGGAACATAATACAAATTAAAATCAACAACACCTTTCATGTCTTGAATCACTAAAAGCTACAGGGATTCACATGGTATTTTTCAATATAATAGAGCACAAGACTGATGCTCATAGCTCCACTAGAAACACTTATATGCAAAACACCACTTTTTCCAATCATTAATTTCTTTTGAGATTCATTATTGCCCTATAGTACTTTTGTCTGAAGAGACTCTAGGGAGATGACACTTTCCTTGGTTAGCATTGTTGCAGCTGACAGAATGCATAAAAGGCAAACCGCTGCTTCTCCACCTTTCAGCCTGAGCCAATCAAATGCAGAAATTCTCAGCCTATTCTAATCTTGAATTCTGGATTTTGAAGTTTACAGAATAATTGTAGCTTTCGAGCACAGAATCATTTTGTCACATAGCCCATTCTAGCTCACATAAACGCTACTGGTGCCCTAAATAACATTAATAAAAAAAAAAAAAACTTGTTCTTTGCATTGTAGACATGTCAGCCTGATTAAAAATGATTGCATATTGTTAGCATTAATGCACATTTCATCATGAAGAAATGATCCCTGAAGGCACCTTACACTTACCTTCCTATCAAAAATTAATTTATACCTGGAAACATTTTTTTCTTCTTTCTCAAGCTGGTATTATAGGCCCCTGCCTGGATTCCTGGGCCCTGCTGTGTTAAACGCTTGTACAAAACCACAATCTCTGCACTGAAGAGCTTAACAGAATCTTTCATTTTATTTTTAGACAACAATACAGAGGGACTGGAAAGTACAAGTAACAAGATGATTTTTAACATCATGATAAGCACTGTTTAATCACTGTAACGGCTTTACAGATATCACAGCAAATGAGAGTTTCGAAAGGATGGACTTGAAAGGAAGGAAGGTGACCTCAAGGGATATTTAAAGGCAGCTGCTTCTAAACACAAGGTAAAATAAAAGTGGCTTGTTAGAGAGCTTGATAAATAAACAACAAAGACACTTTGACTGCTCATTTGTAGTTCAGAATAAAAACTAACAGCAAGTGAGGCAATAGATAAGGCAGCGCAGACCACAACTAAGCAGCTTTGTTTGGAAGTAGCTGAAAAGATCCTGTCACAAGTATACTTCAATGGCGTGTAGGGAAACCATGCAGGGTGGCTAACTCAACAACCAAGCAGATGACCTTAGCAGCAGAGGTATGCATTGATGTTAACTGCGTAAAATTGGATTCAAGGTTTATAGAGAAGGGCTTTTTTCTCAGAGTGAGGACGAATTCTGGGATTTGGAAAGCTTTTTTGAGGGTTCTGTTTCTGGTTTTGTTACAGTTCAGCGCAAGATACTGTGGCAAGTTATAAATGGCAACAGCATTTAACATCAACTAAGAGTTCAATAATTAAGAAAAATAAGTATTCCTTTCATTAACAGTGTCACCTCAAGCTACACCTATGCTATGTCTTCACCCCTGGCTCCTCAGTTCTTATAAAAGCCCCATGAGTTGAGAAGCCATCTAGAAAATAAAGGCCTATAAAGATCAAGACAACCCAAGTACCAGAAAGATACTTCATCATATACTGGAACAGAAGAAAAGCCAGAGTTGAACAGGCAGTGTAGTCTGGCCCAACTGTGCAATTAACATAGACACCTGAGCTGGCCTCAATTCAAGCTAATGCAGCCATACTGTGTGGCTCAGCCCAGGACACAAAGCAACTGAGTTTCATTAAGACAGCACTGGGGGTAAGCTAACAACCTCTGCCTCTCCGCAAGTTTTACTACCCTCCCAAGAGTCTACCACATCCATTGCTAGCTCAGCAATTCTGTGCTGCACTCTGTTGCTCTCTGTGCTCTCTGTTATGCACCAACAACTAACCATGTTCAACAGTAACCACAGCCATCTGTTTCCCTTTTCCAGGCCCCTACAGAAAACATTTCTGACATCAGCACTGTCTCCATAGCACCTAGAACACTTAAGTGAATTTTTCCGGTTTTAAAGCAAACCAGAGCAGAAAACTGGAAAGGCTTAAATTCAAGATGACATTTAATAATTCAATAAACTACTCCAAATGGCAAGGAGTAACTAAACTATGTGCAAGTCCATTTTTCATACATTCACAGAAATTTTGACTCAGCCAGTGTGAACCTATGCAGCCATCAGAAAAGATTGTTTTGCACTTCTTCCCTCCTGCTATATGCATTTTTCACCATGTCCTTTGCACTGATACTAGCACCTCAAGCACAGTCAAGTAAACTGAGGAACTGATGCAGGTAAAAACTGTGTGTAGCAGGACTGATTTGCATCATCTTAAAATTGAGCATGGATCTGCATCCCCAAAGTAGTATATTGCAACACAGCACGTCACACTGCAGCTGACAAGTTTGAAATCTTTATGTGACTATTTGTAGATAAATTGGTAAAAAGGGCAAAAAAAGTATCTAAATGAAACTCGCTATTACTTGCTATTCTGCCAGTCAGCAGTCTTACTATTCATATTCCACTGGATCCCTTCCTCTGTCAGAAGTACCTCAAGTTTGATATACCTCCTCTAAAAAGAATGTGCAGCTTTTGCCTCTGCTTCTGCTATGTTTCTTAGATTTCACTCTTTACTGTACCAAAAAAAGTTATTTCCCTGCTGCACAGGTTTATTCCATTTTCTTTGGCCACCGTTCCTCTGTGGGTCTGTTTCTCTTCAGAATGGAAATACTCATACTTTTGAAGCAGTATTAAATCACTTGATAGTACACATGTAATTTATATGGACTCTGCCACCTATTGACAGTTATTATCCCTCTGCTTCCTCTAATCCTTTTAGTTTACTGTGACACATTCAGAACAGTCTCTGTGAAGTGATCCTACAGCAGGCAGGAATTTCTTTAAAAACGTATCCTGTAGGATCCCATAACAGTTAGTCTCACAAAACTCTACTCACACAAAAGAAAGGACATTTTGGAAAGGCACACAAAGTTAGTTTCTAATATCTTAAACCACAGAAGATAGTTACATTGATTTTTATACCAATGGTAGTAAATATTTGTGTTTTCTAGAGCACAAATAAATCATATGACACTAAATATTTGATTTTCAAAACTGGAAGCACATTAAACACTAAAGCAGAAAATATGCTTCCACATTGTATTTTTTTGGAAGTGTAGCTTAGACATTATTCTCACAAATAAACATTATGATATCAAACTGCTTGACCTTGTTTCAGTACAAGTGGTATGCAGTACATAGAACTATAGAAATTGTAGACAAATTCCAGTCTATAGCTTGGATGAACAGGTGATAGCACAGTAATGCTTAGCACTAAACTCTTTCAAAGTAGACACTTATCAAAAATGGCCTTTTGATAGATATCAATGTAGTATATATATTTTTTTTTCCTTTTGCCTTATTTAAAATTCTTGCCACACTGCTCTGTGTGTGTACCCTTCATTACTAGGCCACTTCTTACCCTCATGCCTGTAATTGGAGAGTAATAATGCCATAATGGGCTCACAATGTCAGTGAAGCGCGAGCTGAATCAGATTCACTATATTAGCCCCACCAAATTAAATCTTCATTTGCAGAAGGACATTCAAGGGATACAGATGTAAAACAGAGCTAAGTTATCCCCCCCAAAAGCATGACAAAGGAAGCTGAGTCTCATCATAAGTACATCAAATATTCTTTGTCCAAACTGAGGCTTGTGACTGCTGTGAGATTTCTCTAGCCTTCTGTGATAAGATTTTTTTTACAAATTTCAAATATCTTCAGTCTTTGTGATGAAAGAGGAAGGATTTATAAAGCCTTCTCAACCTTATTTTTACCACTGTGACAACATACCATAAAAAACAGAGAGTAAGCGCAATGATCCAACGGTGTGTCTGAGAAAATAGCTGAGAAAAAGTATGTACAGGCTACGCATTGCCATTTTAGTGTTCAAGTTCTACATTTAAAAAACAAACGAGATGAAACATAAGGAACTGCTACATGAAATTGAATTTCAGAATCTATGTCACTCTGACTTCAGAGCATATATTACATGTTTTTATTAGTGTGCACGTATGCAACACTAGAAGGATAACTGCAACTCCAGGACTTTGTGTCCACAAGGGACACAGGAATATTTCTCAAAGCCCAATTAAAATCTTTTATATTAAACTTGCTTGCACTTGACACCAACAAAACAGAATAGTGTCATATCATCACAGCTCAGTTGCAAGGAAAATACAGTCTCCATTCAACCACACAGACAGGCTCTGAGGTGAAATGGAAAGATCTGTACCTGGAGCTCACAGAGTCATGACAGTGTTTATGGGCAGTTCTCTTCATGCAAGTTTTTTCAACCTGTACAATGACCACACTATTCTAACTTATGAATATTTTTTAAAACCTAGAATTTGCTCCAGCTAACAGGGGCAGGTTAGAAACAGTATAATGTCTAAGCGTCCAGTTCAGAAACATCTGTAAAGCAGTTATCTTAACAACAATTCATCTCTTTTCCCTTATCTCCTTTATTTGAATGTTTCTGAATCTTACTGCTCTGAGAGTTGACTTAAATTTAGCCATTTCGAGTTTATTTTCATTTGTTTACCTGACGTTCACTCAGCTATTCTCTCAGTGCAATGCTATCATATAGACCGGCATCCCATGTTTCCTACATAAGAATTACAATATTATAGTCTGCTTAATCTGGATTATTTAAAGTCCATATTTCAACTGTGCAAGCACAGCACAAAAGAAATACAGTGCATGCAAAAATACAGCTCTGTTTTGATTTGCTGTGTCTTTTCCCTTCAAAAGTCCACAGAAAATTACTGGTTTGTTTCAGTTTCATTTTCCCATAGTTTATGCTGGGATCAAGTGATGGAGATTGTATATAAAAGAAGTTTTGTCCAAAGGCATACTAAATTATTATAAAAAATATTATATGTTAATATCTCCTGTATTTATTTTTTCCATAACAGATCACCTTCTATCAATTAAAGTTGATCAATATTTGTTTTTCTGCTTCTACAGAAAAAGGACTAGAATATTTTACAAGGAATCTCACACTACATTCCCACCTGGCAAAACAGGCGCATCATGCACAGCTTCTATTTGCTAATAAGGCATTGCAAAATCTGTGGGACTGCAAAATAAATAAGGAAAAAAATATACCTAAACTTAAGGAAACTATCTATCTGTGGCTTGACTTGGCACAGAAATTACTTCCAAATCCATTTATAAATACTTAGCAAATTCATAATTATCATTTGTGTCCTGATAATAAAATATTAAATCCTTATACAGAATTCACCTAACTCCAATAAGTACTTCTCATAAATGCAAACTAATCTCCAGCCATATCTAATCAGACACAGTGGGTCCAAAGACAATGCCAAAACATTGCACAAATGGACAACTAAATTAATTTCAAATCAGGGAAATTATTCAAAAATAGAACTAAAAATCTTCTATAGTGTCTGAATCTGCAATAAGTCACGTAACTAGCCAGAAAGACCACATGAATAAATATTACTACCCTGTAATAGCACTTCTAGTAAAAAAGATGGCAGATTGAAGTAAGTATTTCCCAACACAAAACATTCATTTTTGTTTCTACTGCAACTATTTTAATACAGGACTCAACACTGCTAAATCAAACTCAAAAGGAATTGCACCATTGATTACAGTAAAAGGGAACCAAAACATTTATCCAAGCCTCTAGGTCAGAAGGCAGCACAACCTACAAGCAGTGGTGGTATCTCAGAACCCACAATATTATTAATGATTAATTAAGTAAATTTTAATTAAAGCATTTTATTCCTGTACTTTACCAAACACATATGACATTTTGCACTCTTGTAACTAGCATTCTCCCTTTCACAAAAGCTTATACTTCAAATAAACGCACAGGCAGAACAGAAGTGGCAAAACAATAATTACCTTCACTGCAAAGTTTGGTCTCAACCTTGAAAGTTATTTGCCTGAACGTATCAGAGAGCTCAACCCTGTCTTACTCTGTGCTGGGTGGCAGCTTTGGGGTACTGAACTGAGTGGGAGCTGCTGTATAGCTTTTTTTGGGGGGGTACACGTTATTACTGTCCTCACAACATTCTAAGAATGTCATGCCTAGCTATAGGGACCAGATTTTCAACAGATCTGTTCAGTTAGGCACAAAATCAAAATGGACAAATCTTCACAAGAGCTCAGAACAGTCACTGCTAACCTGTTTTGAAAATCTGTCCCCAATTATAGATGCCAAGTACTCGAAAACCTGGCTCCGAGCTCTTAAAAACCTGTTTTCATATGCTCAAATCCAACACTGCAGCCACTAAAGGTTCTGGGACTCCTGACACTATGTATTTCTACCATGGGAGGAGCAAGGCAAGAGGCAACCTAGAACAGACTGAATATATCTACTTTAAATGACAAAGCTTACTGCTACAACTACATTTACTGGTACTGTCCATGGGCTAGTTTTGGATTTAGTCCCTCTCTTATTTATATATTAGTCTTTCTGAGCCAGAACTGAGCACCTCTTCCTTTTGACGGTTCCCCACTGATGTCAGCCTAGGGTGTTGCTAGTGGCAGTAGATTAGAGCCAGAATAATGAGCTGGCCTGAAAGAAAATGCAGCAATCCCTCACACCTTTCTTTTCCTGTAACCAAACCAGGCTGAATCTATGTAAATGAACTGAGTTTACATGACACGGGCAAAGAAGACAACAATAGAATGTCCATCCAACTGATAATTTATACAATTGCAAAAGAGAACATAGACATTTTTTATTTAAATGGACTAGATTGGTATCACTCAGCTTTAACACACACTCCAGGAATCACTTCCTAAAAGAAACTGCTAAGCAAAATGAGATTGAATTACACGTTTTGAAGCTTTCACAACTTTGAACTTAAATACAAAACATGGAATACCAAGGCCAAAATTCTGCCTTCAGCACAACTCTTTGTCCCAAAGACATGAATAAAAGTTGTTTTTTATTAGAGTTTCTTTGAGGATATTTGAATTTAGCAGTACAGTAGTTGCTTACACTTTTATGCTCAAATGTAAAACAGAAATGACAGCTTTCACCAATTCATAGAGTTATTACACTAGAAAGCCAGTTTTCATTAGTTCCCTGAACTGCCATATAGAAAAAGTAGAATCATCAGAGCTTTTTCCATGCTGTCATCAGAGGTATAAGGAGAAGTCTCCAAGCATCTGTTAAGGAACTCTTGCCTTTAAAAGAGGTGCATGACATCTAATGTAGAAGTGTTTGGCTTTTTACTGCTACCTCTTGCCCTGAAAATTTAAACATGTTATTTTCTTAACACAAATTCTCTTTACCCCAGTTACAAATATAGACTTTTTAAAGAGGCAATGTTAATTCTGGCTTATTTAAACATAGATGATTCTTAGGAGACAACAAAAACATCAGGGACTTAATGTAAAAACCTTCTAATACCCTAGCGTATAATTACATTATTCATTAGCAAGTAACTTCAAGTGGGTGTAATTTAATGTTTCCTTCCTGCCCCTTGAGCAAACACAACACAGAATAGTTAATTAATTTGATCCCAAGCTCCTAAAATCCACTGTCTGAATAAAATCTGATACAGAAACTCATGGAAAATCTCTATCTCAACCTACCATCAAGGATCAAGAGTGCTTACCCAACTTATAGGTTTACCCACTGGAAGGGGAGGATGGCAGGTAAGACTGTGCTTCCTTAATTTTTCAGTGAATTCAGCAGAAAGAAATTGCCCTGTAAGACTCACTTATCGTCTGTTGTTCCTTCTGACTAACTCCAGGTTTTGTGAGACAAGCTGGTCATTCATGAGATACCCTGCAAATGTGCACATCTGTCCCAATTCTCACCTCAGACCTTCCCTTTCAACAAAAAAAAGTAACCACGTTGCTTTGATCTCAGCTTGGTACAGTCTGGGTAAGGATCTGCACACTGACAAAAAACCAAAGCCTTAGTGCTTTACACAATCTCCCTATTTAAACATTGTTTATTTAGCAACAAGTTATTTACTAAAACATTTAATTATTTAATAGAGCTACCACCATAAAACGCCTTTGCTCCATGCTGCCTAGCATTTCCAATGACAACACCGGAGAAACAGAACTAAGAGAGGTTTACAAACAGAAACCCACGGTCTGAGGAGAGGGTGACCCAGGAAAACCCGGCAATGGCTAGCCATGCCTGGCCATACCTTCCTGCTCACTGCCCCTCCTCACACCTCCCGGTTCTCCTCAGCTGCCACCACTCCTGCCCTCATCCCAGTTTTTTTCTCCCCTTTTCTGTTGTGTTTTGGTGTTCTTGGTTTTTTTTCCCCTTCTTCTGCAAGGCTAGCGCGATAAGTCCGACAAAGAGATGACCACAGGAAGCCAGTTTTGGTTGCTACCTACGGGCTTACCTCCCCCGAGAGGACGGCACGTTGAGAAACGGAACTGGTCGTCGCCTGCTCTGAGGAAGCTGTAATGGCGCCCTCGCCCTGCGACAGGCGCGATAGCAGAGAACCCGTTTTCCCGCCGCCCTCTCTCTGATTGGCTGCTCGGCAGCAGAGGCGGAGACACGGCGGGAAAGCACCAACCAGAGGCGAGGGTAGTGCTTTGTGACAGCTGTGGGGCTGAGGAAGCTGTAAAATGGTGGTGGTTGGCGGTATGAGGGGCTTTGTTGAAAGAAAGACTCCTGTTCCTAGGAGCCAGGTGCCTAGCTTTGGTGAAGAGTGAAACGTCAGTTGATGTTCTCCAGATGAAGTATAATCCGTATGTAATTTTTCCTCAATGTTGTATTTGTTTGGAGGTACCTAACGTTAGCTTTGGAAGTAAAGTGTCAGTGCCCTCTTGAGGAATAGCCTTGCTTTATGTTACCTGTATCTTTGCAATACTATGTGACAAACTTTTATTGCCACAGTCTGCTTTTAAACCAGGAAAAAGGTGTCTTAACTGATTATGATGAACGCATCTGGCCATCTTTATTTGTGCTGAACTGCCTGGCCGGCTTGCTGATTTAGCCGCCTTCTACCAGTTTCTAAACTGGGAAGTGACTGAGGCCCAGGATTAGGGGATTGAGTGTAAACTTGGTAGAAGTTGACTACATTAAGTGAGCGCTTCGTAGGAGAGATAGTAATTCTCTCTGGAGTGTAGAAGAGCTGCTCATGTTAACCTGTTTGGCCTTCTGGCATTTTTGTTACTTAGTCCCTCCTGGCATCTGCTTGTAACAGCAGTGGCTTTCCTGCCCTCTCCCTGTTGCTTCGTGTTGCCTTCTAGCACAACTGGATTGCAACAAAAAACTAGGAAAGGGAAACTTGAGATGGTCTGAAGAGGAAGGGTAACGCCATGAAAGTGTGTTTAAATTTCTGATACAGCTGTAGCTGGTAGGGTGTGGGGCTTGGGACGGGACAGGACTGGGGTGGGGGGAGGAAGGGTAGGTTGAGCTCTGTCAGCTCTCTGTGAGCCTATTGCCGCTTAATGGAAGAGGCTTCCAACTGATACAAGAGTTCTCTGTAGTTTTCGGAGAGAGTGGTTTCATCTAAGACTCGTACTAACTGCCTGTTTAAAGTAGCTTGATTAGTTAGTAGATTTAGAGAGTCTTGCGTATGATGATTTTTTTTTTCTCTGAACTGTAAGCATATTAGTTTTTGTCAGTTGGACTGACTTATTTTTTCATTCTTATGATGACTTTTATACTCGTTATTACGTTAGTGGTTTATTTAAATCTGTTTTATGTACCCAAAAGTCTGGGGTGGGTACTTCATAATTATGTTGGCTTTTTGCATTAACGTGTGATCTATAATGTTTTGGAGCCATCCCATACTGTTTATTTAATTTGGTTGCCTTGCCTGTGTATTAAAAATCTTTCTGCATCTTGGAGAGTAATCTAATTTTCTGAATACCAGAAAGATAATCTTATTCTCTAAGAAATTTGACAGGATTTTTAACATTCTACTTGCCCATGCCACGGCCATTTTTCTTCTGCAGTAGTGGTAAAAGTCTCAGCATAGCTTAGAGAATTTTGGGAGAGCTCTCTTCAACAATGGACATTTTTTCTTGAACTGTACAGCTTAAACACTCTTAATATTATACTGTATGTGTTTCATGAAAACAGCATGTACTGAAGTTTATGTCTCTGTAGTAATGCAACCCTAAATACATAAACATCATCACAGAACTCAAAAGAAGGATGCAGTTTTCATCTTGTTCTCTATGATTGGCAGTAGTAATGGGCTGGAAAAGTAGTAAGAAAAAGTAAATGGCTCATCAAGAGTCAATATAAAAACTATTTTTTTAATTTAGCTGCCCTTTTGGGGCATTTTTATGCATCTCCTTTTTTTGTCAGAACTATTACTTTTTATGATGGTATCAAGTGCTAATAAAATTTGAGATCAGTTTTCATGAGATCTCAGGACACCTCTCTGAGCATGCAAAACTGTTCAATTCTCAGACTCGTTCTTCCTGCAGCCCCCAGCCCCTGTACATTTAAGTCACTCTTATGGACAAGTTTTCCAGTTTTTTTTTTGTAAATGTCAAGAGAAGTGGATTGTACTAAAAGTATTTGGAAGCATGCAGAAACTTGATTGCAAATATTAAGTGGGTCTCAAGATACAGGTATTGATTGCAGTTGACTGTTAGGAATGTATGGAATCTTACTGATGCTGAATCTGTAGCTGTGAGAAATGCAAGCTTTGTGGAAACTATTTTCTTCTTATTAGACAGAGTGTAAATGGGCGAGGGGGGGTGTTCACAATTCTTAGCTTCTGACACTGTTTTTCATTTTGAATACCAAGAGCTAGCTTTTTGCAAATGAATCCTAGGTGACAGATTTATCTTTTCAGTGCTTATGTCTATTGAGCATTTTCTGTGCTCGCTTTTGAAATCACTTTTACATCTCTGAACTACTTGCTGCTGCTTTTTCAGGTGATGCTTGACCTTTTAATCCTTCCATTGTCTCTTTGCTCCTACACTGATGCTGAACTGCCAGGCTTGAGGTCTTATTGCCTACAGTTCAGCACATCATCCACGTTTTTATAGAAAGTGTTGAAGTTGCATGATTCCTCTCCCTTCATTTATGTGCTTGGCAGCAGTTCCTTCATGGGTATAGCTGTTGTTTTTCCTCTCTACTGAATGTTCTAGCTCTTGCAGTGTCAGTTCCTTCACCAGCCATCTGTCTTGCTGGCTCACTAACTATCTTAACAGCTCTCCTTCTCAGAGTAGTTGCAAGTCCTAGTGAGTACACCATCAGCTGTTAATTTTTTTATTCAGAAGCTTTTCAATCCTATATTGAATCCTATATTTCAATCCTTTCTATTCAGTCCTTAGCACTTAAGGTTGCTTTATTAAGCCTCCTCCATTTTCCAGGTTCTTTCACAACTTGTTTGTTTATCATTTCATTTCTTTTCCTGAAATTTTTAAAGGAATTTTCTTCAATTTGGCACCCTAGCTGGCCCCTGAATTCTGTCTGGAAAGTGAATGTCTGAATGCAAGGAATGTCTAATCCAATTCTGATTGTTGTTTTCGGTAACTATTCTTTAAAATCTCTGAAAGAGGAATCTAAATACTTTCAGATATTGCATAAGTCAGATAGTAGCTCCTAAGAAATGTAAGATGGATACTTTTTGTAAAGAAGTTAGAGAACAATTTCTTTGTAGCAGTATCAGTATTACAGATATGATAGATGGTCTTATAGCTCACGTGCTGGCATATTGCTAAACAATCTAGCAATCTTTTTGATGAAAAGTTCTATTTGCCTGTAAGCCAGTCAGGCCTGGATGCAAAATTGCTTTATGAAGCCACGAGTGTCTAGTATCCCTTACTATAGTAGCAGTTTGCTTTGTTTCCATATGCTATACCTTCTTTATAATCTGCCAGTAACTAAAGTTAATTTAGGTAGTGTCTATAGCATCGTAAACCACTACTTGGTGTTAGTGCAATTTTCAGGGGTAGAAATGAATCGCACAGATAATAATTTCAAGATAGACACGTACCCGTTGTTTTTTTTTTAAACAATGCTGATAAGCCTTTCTCAGACCCTCTGCTCCTTTCCTGGACAAATTCAAATATTGTTTCTTGATAATGCCAATTAGCCAGCCAAGCATCTGTAGCTGGCATCTGTCCTCATGAAGAAGGTCCCAGGAGATGAAAACTCCTGGGACACTGGTTTGCATGTTAGATATTACTGTTTGTCATCTTCTAAGTGTCTTTCATACATGTTGTTTCTTTATCATTAAGAAAACTGAGTGTGTTTGCAGTGGTAACTAATAATTAGTAAGCTGGATTTCATTTCCCCACTGTCCTTATGACTTACAGGGTAAATTTAGACCTGTCATTTAATACCTCTACTAAGGGACTGTCTATGCAGGGAAGGTTTGTTTCCAAACTAAACCAATGCAGTTGAAACAGGTCTTCTCCCCTTGGGATGCTGTTATGCTGGTAAATTTGTGTTCATAATAGATTGGTCTGTTCTGGGCTAGGAAGTTAAAGCTATATTACTATGTTTGTAATAGAATTTATGCTAGTATAACAATTCTAGTGGTACAGAAAAGCTTGTAGTCTTACTAAAAGTTACACAGTGTCTCTTTCTGGCATTGCCCAGGCCTTTTTTTTTTTTCTGTAGTCTTAGTGCACAGAAAGTTACAACAGTCAAGTAAGAGAGAGCATAAATTAATTTCTTTTCTGTGTCTCTCTCAGGCAAGTCAACTTCCAATAGGAAAGTGGCATAGTACTAGTATTTTACGCTGCACAGTTGTCTCTAAAGCCCTGTTTAGTGAGGTTCTCAAGTGTGGTCATGACAGGCCTTCTGATCAACTATGATGATCAGAGGCAGATGAATTTGTAAATGTCCAGAAGTCTGCAACTGTGAACTGGTAACTAATACACTTTTCCTCTCATTAAGTGAAGCTGCAGATATATTATGCTAAAAAGAACAAGTAGTCAAACCCAAGAAAGCTGCAGACAGAAGCTGGTGAGCTACAACTTATCTTCCCTCCATGTTATTAAGATGTACTCTGTAGCCTGGGTTCAAACTAAGCATCATCCCATTAATATTAAGGAGCGTCATCATTGTTAGATGATGCCTAATGCTGCCTATGTTAATTTACTGTGCTGCAAATAACAAGTAAACTTGCTACATAAGAATAAAACTATTCACCAGAATGTGATTGGAAGGGTATTTTAAGAGCATACAAAACCCGCTACATGCTATGCTAGAAGGAGCTAGCTGCTACTTAGCATCCTATTAACTAAAAGGAATCTCTCAATTAATTCCCCCTGGAAAAAAAAATCATTAGGCCTCACAAGTTTTCAAAATTTTGTGCTTTAAATAATCTCAGTTACCAAAGAGAATTCCTGTTAATAAACCAGTCAAAATTTGAAGCAATATAGTTAAGGAAGTGTGAAGTGAATAAAAACTTAACTTTTGCGTTAGGTTAATAAAATCTTTCCATCATGGAAAATATAGAGGCTTTGGCTTCATCATAGTTTTTACATTCTATTCAAATTAAATAGATATACATTTTATTAAAACTGTCTGAATGAGTCATACTTCCAGTTGCCAAGACATGCTCAACTGCCACATCCTAAAGTAATAGAAACATCACTGTGTAGAGTTTATTAATCTTTTTCATACTTTCTAAAACAAAGCAGGTTGTTCCATGTACTTAATCTATCTTCTTATTGAACCCATTATAAGTAACTTCCCGTATTCTGTAAAAATGAATGATACGATATAGCTTGTGTTGTGGCGCAGACGTAGAGACTGCGTATAGGTAAGTTCTGAAGGGAAAGATCTGGATCTGGACCCTGCAGCGTTGTTGGAAGTAGCTCTTCAGAGGCAGATTATGAAATTAGAGCTGTAATCTCTGCTTGACATAGAGTTAATATGCAGCCTTTCTAGGGCTGAAGCTGTTTACTGGTTCTTCCATCTGTCAGGATTTTCCTAGCTTTTATGGGAAAGAAATACATACATTTGAAACTGAGATTGCATAGAGGAAAGCTTTCTGTGATGGTGTGTTCTCCCCCTCCCCAGCTCCTGTTCAAGCCATAACCATCAGTGGGAGTTGTGATGAGTTGCACCTGGGCTTTGGGGGATGGCTGGCAACACAGCCAAAACACTGTCTGGAATGGGGACCTAGATATTTTGTTCCCATTCGAATATGACTATAGGTCAATTATAAGTGACTAATAGCACGCTAAGCTTTGAACTCTTAGCTAAGTGACATAATGGATTGATTGTGCATATATAATCCCTCAGACATAAAGTGTTGACCAAGTCTGGGACTAGGATTGGATCCAGCCGCACCTAAACTCCTCTCTGAGAAGCAGTTTAGAGAGCAAGGGGGTCCTTTCTGAACCTCGTGACTCAACAGGAGGGTCTCCCTGACAGCTTGTCTGACCCTGTCCTCTATGCAGTAAATAATCAAGTATACCTTGCCATCAAATCTTATAAAACACTGTCACATTCACTACTAACTTTGTTAAATCACCATTTTATATTAATAAATATTTCACTACTTCTCTCTTACAAGTGAAGTTAATCACTACGCACACAACACTTTCGTTGTGGTTATGTTACGGACCCCTTTCTAAGAATTGTAGTTAGCTGCTGCAGACTACCAGGTGAAGGAGTGAATGGCTGTAATGGAATTAGTTATTTACAATAACTAAACAAATTAAAAATCCTTTTTCCCCCTCTTTGGTATGACACTTGAAACTTGTTTGTGTGAGAGAAAATAGTGGGGAAAAATAATAGTCAAAAGCATTAAGAAAAATTCTGAGGAGAATTATTGACTGGATGGAAGCCTATGTGAGGGGTTTTTGTTTGTTTCTTTTAGGACTGGTCTTAGCTTTTTTCTTTCTGAGAAAGTTTAGTGTGCAAAATCTGCACGGTTAATGTACAAACTAAACTTGAAGGACCTTACTGTTGTGAAGTACTGAAATCAAG
The DNA here is from genome assembly GCF_963924245.1 of Chroicocephalus ridibundus. Lineage (NCBI taxonomy): Eukaryota > Metazoa > Chordata > Aves > Charadriiformes > Laridae > Chroicocephalus > Chroicocephalus ridibundus. The sequence continues at coordinate 75,763,010 of NC_086287.1, forward strand.
CATCATATCAGCTGCAGAGATGAACTCTTCATATTTGTTGTAAGCTACTTGTGCAGACTGGCTTGGAAAGTCAGAACAGTGAACATGTGAAGGAATACTTGTTTCGTGCTGACCCAGTGATCTAGTAAGGTAGTGTTCTGCACTTACAGGTTGACTCTTGTGTTCCATAGCCTTTTCTTGCAGGAGCAAAATGCAGACTAATGTAATTAGATGTGTGCATCGGCAGCCAGTGTGCTGTGTGTCAGAGAAACTTTCAGTAAAGGTTTCTATGTTCAATAAAGACTTATCTGTGCCTGTATCTTTTCACCTTACATACCTCGAATACATTACTATTTTGCTTTGGAATACATAAAGAGGAGAATTCTGAGAAGTGATCAAAAAACTGACTTTCGAAAAGCTGCAGTTACCTATTTCTGTTACTCTTGTTATTTGAAAAATAATAGTTCAACAAGGTAGCTGAAATTACAAATTCTGGGGCTTCTCTTGGTGAGTAAAAATCATTTTACAGCCAAGGTATGTCCATCCATTTACAGCTGTATACAATTGGAAGTAGGTCTGCCAGTCTGTGGTAGCCAGTTTCTTGTGCTTCATTTCCACTGTACATTGTTGTTTCAAAGGAACGCTTATCATATAGCTGATACCCTGTCAGCAACTAGAGTAATCTATGTAATTGTACCATATCAGGACAGGCTTTTTTCAGTAATTTTTCACCTTTGGTGTGGGAGTAAGAAAAGTTTCCCCAGGACTAGAAACAATGAAGTTTTTAGACTATATGGTCGTCTTTACTTTTGCATTATCTTGCCATGTTGGAAGGGTACACGCAGCTTAAAGTTAAAGCTGTATAGAGCTTTAAGTTTCGTCATGAAAAAGTGATGGTATGTGCATCCTCTATGACTAGCAAGAATCCTCATATCCAGTTTGTGTCAGCAAAATATGCATTCTTATGATCAGGAATTAATTATGGGCACTAATTGTCAGGATCTCTTCCTCCCTCTGTCTCTCAAAGATCCGCTAAGGGATTCCAATATGGATTTTATCCTTTTTTTCCTCTCACTCATGGGGACAAGAGAACATAAACTTGTCTCTACCCTCTGAATAGATATACTAACATATCTCAGCCCACACAGAAATAATAAAATTATCAAGACTCTTATCTTTCTGCATTGGTCTCTGCTAGTTCTTTAGCTCAGATAAGAGACTCCTGTTTGTGTTGTGTTTTCTAGACTCTCCCTGTCTTGTCCTTTTGCTGGTACAGTCATCAGTAGAGTTCGTCTTTGAGCTGGATGAAGCACATCTATAGAAAAAGCTATGAAACTCTGATCTCTCATCTGTATGGCAGCACTCATTTCACAGAAGTAACTGTGCTGAGGAGTCAGAAACTGATTAGTTTTTCTTCCAGTCTGTGAAATTTGAAGTGTTTCAGGGCACACTCGCTATTTTAATGTATCTTCACTTTTAATTTCTTACTGAGACAGAATTTCTCATTGTTTTCAATGTCAGTGGCAGTTATGCTCAGTAATATGGGAAGAGGGGAGTAGCCTGTATAGAAAGCTACAGCTCCTCAACTGATAGCTGTTAGTTTTTTGTAAGTAATATTGTCTCTTCCCAGGCAGGGTAAACTTTGCCTTTTCTCCATCCGGTAACAGCTCAATAAAGAAAGAAAACGAAGTTGCACAACTTCCTGAGGCGAGTGACCATGAATCTTTCTGCTAGCCTCTTTGCAGTTACCCTAAAGGAGTCTATGGATTTTTCACCCCTTTCTCCAGCATGGCTTTGTCAATGTTTGAGTAGGTGAATGGAGTAAAACAACTATTTAACTCCTTTTGGCAGGGAGGAGATTAAAGCAAGATATCCTGCTTAAAAATTAATACCTTCTAGTGTGCTTGAAGCACAGTATAGTTAGGAAAGAACAAAATCCAAAAAACTCAAAACCTGTGTTGAAGCAAAACGGTTAATCAAATGCTAACTTGTTTAGAAATAGTCAAGAGGAACAGATGGAATCCTGTGATTCTCTTTCTTCTCCTTGAGTCAGTTTTTAAAATATATTAAAAGTTTGTGTACTTTTGAGTGACAGATACGGCTTTTCACTTTCGAGGTTATTTTTGCTATTGTTAATACTGAAATAGAGTGTGCTTGAGTTACAGTAGTTGACAGAAGTCTTAAGTACTACAGAGAAAATACTTGTCTTGCATTTATTATCTCAGCCTCCAGGAGCTCCATTAAGGAGCTGTATGTGGTTAAACTTTGAAATTATGTAACAGTAATAGAATCCTGTTCACCTTGATCATAGAATCGTAGAATCTTCGTGGTTGGAAAGGACCTTTGAGATCTTCGAGTCCAACCATACACACACACAAAAAAAACCAAACAACAAAAAAAACCCACACCCAAAAAAATAACAAAAAACCCCCAACAACCTACAATCTCAGCCCTTCAGAACATGCCCTGAAGTGCCAAACCTAGACGTTTCTTAAATACCTCTAGGGATGGTGACTCAACCACCTCCCTGGGCAGGCCGTTCCAGTGCCTGACCACTCTTTCAGTGAAGTAATTCTTCCTAATATCTAATCTAAACCTCCCCTGCTGCAGCTTCAGACCATTTCCTCTGGTCCTGTCATTATTCACCTGGGAGAAGAGGCCAACACCCACCTCTCTACACCCTCCTTTCAGGTAGATGTAGAGGGCCATGAGGTGTCCCCTCAGTCTCCTCTTCTCCAAGCTAAACATGCCCAGCTCCCTCAGCCTCTCCTCATATGACTTGGTCTCCAGACCCCTCACCAGCCTGGTAGCTCTCCTCTGGCCACGCTCCAGCACTTCAGTGTCCCTCTTGTACAGAGGGGCCCAGAACTGAACACAGTACTCGAGGGGAGGCCTCACCAGTGCCGAGCACAGAGGCACGATCACTTCCCTGCTCCTGCTGGCCACGCTATTTCTGATACAAGCCAGAGTGCTGTTGGCCTTCTTGGCCACCTGGGCACACTGCTGGTTCATGTTAAGCTGTCCATCCACCAGCACCCCCAGGTCCTTTTCTGCCGGGCAGCTTTCCAGCCACTCTTCCCCAAGCCTGTAGCGTTGCTTGGGGTTGTTGTGACTGAAATGCAGGACCCAGCATTTGGCCTTAGTAAAGCTCATACAGTTGGCCTTGGCCCATTGATCCAGCCTGTTCAGGTGCCTCTGTAGAGCCTTCCTACCCTCAAGCAGATCAACTCTCCCACCTAGCTTGGTGTCATCGAACATGCCTTTTAGCAAGCACAGGAGTTGGGGGGTGGTGTGATTGTACAGTAAACACATGTTAAACTTTTTTCTTAAGTGTATTAAGATAGCATTCACTACCCAGAACAGTGCCTAGGACATGCTCTCTGCAGTTTGCACTGAACTAATAATGCATCTTGTGGTATTTTTCCCATGAGACAGTGATACAAGTCTAAGACTTGATGTACTTCATATTTAAATGAGAACTTCTCAGCTTATGTTGTCTAATTGTAACCCATTCTCTGGTAACGTGTTTCTGGAGTAAACATCCTCTTGATAATGAAGAGAAAATGCATTTAAAATGATCTCAAAACTGAACAGAGTTGTTACATCTTGTTCTAATTCTGAGCTGAGCTGTGTCATAGGTCACATGCTAGTTTCCAAAGTGCAAGCTTCAACAGATGCTGTGGGAATGTTAACAAAGGGCAGCTTTAAGAATCGTTTCCCATATTTTCAGGATGCCAATTTAATATTTATCCACTCTGTATTTGCGATGATGAAATTTTAATGCACTTCTAAAGCAAAGTTACCAAACCATGTTACCAGAGCTGCTCTGTACCTGCAAATGTAAGCAAGAATAGTCCCTATCTGCAGGCATAAAGCTAAGTGGACAGGCAGAGAGGATAAACTTCTTATGAGTGAAATATTGGTTGTATACAGATGACTCTTACAATATCTGAGACATGTTGGGTCCAAATCTAAAAATGACTGTGTAACCATCTTAAACTAAAGCTAATGGAAATTCTGGTTGTTTCAGAAATTTTAAAGAATTCGTTCCCGTGTGTTTCATAGGGAATACCTAACGTGGCTGTATTTGCAAATTTTGTCAAGTTGCATTTTTTGAGGACAAGTAGCAAGAGGTTTAAAAAAAACCCAAGCCCATAACTTTTTGATAGCAGCCTCAGACAAGTCTCAAAAACCGCATAAAAGAAACCTGAAGATTGACAGAAGACGTTATTTTATGCAGTTCTCATGAACAGGTGCTGGTCCAGGCACATCATCTACGCTATCTGTATAATAGCAGGTGAGTGAAGAATACAAACTACAAAGTAGCATTTAACCTGAAGCCTACTAGGCCAGCAGCCAGAGCGAATAATCATCACACAGACAGAACAGCAGGCATGCTGCCCAGGTGGCATCCACTCCCATTGAGGAGACTGGGGTCAGCTCACACACAGAGTGCTTTCTGTTCTTTAAATGTACTTGTTAAACCTCAGACTTGTAGCACAGGGTTCAAGACAGAGATATTTCTCAGTCTCCCTCACCTTCACTAAGATTTTCCATAGTCATGAAGTTGCTTGCTCCTGCTTTGACTTAACAGGGTGTTTTCTGGTCACTTCATTAAGGTATGGCAGTGTTCTGCCTGCTTTTAGCATAAAAGCTGAGTAACCCTGACAGTGTAGCCATCAAAGGGCAGTATTTGCATGTCTAAGTCAGGAATCGCCAAAATCTGGTGACTTCACAGTTCATAAATACAGTCTTGTGTGCGGGGCTTTCCCTCTATCCTGTCTTCTTTCTCTTCTTACCCCCATCCCAAGCACTATAAACAAAGTTGAGTAGAACTTAGTCAAGAAGGAAAATCCTGTATTCATTGCAATTCTACATAGATACTCTCCCCAAACTACACGTTTCTCAGAAACTAGTTGTTCAAGACAAAATCAAATGGTAGTGAATATTTCTGCACAAATCTTTGTCAGCATGGTATTGCCAACTCAAATTATGGACTGTTCCTTTTTACAACAATGGCAAAATTCAGCCATAGTCTAACATTTTCCCAGATTTTATTGTGAGTTTGACCTGTGATACATAAAAGTACATGATTATAGCAATCACGCTTGGAGAGCGGCTACAATTTTCTTCTGTTTACTACTGAATGTTGCAGAGAACTTACTACAAATGCTTAAAATCTGCAGTTAAATACTTGCAATTTAGGACCAATACCTTCAAAAATTATTGAGAATATCTACTTGTTACTTGAAGCAAGTGACTGGGATTACTCCTTTTAACTTAGCAGGCCCTCTCTTTAAGAGGAAGCAGTTCAGTAACTGCTTATTGCATTGTGCATTTGAATATTTTCTTTTGAAGAGTAGACTTGGGAGTATCGTACTAAAAATATAAAGACTTTTATGGGGATAAGCAAAATCTAGTTATATTTAATGACAAGCATTGCTAGAATTAAAGTAGAAAATTGTCACTATACAATACATAAAATTATTTTTTTTCTCTTTTTAGAGTTGTAGAAAATACTACATTTTCTGTAGTACTGGCCATCTCAGCCACAGTCCAGGGAACAGAACAGTGTATTAAAATTTTTTTTTGGTAACACAGGGTACTTTGGTTCTCTTTCATAAAGGTACGTGTCTTATCACTCTCCCTCATACAGATAGCAGTAAAAAAAACACTAGCCTGCTTTTCAGTAGCATGTGTTGATTGTTAATGACAGATAGCATTTTTGTACAGATTGTGCTTATAAGGATTTTTTAATCTTAAAAAAAAAAAAAAAAACAAAACCGTATTGCATTGCAGTATAGTGTGATCATAACAGTGGCTCTAACGTTAAAAATATTTCCAGGTCAGGTTTTTTTTGTGTAAGTCTTTTTGAAAAATAGACTTTTACTTAAGTGTAATGGAAACATTTCCATGACTTCAGCAGTCTACTATAGAAGTTAAAATAAACATTTCCACGAAGAGATTGCAACTTGAGATTTACTGTACTATGCTGAATGTATGATAACTGGACAGGGAAAGTGGATCCTACATTAGAAAAATATTGATTGTTTGTTGCCCAAGCTGACATGTAAGTAATTAGCATAAATGTTCTGTTTGCAATAGCCTTTAGCGTAAACAATGTCAGGGTAACAGAAGTGTCCTTTTTAAAATATTTTGTGAAGACCAGATCATTTGCTCTATTAAAAGCATGCTGCACTAGCTTCATTAGCACAAAGCAGATTTGTCTTTGTCCTAACTGACCAGGTAAAAATATGAGTGTGGCAGCAAGCACAGAGTCTCAGTTTATGAATTATGGCAATGTAGGGGTGTGGTCAGAGCATGCTGCTTAGCTCTTCTGATATTTTAGTGGCTGCTTAAGGGCTGTTGCAGGCAGCAGCAACTGAAAATATTCAACTGAAATGTCTACAGTGTCCTTCTGGTGTTAAGCCTCTTTCATTCCTACTCAAAAATGAGAACCTATTTTAAGGTTTAACAGTGTCCTTTTAAATTAGAAGCAAACTGCCACAGTGAGATATTCAGACTGGGTTAGGCAGTGTATGCTATGGTTACCATCACTAAACGGAGCTAGATCTGTTATGATCAAAATGGTTGACTTGTCACTCTACAGTAATTGTTCAGCGTGAAAAATAAATTCAATAGCATAGCTTAAATCACACATAGCCGATCACATGCTCTGAGGCTTCTATGGTGCTGAGACTAAAAGGGAGGGGGTGTCTCAGGAAATCTTTCAGTTCCACTGGGGGGAAGGGAAGCTTGCCTTGCATACAGTCATCTGCACAAATTGATTTTTAATTTTACAGTAATGTGCTATTATAATTGTTAACTCGTTTCCTAAAAGGCGACTTTTAAGGGCCTGATGTTATGCCCATGCATGTCCAAGGTGCCTGTTGGAAGGAGAGTTTTTGAATGTGCGATGACTCTGAGATGGTACCGAATCTGTTCAACTTCTTTTTTTATTAGAGTAAAGGACAAAAGCTGTTAAACTGCAGCCTATATAAGACAAATTGAATGCATGCTATTGTGGAAATTAATTACATACGTGAACCTTAAAATCATTAGTACAAAAAAAAAAAAGTCAAGTCAATGAAATATGATAAATACTAAGTTCCTATCCATACTGGAGAATCTTTAATAACATGGGAACTGATGCGAGTCCCATCAACTTGCTTTTAAACACCTGCCTTACTGATCCCAGGAATTGCCTTTCTGGCTCTTTTTCTGGTTTAATACGTGATATAGTAACATAGGGAGCAGGGGATGCCTTGTACACAAGGAAATTCTTTCTTGATACAGGGCAGAAGTAAGTGTATGCTAGTTAGACTGCATTTGGTTTTTTAAATGAAGCAATTTTTTAATCTTAGTTTGGTTCTTCAGTTTCTTGTCAAAATCAGCATAGAAACTGTGCAAGTTCCTGGTCTGTCTGCATGCAGTCTTCTAGGTTAAACTTTTCTCACTGTCTACACCTGAGAAAAGTGCTGAGTTTCCATTTTGCCAGCCTCCCCCTTCCCATGCCAGTCTGAGAAATTGTAAGTTAACTTGTATTACCAATACAAAAAAAAAAAAAAAAAAAAAACACCAAACCAAAACAGCTGCAGACTACTCTATCTAGGGTAAAACATACTATCTCACCAATCCTTTGACAACAGAAGCTACTACACATACAAGCAGTTAAGAACACTTGCTGCTTGATTATGCATGTTTAATATGCTTGCTCAATTCCCTGTTCATCACCCAGCACTAAGGGGAAGCTGAAGCATCAGGCATAGCAGCACAATGCTTGCCTGTAAATGACTTCGTGTAGGATGTAACTTGTCATTTGGCCTTAAATACAGTGGAATTTTTTCCTTCCTTTTCTGACGCTTACTCACAGAAACACTGTGTGTATGCTAGTCTGTCTCTAACCTTTTACTGCTTGTCCTATCTCTTTGGTGGTGCTAGCAATCCACTCAGAAATCAGTAAGAAATTATTCCTGTGCAAAACCTATAAAGCACTACAGCTAAGGAGGGTACTCAAGGAAACCATTTTGCAGTCTTGACTGTAGCACTACCTTACCTGTACAACAGACACTGCCTTTATCTTTTCCACTGCTGAGCCTTGAGAATAGGAACACGATTCCAAGAGCAAATTCATATATTTAGGTGTTTTTTTCCCTACATGTAACTAAGCACAGACTCTTGCACTTAACCAGCCATCCCTCTGTTCTCTTCCCTTCCCCGCCCCCTGGATATTAAAATAATGAAACTACTTAGAAAGCGTATGCGCTGCACCGCTTTGTTCCCCGTGGTCCACCTCGCGGTGCTCGCACCCTCCCAGGCACCTCGCGTCTCCATCAGCCTCCGGCTCTCGGGTCGGCTAAAGCCCCTCGAGCCCGGGCCCCGCCGGCAACTGCGAGCAGAGGGGCGGGCGGGGATGCAATGCGGATGCGGGGAGGGAGAGGTTTTACCTGCCGCGTTCCTCCGCCGAGCCAGGGGCGCCCGGAGCTTCTGCATCCACGCTGGGGCGGGCGCTCAGAGTGCCTGGCGGAGGCGGCTGAGCGCCGGAGCCATCGCCGCGGTAGAGAGGGAGCGCCGCCGGAGCCTCTGTAAGCCGGGGGGAGACTCAGCACCTGGGCGCTGAACAGCTCCACCGAGTGCCACAGGCGGGGCTGGCGCCGCGCTCCCCGCCCCTGGGCGCGGGAGGGCCGCGCCGCCTCCCGCCTGGCTGCGCGGCGCTGCGGCCGCCCCGCCCCGCCCTGCTCCCGCCGCAGGCGGGGGCCCGGCCCGCGGGTGGCAGTCAAGCAGAAAGGGCGGGAGTGACCACACTTCCCAGCCGCCCCGGCGGCGGGAGGAGACGGCTTTGCTCCCGGGGGCAGCCGGGAGTCGTAGTCCTGTGACTTGCGGAGCGCTGGGAGCGCCGGCGGCTCGGTTGGGCGGTAATGGGCGCCGTGAAGGGGGGCTGACTCCCGGTGCAGGCCCGGTTTTCAGCTCCCTCGGCGCGGCAGCGCTCCAAGCGCCGGGCCGGGCCGCGGCCGCCCCGCGCGGGTGGGTTGTCAGCGGGTCGCCGCGCTTCTCGTGGAGACTTGACTTGACTGTTCTTTTTTTATTTTATTTTTTTCCCTTTTTTAATCAAAAGTCTAGGATACTACAGTTCTTCCGCAGTGTTAGGGGCTTTTTTAGGGGAGGAAAAACCCAAGTGATAGTATCGTTCTTATGGTCTTTGAAAACTGTGCTCTCTCTCTCCCTCCCTTTGCCTTGCTAATCAAAAGCAAAGCACTACCAAAAATGTAGCAAAAAAATACCATAACCCAATTGCAGCTGGCTTTCGGAAAGGCATCTCTAATACCAGTGTTTATACAGGGCTCTTCAGATAGTTATGAAGCATTTTATGAAGCAGGGTGTGTTATTAGTTAGCTTAGAAATGAACTGATACAGTATTTCCAAACAGAAAGTCATTATTCAGTGTAGTTTTAATTAGAAGCTAACTTACACTTTTGGAAATGACTACAATAGAAGAAACTTTCAAGAGTTGCTTAGAAAAAGGGGTTAAGGTTAACAAGTTAATTTAGAAGTTTGAGCACTAGCCTGCCTATCACCCTGAATTATGTAGCGTTGAAAGGTGCTGAAAGCTTGAATATAGAATCCTGTATGTTAGGGTTGCTTACGTGCCCCTGTTATTGCTGCTTTGACACCCTGGTGTCCAACCAATCGCCCTCATCTAGGAGAAGGTTTTTAGCGACTGTACTGTGAGCTAGCAAACAATACGACAGAAAGCTAGGACATCCAAATTAAACTAAGCAGTATGTTTTATTTACACTATGTTAGCAAAACCTTCCTTTGGGTCATCTTCATCCCTGTGTAGTTTATTCTAAACTAGTGATTCAGAAGAAGTTAGGTTTATTGCTTCTTTTTTTCAACAGGTAGATATTATAATGATCTCTCATCCCCTTTCAGGTGCTTGCTTGGATACTTCTTACATGTAACAGGTTTCCTTGATAGCAACTGGATCACACACACACTCTACTGAGCAAGTTCACTTCTGCAGCTATTCTAAAAAGGTGAGAAGTTAACACTGACTCTGATATCACATGTTGCATAGTGATTCTTTTATTTAAAGTACAGTTGGATGCGTTGTAATGGATGTCTGCTCTCATACTACATTATATGCAACCAGCATACTAACTTGATCACAGTGTAAGTAAAGTCTGTGGAATACATAGAGCTGTTTGATAATTATTCTAATCTTTGCTACATGATGACTTCTAAATTACTTCCTGAAGTACCTTCCCCAGTGTTTTCACAAGACTCACATAGAGCAGAATTATGTATTCTCAGTTCCCCACCCGAACTTTTCAACATTATATCGTTGTAGAAAAGTATAGTAGTTAAGTTTAAAACAGCATTTACTTTATTATCACTTTCATTTGACTGAAGCAAACTGTAGGTGTGGAAAGTGTTTATGGAACTATAAGGCAAATTCTTCACTTTGAATAATGGCTCTTGAGATTATTAGAAATGATTTTTTGGTATAGTAAAGAACAAATAATGAAAAACAATTTCTTCCTTTTGTCATTTCCTTCACATTCAAGTAACAATGGAATGTACTTCCTCAAAGCTGGGGCTTTGGTGTGCCATTTGAGCTCCCTCTCTGGGAGGCATATGCTGTATCTGAGACAGTAGGAAACCTGCACTGATAAGGAGCCTAGCTGAGGTAAACAGTATAGTTGAGGAAAACCTTCAGTAGTTCATGCAGTGGTAGGGCACTCCCAAATTACAAGATCACAAATAAGCAAACCTCTTGGTGCTAATGTGGAGAGCCACTATAACTCCCTGCTCATTGCTCTTTGTTTGCCCACCCCATTAATCTTATTGAAGCCAAGTTTGTTCTTTTGTTAGCTGAAAGCGGTAACCATTTTCTGTTTTGCAAAGCAGAAAAGTTGAAATAGAGACATGTCCAAAATATTTTCAAAATAGTTGTGAATAATCTGAATGTATTAATTCAAACAGTAACACAGTTCAGATTATCTTTCAATTAAAGGATTTAGTGACTAAAGCAATTTTATACAAGTTGCAGGTAACTTAAGTTAATCCAAACCTCAGATCTCACATCTTTCTTACTCTCCTCTTCTGTTTCGTTCTCCCAGTTCTGAACTATAACTTTTGGGGGCACCAAAATAGAGTAACAAGCATCACTTTGCTTCCAAATTCACATAGAAATTCCTGAGAACTACCTTTGAAACTGGAGTTAGGTCTGCCTAGGCTAAGCTTGTTACAGTTACACATGGTTCCATACAGAAGTAAAAGTGGAATATCTTTATCAAATCAAATGTGAAAAGTTACACAGGCAGTCGTCAGCCATTCAAGTACAGCTGAATAATTGGATTCGTGGATCCTGGTTCTGCTAAGAGCGGCTGTACTGTGCTGTTGTCAGCAGCAACCAGTCTGCTTACCCTGCAGACAGTGACTCCCATTTTCCTGCACACATAAACCAGATTTAGGGAAACCCAGGTGGAATATTAAATTTCTTCCCAATTTCAGTGAAATTCCTGGATTTGTCTCAGCATCTTATCTGTCTTACGAAGGAAAGCAAGAAAAGATTACTAATGTTATTTTCTACAGATACCTCAATGTGCTGCTTCTTTTCAGGTTATTGTGCATCCAAATTCTTATTGATGGGCTTAGTAAACGTTTAATTAGACATACTGAAGGATCACTGATCATTCTGTCTAAGGGTTGCCCAATTATGCTTCTAAAGGTTTTTTCTTATTAAGTGAAAGAACAGCAGATGTCATGATTCATCCTCACTACCTCCATTTTCTCATCCTCAGTAAATTATAACCATACAGGGTCAATGCTTCCTTTGCCTTGCAAAGAAATAAACTGCAAATTAAAATGAAGGAACAAAAATTTCTGTCTATTGATAACAGAATAGAAAAGCGGAGATAGTGCCAAATGGTCTAGCTATAATAAATGGCACAGCCATATACAGCAAGAGCCTCATATAATTGAAAGGATATATAAAAGAATAAACTCAAGGTATTTACTCAAAAATGCAACAAATGTTTTAAAAAATCCTTCTTAGAGACAGCCTTGATCTGCCCTTAAGTAGTCACTATCTAAATATGTTTTTGAAATTATTTTTAGACCTTCCAGTTCACATAGAGATTACTGAAAACTGATTTGAGGTGTCATGCATAACTCTTTCGTGATTCTGCCATTTGAAGTTAAATGTTTTATCAGTAAGAGATACCGTGGCACAGTATTCTATGCATGTAGTTGTAACAGTTTATCACTGTTCAAGCGTAGATATCAAATACACAGTAAAAATGGGCTGAACTGAGAAAGCAGTTGATTTCAGAATATCAGTTAACAAACCAGGAGCAAAAAAGTGTGAAATAGTTGTAGATGTGCAAGATTTCAGAGTTATGAAAGGGGAAATAACAGACATTAATGCTAAAAGGCATTAATTAGACAGTCCAGCCTTTTCTGGTAATTTTCAAAGATTTGGGGAATCCAAGAAAATGATCAAATTGGCTTTACAGTAGGTGACTACAGCTGTTGTGTTAGCAGAAATGAAATGGAGCACAGTGCACTACCTCTAATTGTGCTGTATTGTTGGGAAGCAGCCAGGTAAGGGAATTAAAGTAGAGAATGAAAGAAGCAGAGAAAGCAAGGTATAGCGAAGCCTAAGGCAATGGGGTAGGTATGGGAATTATTACCTGCAAGTTCTGTTATGTTACTGCTGTGAAAATACATTTTTTAGTTATAATATGATTTAATGGTATACTTTAATTTATTAGTATTCACAGCAGGAAATTAATTTTTCTAGCCTAACTTTGTGCTCTGGCTTCTGACACCATCACTGTGGAGCCTATATGAAAAGTGAAAAACTTGAGTCAGGAATATTTTTTTGTAAGAGAGAAAAACCTAGGCCTTGTTCATCATAAGGCAGCTGTCCTGTGTGTAAAGAAAAGAGAATTCATTATACTAACTGTCCTGCTGTCAGCAAAGAAGGAATGTCTAAACTGTATCTGAAGCTATTAGGAGGAAAAAGTTGATCAAGGGAATAAAGTTGTGTTGCTTTTCCATTAGTAGTGTTGCATTGGTAAAGAAAAATATTTTACTGGCAAGGTTCCCAAAAAGCAAGTATGCTTAATCTTCTGTTGCACCTTTAGTTTAACTTCTTTAATGGTGTGGCATTTCAAGTCTCAAATTCTGAAAGGCAGGCAAACATGGTATGGCCCTATAATTAAGTTTAGTAAAAGGTATGTGCTAATTAAACATGAAATCCTTAAAAATAAAAATATGATTTAATTCAGCTTCCTAAATACACAGTCAAAATAATACCCACAAACCCTGGCTTTCAGTATTACTTGGATTTGCGTGACAAGAGAGTAGCAATTGCTTCTAAATTCATCTTGCCATCAAGAACTGAAGAACCGTAGTGTACAAAACCACTATTGCAGCCTCATGAAATTGATTTTTAAATCACTTGTTGGACCATACAACCGGAAGGCAGATTACCATAGATTATGACATGAAGACATCTAGTACTTGACAGTTAGTATTCTCATTTGGTATTTATGGTACATAACGTTAGCTTGAGGCTGTCCATAATTTATGGAGGGGATTTTTTATTGGTATGGATGAGAATTAGCTTTCTTTAGCAGGGAAAAAAACATACATTACTTGTAATCTAAGAACATTTTTGACCATTACAGGTAATTTCTATTGCAGTGTAAGGTGGGGGGAAACCTGTCAGTGTTGTTACTGGGTGCAGGCCAACAAATCTTTCGTCAGGCCACCACCAGAAATTTAATTTTAAACACTTTTATGCTCTTAACTACAAGCTTTTTTTATCAAAAAGCAATATGTTGCTGAAATGTTTCGTTAATATAAATTACAGTCAAATCGACTATATAGGGCAGATTGTATTTAGAGAACGTTGAGTTAAAAATAGCATCATTAAAGCAACTTTCACGTACTTTTTTTTTCTGTCAACATTTCTGTCAACTCTCAGAGTTTATATGCAAGACAACAGCATCACACTTAATTTAGTTAGCTGTCATCAAATACCTAGTGACCTAGTGCTAAAAATTTTACTAAGTTAAAAATCATAAGAGGTGGGTGATTTATCCAGTATCTGGATGATATCTTTAGGGAACAAAATGTTTTGGGGTTTGTACCTAGGTTGATTTTTACCTCATTAGCACTGGAAAGCAGTCTGAAATCTTATTTTCTTTTTTTTTTTCTCCTCTCTCTCAACCTTTATTTTTGTTACTTGTTCATTAGAAATCTAGGCAATCTCATTTTAAAGCTGACAAATATCTTGAGATCTTTCTAGATCTTAGTGGTAAAACAGGTAGAAGTGAAAGATTTAAATAAGAGTAACTACAGGAAAACACATAAGCTCAGGTTGAGGGCATACAATCTGTTATTGTGTTCCTTGGTAGAGTGTATAAAAGACAGCGAAGCAGGAGTTGAATGTTTTCAGCTTCAGATCTTTTTGTTACTCAGCAAATTGAACATTTATGGTTGGATCTGTCAATTTTTAAGCAGTGTACTTATCCAGACTGGCAGAATATGCTTCTGATTTCTGAAAGAATGGGTATCTTTTTTCAAATCCTATAGGCCAGGATAATTGCAGCATCCAAGTGAGCAACAGAAGACGAAGATAGCTATTATCCTTGTCCTAATAATCAGAAACAGCAGGGCATCTCATGCTCTTGTCCTGTGAACAGTTTTAATGAAGTCTAGTAGATACTCCAAACCTGCTTTCACTGGATAAATAAAAATGGCTGATTTTGGATCCTCCTGTGTAGAGCTGTACACTTACCTGTGTTCCTTCTTGTTCACTGTCCATCCTTGGACAGATTTCTTAATTATTAGATTTATATAACATATAAAGGTTCCCAGTAAAGGGGGCCATTTCCCTTTATTTAAAAAATAGAACAAAACAGAACCAATATGTGCCCAGTGCATGAAACACTCTTACTGCTCACTTACTAAATTTAAGACTTTTTCTGATTAGTCCTTTGTACTTTTGAGTGGTTGCTAGTTTATGCTGATTTTCTGAAATGCTTGTCCTTCTTGATTTTTGGGCTTGCCATTTAATCTGAATTGAAATTAGCATCAAGTGGTAGGTGTAGTCTCCTAACTTGATTTTTGGCAGTTCTCTCCCTTGCAAGTATTGCCAGGTTTTGAGGATTATAGCTCTTCCAAGGTAATAGGTTACCTTCTTAGGGCTCAAATGTTATTATTTCCCTTCAGTTTTAGGGTTTGAATTTCCCTTGCAGAGAGAAGAGGTATGCACGGCTTCTGTTTAAAACTTGAGAAAATAACACTAAAGCAATAATTTGTCAGAAATCTAAGAATTTGTCTTTGCGTTTGGCTTTAAAGCTCTCCGAATCATGCTTAATATTTATTTTTCTGGATAACCCAGTGGTGAGGGAAACTAAATGTGAATGCAGATCTATCACTCAACACATACATAGTTGGAAATTTAAGTGACTGTAGGAAAGGTGGAAAATTCAGGTATAAAACAAAGATGTGATTTTTTTTTTTAATGATTTTTTTTTTTAAATGAATAAATGAAGTGTATTAACAGGTCAGATATTTTAATGTAAGGTAGGAGCACTGTGGCTTTTTAAACCTGCTGAGAAATTGTTCTGAATTCTTTGAACATGATGGATTTGTGAGTTAGGTTGTTACTTTCAATTTTGGAAAAGTTTATTTTTGTAGATGTTAAAACAGGTATCAAGGAACACACTTCACTGCCAGCCATCAGTAAAAAGCTCCTTGTTTTGGAATACATTACCAGCTTCTGTCTGTGAGGCGTTTAAAATACTCTTCTGGGTAATCACGTAAATCATGGGTTGCCACAGAAATAGTGAGTGTTCATTTTGAGATGATTTTCTTAAGTGGTTCAGCAAAATCTCCATTAAAAACCTTCGTGAAAGGTTACTCACTTTCAAGAAGCTAGTGACAAGGCATGATTTAATTAAAAATTTCTTTTATGATTTTCTAAAGTCTGCCCAGATGTTTTACTTAAGATGACATCATAGAGGTGAATGTTTAAAATGTCCCAAAGTTCAATACAGTTGATGTCCTATCACATGAGTAGCTAGAAGGGAAGCTTTTCAGTTATACTGGATGAATGATGAATTTTATAAAGGGTTTTCAACAGTGCTGGTATTTGAGAACAATATGAAAGACATTTGGACTCCAAAAAGTATTAAGATTTAGTTGATGACCTGTTATTGAAACCATTCCAAATGAGTGGCCCTTCTCTGTAAAGTGAGATTATGAGATAACTTCTACGTCACTTCATGTCTTCTCAAAGTCTATGTAGCTCTTTACTTTTGGGGGTTTTTTTTGGAACTGTGTAGCGGGTACTTTTGTGCAGCAGTACTGCTTTTTAGAGAATGAAAAGAAGAGGAAGGCAGACAGGCAGGTAGGGAAGACAAACAGTTCTGCATTTTAAACACAGTGCTGTCCATGTTGGATAGGCATAAGTTATGATTTGGAATGCAGAGGAGGAAAAAAACTTTATTTAAACAACTTAGCATAAATTCAGCAAAATGGCTGTGAATGTAGAAATACTTCAAGGTGAAAAAATGGTTCCTGAATAAAATCATAACAATGATAGTATCACAAAGAGATTTGTCTGTCAGAGAACAAACACGATGTGAGCATGCTATACAAATACTGTGTAAGCATGAGATCCAGGCAACTTTTAAAAGTACCAAGGAGAAGTTTTAATCTGTTGCTAGCCTTTAGAAGGGCAAATATCTAATACTGTTGAACTGAGCTAACCCATAGACTAACAGGGAAGTAATTATCATTGAAATGTATTTTTTCTATCAGACATCAACAGTGCTCTAATACTAACAAAGGCCAATGAATACTTATTTTCAGATTTTGCATCTTTTCACCTCTGAAAACTGCTTTTATTTGAGTGCCTAAAACAGTTGTATTAGTGTATCTGAAAATGGAACTAGAGCTAAATTTCCAGCCGTAACTTCAGAATTTTGCTTTTATTCTTAGAGGGTGCCTGGTGTAACTTTTTTATGGTGAACCACTCTGATTATTCTCTAAAAATGTTATCTTTTTAGTGAGTCAGGCTGGATCACTTCTAGAAGAGTAGCTCTCTAGGCTTGACTTCAAGAGCACAAACTGGAAAATATTGGCTGGATTTTGCAGTTGATATTTCAGAGGTCCAGTTAAATTGTTTCACTTATTGTGTGTTTGTCATGTTGTCAAAGAATAGCACTAGTTAAAATGTGCAACGTCCTATATGTTTGAATCTTCTTGTTTCTGGTTCTTGCTGTTCCTAGGAAGAATGTGTGTACCTTTTATCACATGTTATCTTTTATTGGAATTCTGCTTTCTGATGCAATCAGATAATTTCTTACCCTGTGGATAAAATGACTCGACCTTCTTCTGGGCCCAAAACACATTTAATAGCAGTAAAGACCGATAAGCTGAACTTGCCTTCTGTGTTGTGACAAACACTTCATAGAAATCATAAACTCCAAAATTTTTTGTTGTTTTTTCTGCAAGCTCAAATTGTGTTAATAAGGTCAAGCCAGTCAAACAAAGCTTTAGAAAATTTGAACGTCATCCTTCACAAGGAAGAGTCAGTAAGCTAAACGGTAGGTGCTGGGAAATATTTGTATTGCCTTCTCCTTAAAAAACGAAAACAAACCTAACCAAAAAACTCAAATGAGTTTAACTTCTGGCTGACTACTTTTGGCAATGTCTCCTATATCTCACACTAAGCTTCTAGGGGGATTATTGATTGTGTATGGTAGCAGCTTCCAGTTTCCACATTAGCCCTAGGAGGAAATTAGATGATCTATAAGTAAATATTGTATGCATAAAAACTGTGCTGAAGCCTTTCATTATTTATTTGAATTGGATGTTTTTGTTTTTAGAAGACAACTTCATTGATGTTATGGGTGGTTTCACTGTTTTGTCTAATGTTTTATTTATATTGGAGTATAAAGCCACTTATGTTACTTTTTAATACAAGAACATTAAAATATCATTCTTCTTTTTGTGAGCTATTTGGGAAATGAAAACTGAGTATTTGCCACTTTCATAACCCTTTAAAAATATTAAGTTTGTGCAAGATTTAATTAGTTAAGCCTTACTAGGCGATAAAATAATTTTACTTAGCGTATTGGAAAAGCCAGTCCATTAATTTAGATACCTAAGCATACATCAAGCTACCTACATTCGAACATCCATGTGGGGAAAATTCAGAATCCTTTGTAATTCAACTTAGTTTAGTATTGAATAACTGTCATAAACAGTTTGCCTTGTTATGTTCTAGTAAAAAATAAACTTCATTCTCAGATTAATTTTGAATAATAGAGGAAAGATATTGAGGTGCTGGAATGTGTCCAGAGAAGGGCAATAAAGCTGGTGAGGGGTCTGGAGCACAAGTCCTGTGAGGAGCGGCTGAGGGAACTGGGGGTGTTCAGCCTGGAGAAAAGGGGGCTGAGGGGAGACCTTCATGCTCTCTACAACTGTCTGAAAGGAGCATCTAGCTGGGAGGGGGCAGGGGGGGTGTCGGTCTCTTCTCCCAAGTAACAAGTGATAGGACAAGAGGAAATGGCCTCAAGCTGTGCCAGGGGAGGTTTAGGATGGGTATGAGGAAAAATTTCTTCACCGAAAGGTTTGTGAAGCATTGGAACGGGTTGCCAGGGAAGTGGTTGAGTCGCCACCCTTGGAGGTATTTATAGATGGGTAAATGTGGTGCTGAGGGACATGGTTTAGTGGTGGACTTGGCAGTGCTGGGTTAACAGTTGGACTTGATGATCTTGAAGGTCTCTTCCAACCATAATAATTCTATGATTCTGTGATTATTTCAAGAAAATTTTATCTGATACATTGTTAACTAGTACAGGGAAGGGGGGAAAGGATTAAGCTAATTAAAACAGGATTCATTAAGTATTAGTCCATACAGAAGCCATATCTGGTGAAAAATTTGCTGTAATAGGTTATGAAAAAGTTTAATGAGATTCATGAAACAGACTTCATTATCTGCTGAAACAGAAACCTCTGAGAAAATAATATTAGAGAGATGAGGCGTAATTAACACATTGCGTAATGAAGCAAACCAAAAGTCTAAAATTGAGCAGCTTCTTTATTTCCTTTTTATTTTATTGATGGGAAAAAAATACATACAAAGGTATTTGTGGCTACTTTTCTTTTGTTTGGGTGATCTTGCTAGTTGCCTTTCTTCATAGATTTGTTTGTTTATTGAAGATGGTAAAAAAAAGGGAAGTTGTTAACTAATTATGTACTGTCCTGTGCCACCCGAGTACTCTCTATTATATGATTCTTTCCTTTTTGTTTTTGGAAGAAAGATTTCAGCATTTAAAGCTGTGTGTTCTACAAGTTCTTGATTTAAGATGTTCCCACTAGGTGTTTAGTTTTAAAAACTTACTGACTATTTAAATCCTTAATTCCTCTAAGAACATAATTCAACAAGAAAATAAGGAGGTATAATGAATTGGAACATAGGAATTTGGTAGAAATCTCAGTGACTTGCTGACTCAGAATTCAAGTGAGGTTAATTTTTTTCTGATAAGACATAGTATTCTCTTCCAGTGAAACATTTTTAGTTTGTACTATCGGAGAGAGATGTGTTTTTCAACTGATAAACTGCCAAGTTCCTTGCTTTTATCTCCAGCAGACACTTGAGTGCCTTTTTTGAAACTGTTAACTGTGATAGGTGCAAAACTACCTCAAACTGTGCAATAGGTGCAAGATCATCTCAGCTGCAGAATGTTGTTCAGGTTAAATGCTAACTGAAGACTAAAAACTTGTTCCAGATTGGATTTATGTGCTAAATACTTCCTTTCTCCAGTGCTAACAAAAAGAATATGAAGATGATATTGAACACCCTAATTTATTTTTCAGAGTTCTTTTTCTGTGTGATCTCCTCCTTGAATTTCCAGTTTTAGTATTTTAGCAGTTTCTCACCCTGTGACGTAAAAAATGGATTGCATCAACAAAACAATGTAATTAGTTTCTTATGATTTTGATACTTTCTGAAATATCTTCAGTTAACCAAAAAATAAAATGTATTTGAACAGCAGGCAAATTGTTATTAAAAGGATTATGAACTTTTATCTATGCTGAGCATTTGTCACAAACCATTTAGTTGTGAAATTGAGAACGAACAGAAATATGTTTTTATCTAAAGCCATTTAGATAACTCCTCATTTCTCCTTCTCAGCTCTGCTTCCTTTTTTTAAAATTGTATCGTCGCTGAATTCTGAATTGAGAATTGGACTGGGGGGATTGGGGGCAGGTTATTACTCCAAGGAATTTTCCCCAGTCTGTCGCTAATGGCTTTCATAAAGGCATACGCTCTGGAAAAGTAGCAAGTCAGCACTTCAAGGGAATATGACAGTAGAATTTGCAAGCTATTTTATCACCATTGCCATCAGAATATTTGCTGTTAAAAACAGGCTTTCCGATAATCAATTTATGTATTTAAAATCTAGACATTCTTATGATACAATTTGCAATTTTAGAAAGTGTTTTACTTACCCTCTGCTTTAACAAGCTTGTCAACCCTTTAATAATTACTTTAGTAAGAAATTTGCCTATGTCAACCAAATACGAAGATGTGACATTTTATCTGTATACACTTCAAGGAAGTGTTTTAACAGATGTTTTAAAAGTTTATGCTCTGCATTTTTCTTTCAACTACATTTTAAGTAGGTTGATGTTTATTTGTATAACTGTTTCCTAGATAAAACAGTAGTCTTGTAGCTGTAGAGTTTTCTAGCATGGAGACCCCTGATTTTAATCCCAAAGGACTGCAGTATTAAGTATCTCATTTATGACCAGCTTTGTACATCCTATTTTTTTCCAACCTAAATTGTGAAGGCTTGGTAGGTTAGCACCCTTCAGTCTGGAAAAGAGACAACTAGAGGAAGTAGGATGGAGGTCTAAAAAAAATTATATTAGTTTGGAGAGAGTGAATAGTGATTGTCTCACTGAGTACAAAGAAGAGGCAGTCACTCAGAAATAGCAAGAAGCATATTTAAGACAAACAAAAATATTTTTAACCAGGATAAACTATAGTACATCTGAAAATCTGACCTAATTTACATATTGTGAACTAATTATTGTGTTTCAAGCTTGTGAAGAGAATAGAATGTATACAATCCTGCCCTAAGATTATGTAATATATTTTTGGAGATGATTTTCAAGTGGCCCTAAGGCATAGTATTTGTCCATTGCAAAACCAGTTCTGAAATTCAAAATTAGAGCAGATTTTAGGAGATGAGTTGAGTAAGTAAAGATTAGAAAAGCTGGGTAGCTCCTTATGGCCATGAGCTGTAGACTAGCTGTGTCACAATAGTAGTATATAAGTAAAATGGTATGGTTGCTGAACAAGTGCATCACAAGTCTCCCAAAGATTTAGTACAGATTAGCACCTTTCTTGAAAGTGCTAGTGTAAAAAGGAGAAGGAATGAATGGTTGTATTTAACTCTTTCTTTACACATGGAACCCAAAGTGTTGCATTTCCTTGTGTTGATGAGGTATTAAGTAGCTCTTATGCTCGTTATTATATACCATTTGGGGCTGAGCAGTTTTGTAAAAGGAATTTGTCAGTTTATTGGAACAGGCTTGCCTAATTTATGTTGTGCCCTTCCCTAGATCATTGGTGTCAAAGGTTCTGTCACTTGTTTGGGCAGATGGGTGAAATATCTTTCATTTTCAAATGCTTAGAATGCCCAAGTAATCAAGGGAATTCTGCAGCTTATGCAGAAATAAAATATACGGGTTTGATCATCCTTATGTGTATTTGTTGCACACAGTATGAAGTTAATTTATGCAGATTTTTATAAAGGATAGGGAATGAGAACTGAAAAAGCATTAGCTCATCTAGTAGAATTTTAAAACTTCTAATGTAGAGTTTGCTTTAAAGGTTTGTTCTTCATGAGAACAGACTTAACGTTAGCTAAAAGAGGTGGGCTGACTGTTGGGGTTTTCATTATCTGGTTTTGTGCATTGTCCAGAATATTTTTGTTAAGATACGTATGATTTCCTCATTAAGTTTATTTACCACCTGGCAATTCTGCTTTTATTAATGCTGTGTGCTTTGCATCATAAAAAAACGTATTTCCCATATCTTGCAAATTCACTTTTTTCCAGGTTGCTTCCTCAGGCTGAACAAAGCATAGGCTCAGAGCAGTGGAAGGCAACACGAAACCTTTCTGTTCTGCAAATATACTTTTGTACAAATACCAGCCATGCTCTGAGACTTTGCTCTAGATGATCACTTCACATTTATGTACAGTACTTACTTCCCAGGAAGAGAAGAGTTTGGCCTTCCAAAGGTTAAAATGGGGTAAATACTCAAGCTAGATTAAGTCATATCAGCTGTTACTGAAACAGTACATAACAGTCTCCTCTGCATCCCAGCAAAGTTCAGCAAATAAGGCATAATATTGCCTTGTGTATTCGGAGTTCACAGGTGGATTTTAGAGCAGAAGTAGCTCATCTGTTCGCTATGAAACTTCTGCAAAAGCAGGTGCTTTCCAGTCTCGACAGAGATGGGGAAATGCAATTTCTAATTACAAGAATCATAACTTAGAATATTCTGACCTTCATTTCATACCTAAACTAGCTTAACATGATATTAATTCTGATTTATATATTTATTTCATCATATTTTCTTTGTACCCAATTCTGTCTTCCTTCTGATATGAAAGGTTCTCTTCCGAGATAAGCTACCATACAGCAGAGTGACAGTGGCTGTACTAAGCTGGCTGGGAAACTGAACGTAGCATCTAAACCATTTCCCTATTTTCTGAATCCGGTGAGATGGATTTTTTTTAATTTTTTTTTTTTACTATGCTTGATAATAATTGCCATTACAAACAGTTACATGCTATGGCATTGGTACACCATTCATTTACTTGGTCAAGACATATTGGTATTATTTATGCATCATCTAGTTGTCATTTGATATTAAAATTTACTAAGAAATATATTTACTTACCATTTAACCTAACTCTGTAATATAGAAGAGGTGCAGAACTAATCATAGGTCATGAGCTGAAATAAGATAGCTGTTCTTTGTGCTGTTATCAAATCACAGGGTTTTTCTGGTTTCTTAACATCAGAATGGTGTCATTAGGCATCATCTTCCAAGACTGATATCACAGGACCAAGAGAAATTAAATTTTCAGTCAGGAGACTAAAATAAAAAGTGTTGAAAAATACTTGTCTTCTGGAAACTCTTCTTGAACGTAGATAGTGAACAGCATTAAAGTTTCGTGTGTTGTGTTTTTTTTCCTTTGACACTATTTTACGATTACTGGGTATGGAATGTATTTAAGAGTGAACTAGCAAGTACAAAGACTTGATATTCTGTACATTTTCTCAGACAGAAAATTTAAAAATTTTGTGTGTTCTTATGTGCCCTCCACTTACTGGAAAGGGACCCTGCATCGTTGTCAAGTCCTTTTATCTGTGTTTATTAACAAAGAGAATGTGAAGTGGATGCATAACTTCTCCTGCAAATGAGACTTTTTGCCAAATGTCCTTCTTTTCATTCCTTCTTACTGTGTGTATCTTGACAACAGTGTATTTTGCATAACTTCTGCGTGCAAAAGCCATGGTGGGACACAACACAATTCTTGTTCTTTCTTTTTAAAATTACTGTCTGAAAGCAAAAAATAAAGAGAGACACTATCAACAGCACAATGAGAAATATAATGTCTACCGGAACTTTGCCATTTTGCATTTGAGCTCTGATCTCTAAATTATTTGTGTTCAGGGTGAGGCCCCTAGTATTTGTCGCTTCATGACTCTTTTATCTGTTAATGTATGAAATCCCAACAACAAGGAAGTAATGAGGCAAACATGCTATTTGGATGGCCAACAGCTTGGATGTTAGGAGCAAGGATTTGCATCTAGCTAGCAAGGATTTGCATCTGAATTAGTCAGTGAATACCTTGACTGCAAACCAGGACAAGAGTTCCCTTTCCTTATACTTTCATGAACACTTGTAAAGTCTTGCTTTCATTGGGATTTGCAATGAATTTTTTTCATGTCAAAACACTGAAGAATAGGAAAAACAGTAGTCTATCAGCTTTACTTTTAACAGTAACTCTTTTTCCACTGACTAACGCAGACTGTTCCTACTTTCAATAGATTTTTATGAGATTGTTTTAGATTTATGTATATGCTTCGTTAAATAAGAGTTAATTTGGTATTTGAAATATGCAAGTTGTCTCACTGATTTCATAAATTCTGACTTGCAGGTTAAGTTTCTATTAAAAGGCATAGCATTGAAACTAATCTTCCAGTAAATTAATTAAATGGTCTAATGCCATGAGCACCGTTGAAGTTTTAATTAAATAAAAATGTAATCTCTGCGCAAAATGTTCCCATCTCCTTTCACTAGGACAAGCTATGCCAGGTTTTGTTTACTTTTTTCTTGTACTGTTTTGTGTGACCTGCAATAGGGATCTTCCTGGCTGCCACAAGAATTCTCTAGAAACATCTTATTTTAAAAGTGTAAGTAGTTACATTATTATGTAGAACTAGCATCTTTTACATATAATTAAGATGCTCACCTTTGTCATGTTTTCCGTTACCCTCCTTTTGCTTGTATGCACGCTGAATTCACTTGTAATATCGAAATAATCCATTTTCCCAATTCTGTGGTCTTCTCTCTGTTTTATCAAGTTGAAAGACTGAGTTACAGAACATGACAAATATATCCAAATATAGTGTACTGCAATGTAACATGAAATCTAGTGTATCTCTTACCATAACTAAGAGCAGAGAACTGAAATAAATTGAGTTGCTCTGGTGTCTTAAAATGAGGTCATACTTTTATAGGCAATTCATGTGTAGGAACTGGGAATAACCTTCAAGCGTCATGGAAAAGGAGGACTAAAGTCTTCATGGCACAATGGCTTTCACAAAAAGTAGCACTTAAAGTGGTTTTGAAAAAATTTCATTATTTGATCTCCTACAGTTGACTTCACCAAGACAATAATGTCGATACCTTTCTCCTAAGTTAAGTCTGAGAACTTGTTAGTTTTGTGTTACCATGGTTATAGCCTAAAGGAGGCTCAAAAACATGCACAGAATTTCAGTCTTTGTTGTACAACTCCACTTTTTGGTTTAGAAAGGACTGCCTGTTCTAATACAGGTACTTCCTATGAACAGTCTTCTCTGAAGCCTTCCTCAGTTCTTTTCAGCCATGGCCGTTCTGTGTTCATTCTTGTCAACAGGCTGGGTTCTGCAGGGCCTGTTAAGTCTACCATAGCGTTCTCTTCTACCACAAATACTATATACCGTTATTCAGTCTCTCTTCAGTAGGCTCCCAGTCCATTTTTGATCTGTAAAATATTGGTCCCAGTATCTAGAAGCAGAATTGGTAAATAGTTGAGAAGTAGACTATAGAGCCCTCTGGAAGACAGCCACTCCTAAGCTGACATAGGAGATGAGTTTTTTAGGTTTTTCTGGGTTTAACTATGGAACTAAATTTTAGCTTTTTATATATTTCAGTATGCTTCATACTACATTAATGTTGGGGTTTTTTTTTAAGAATGTGTTGTATACCTTTCACCTATATGGCAAATGAAGACTTGGAGCCTAGCACAATAACGCCCTGGTTTGTGTGCAGAATGGGTTCAAAATTCTTACTCTTTTGCAATCAGTCGCTTATACTGGCCAGCATCAGAGGCAAGACTGAGCTAATCATAGGCATAATCAAGGGAATATAACAGTTCTTGGGTTTTTAGCTTCCTTCTCAGTATAGTAAAAATATCATCAGAAAGGCCTGATTTTGAAGTCTTTGCTCAAGTAGATAACTTAATCTTCTGTATATAAAATATCAGTTGAACAATATAAGTCCTAAGAAATGTAAAATAAAAGTTGCTAAAACATCAGTCATTCTGCATAGATCAAGATAGCATAAGGAAAGAGACCAAGTCCAGTAGTCTTTGGAAAGCCACTATACATCATCATCTTTCTCTTTTGAGTTTGAAATTTATATGCAAATGTATTAGACATAAGTGGTGTGGTTTTGTATGAGATTGAAATCACTTTCTTTGCATCACTTGGCCTAATTCTGATCTCTGCGATTATATTATGGAAATGAGAAAACAATGCAAAAGATAACAAGAATAATTTAATTTCTTCAGTTTTACCAACTAGAGCTCACAAATGTCTACATATGGGAATGCAAAACTGTTGCAGTTCTAAGCTTGATTAAATTATGGGTGGAAGGCAAATGTGTATTCCGTATAATATCTGACAGGGATGAAATACAGCAGCAAAGCTACAGACCTAAGGGTGAAATCTTCCTTGATAAACAACAAGAAAGCTTTGTTTGCAGCAGGCTGAAAATAAGTCGGAAATTAAATTCTTTTGTCATTCACATGAACCTTTTTAATCTTTATGTGCTGGCTTTTTTGAGAGGACCCTTTTGCGAGATGCCTGAGGAGTGGAGGAAAGCCCATCACTCCAGTCTTCAAAAAGGGCAAGAAGGAGGACCCAGAGAACTGCAGGTCGGTCAGCCTCACCTCCATCCTGGAAAGATGATGGAACAGCTCGTTCTGGGCGTCATCTCAAGGCATGTGGAGGAAAAGAAAGCTATCAGAAGTAGTCAACATGAATTCACCAAGGGGAAATCATGTCTGACTAATCTGATAGCCTTCTATGATGGCACGACTGGATGGATAGGTGAGGGGAGGGCAGTGGATGTTGTCTACCTCGACTTCAGCAAGGCGTTTGACACGGTCTCCCACAGCATCCTCAAAGGGAAGCTTAGGAAGTGTGGGTTAGATGAATGGACAGTGGGGTGGACTGAAAACTGGCTGAAAGACAGAGCTCAGAGGGTTGTGATTAGGGGCACAGAGTCTAGTTGGAGGTCAGTGACAAGTGGTGTTCCCCAGGGGTCAGTACTGGGTCCAGTCCTGTTCAATACATTCATCAATGACCCGGATGAAGGGATAGAGTGCACCCTCAGCAAGTTTGCTGGTGACACAAAGCTGGGGGGGGTGGCTGACACAGCAGAAGGCTGTGCCGCCATACAGAGAGACCTGGACAGGCTGGAGAGTTGGGTGGAGAGGAACCTTATGAAATTCAACAAGGGCAAGTGTAGGGTGCTGCACCTGGGGAGGAATAACCCCCTGCACCAGTAAAGGTTGGGGGCTGACCTGCTGGAGGACGGCTCAGTGGAAAGAGACCTGGGAGTCCTGGTGGATAACAGGATGACCACAAGCCAGCAATGTGCCCAAGGCCAAGAAGGCCAATGGTCTCCTGGGGTGCATCAAGAAGAGTGTGGCCAGCAGGTGGAGGGAGGTCATCCTCCCCCTCTGCTCTGTCCTGGGGAGGCCGCATCTGGAGTGCTGTGTCCAGTTCTGGGCTCCCTGGTTCAAGAAGGACAGGGAACTGCTGGAGAGGGGACAGCAAAGGGCTACCAAGATGATGAGGGGACTGGAACACCTCTCTGATGAGGAAAGGCTGAGGGACTTGTGTCTGTTTGGATCTTTTTACTCTGGAAAAAAGACAGCTGAGGGGGGATCTTATCAACGCTTATAAACACTTAAAGGGTGGGTGTCAGGAGGATGGGGCCAGGCTCTTCTCAGTGGTGCCCAGGGACAGGACAAGGGGTAACGGGCACCAACTTGAGCATGGGAAGTTCCACCTCAACATGAGGAGGAACTTCTTTCCTGTGAGGGTGGCAGAGCACTGGCACAGGCTGCCCAGAGAGGTGGTGGAGTCTCCGTCTCTGGAGACATTCCAAACCCGCCTGGACGCGTTCCTGTGCCACCTGCTCTGGGTGACCCTGCTCTGGCAGGGAGTGGGACTGGATGATCTCCAGAGGTGCCTTCCAACCCCTACTATTCTGTGATTCTGTGCGACCCTAAACAGAATTGGGTTTTGGCTTTTGTTTGCTTTTTGTCAGCCAGAGTAATTTCCAGAAGAGGTTTCGTAATGACTCATTAGTATGTGATTTCTTGGCCTGTAAGTATGTGTAGACGAGCAGCTGTACTAGCAAGAATTCTGATTGAATCAACTGCAGTTATAGTTTCTTGAGGTTAACGTTAAATCATTTTTGTAGGCTGTTCTAAGCGTTCACTAGCCAAAGAAAACTTAGTTAGGTTTCGTGGTAACACTTTGTCTAATCTGTCTGCTTAGCAAATCACTTTCACATGTGCTAAACATGACCTATTAAAAAGATTTAGTGATCCTACCAGAGAATCTGTGGCATTCAATAATGCATTTTAAAACCAGGAAGAGCACTACGCAGGCATGGGTTTTGGTTTTACTGAAGTACAAGTGGACTATAAAATAGGCAAACCAGTAAGAACTCAGGCTATCCTTCCGAGGAAGATGAAGGCAAAACCCAGCCATCTGTGATCAGGAGTTTCCAACCTGCTGCTGGTCTGACACTGGTGCATATGCAGTACTGTGATTGTGCTTTTCAGAAAACCTGTCTTGTTTGGTGAAGGTTTAGTTTTCCACTGCCAAATTAGTTAACTGTACATGCCTGTGCTGGCGCAAGGGAAAAGGCTGAAATAAACATCTCTTATAAAAGAGAGAGAGCAGGAATGCAGAAGCCCATATTTAGCTCACTTTGAGGGTGGATTTCTGTGTCACTTTATGGATTATGCATTTGTGTTCTGTTCGACTTGGTATAAGCGGATGTTTTCCTTGGATACAAGTGCTAGGTCTGTTCCCATTGGCTTGAATACTGGCAGCTGTTGAGCTGCGTTAGCATGGCATTGTCCTTCAGCTAGCACATCCCTAACTTGAAGTAACTGAGGTAGATGAGACGTTTTGGTATAATACTGCATTGGTTTATGTAGATACAATGTTGCTTAAATCCTAGAGGGTATCAGAAATCAGTCAAGTGGCTCGGATAACCTTGGTAGAGCTACACTTTCTTGCTGAGCTGGTCTGTTCAACTGGAATAGATTTCTTATGTTAGATCTTTTGAAGATGCCAAGTATTTCTTCCAGCAAGAAGTTTATTATGTTCTTGTTTGCTCTGGCAGTATCACAGGGCTGGCTGCTACAGTTCGCCAACCTTGCTCGTTCACAGGATTTTGCTAACTGTTTTGGTAACAGCTGTGATATGACAACATCTTTCTTCTTGTGATATGTGGTCCAGTAATGATTAAAGTAGAAGGGCTGAAGTTCTGCTTAGGTTATGACCTTGAGTGGTTCCAGCTTTTAAAGTTATTTTTACACTGAAATTAAGTGGAGTTTGAGTAGCAACTGCAGTGTCTGTGTTGCACTCAAGGCACCAATATCTAGCTTGAAACAAACCGACCTGTGATTAACTACTGCTGAGGAAAACATTTCTACGCTATTTTGTAAAGTTTGCCTTTCGTATGCAAAAGTAGTTCTACTGCTCTGCTGTCCTGTGCTCGTGATAATTGTCACCATCATTGCAATTACGTTGAGTGTTGTCACATAGAAACAAGTTTAAAAGTTTTCCCAAACCATGGAAATTAAAGGCTAGTGACCGTGATATATATACTAGTTTAAGGCAGTCATACTTTTTGGTTTGTGGCATGTGTGCAGCCAGCAAGACAGTATTTTAAATCTTTCAATCCTGCTGTTACTTGAGCTTTTTTTTTTTCTAATTCTGAATTTACTGCCCATCTAGCTAGCACTTCTCATAGTAAAATGCTAAAATTAGTGTGATTTTTTTTTTTTTTAAAGCAAAAATGTTCACTCTTAATTTATCAAGTTAGGGCAGTAATTTCAGAGATGAATGTGGTACAAAACATCTTTGCTAACTAGTGTATTTTGGTCTTCTAATTTAAACAATAAAGAGTGAAACTGAGACCATGGAGGAGCCTACCATTAGTTTAAGCAGAAGTAAGCCTTGCAATTCAGGCCTTCTACTGTAGATAGACCTGTCATTCAGATCAATTATGAGATATTTAATTTGGGCTCTGCAGTGACTTTTATATAATTATGTTTTCTTTGAACTGCATTGATGTGGGTCACTAGCAAGCATTAAAAAACAAATCTGAAATCTGAGATGCTGTGGTTACCAAGAAAACATTGAGCGCTGTGGTCATGACAGTGTAATTTCTGTCTCCCTTGATCTCATGGGAAATCATCACAAATGAACAGAGAGATTCCAGCTTCTGAAGCAAGAGGGAAGAAGAATCATGATCCTTCAGGGAGCAATGAGAAATGAGGAAACAGCTCTCTGTTTTACGCCATTAAGCTTTCAGTTAATACTCGGTCAACTTCTAGGTTTATGTGTTTTCGAAACAGTTACAGCAGCAGACTATTGATATTGAGGCAAGCAGAAAAAAGCTTACAAATATGACTCTTGTTCTATGTCACAAAACCATCATACTTCTCAGATTTATGTACCGTGTGTTCCGTCTTTCCAACAGTATTCATTTATTGGTGAGCTTCCAATTGGTGTCTTTCTCAGTAGTAACTCTCAAGAAGGTGCTTATTCATTGATAGTCATTCCAGTTATCTTTCCAGAAAATACAACTGTTTAATGTACTCTTAACTCTCAGATCAGTTCCTTTGATGTGATAATTTCAGATTTGGTCCCAGGTGAATTATTTCCTTTTTAGTTGAAACTGTTAGAAAGGTGTGTGAAGAAACAAACTTGATTGTGTTTAAGGTCCGAACAACCAAAAGATCCATTATCAAAACTCAAGTCTTCCCCTGCTCAGGCTGCTTCACCAGTATAAGATAACGAAGGCAGTCTTAGTAGAACATAGGACAAGTGTCTTTGTGGAAAGCTTTTTATTTAATTATTTTTATAACATCAAAATGCCTGCTTTCTGTCTGTCTGCCAGAAGCAATGCGGAAAGGTTGTCTTGGATGTAATGGTCTAATGTTCCCTGAAAAAATATGACTCCTTTAGTTTTTTGTGGTCAGTGTCCAGGTTTGTGTCAGTAACTAGAAGGTCAGGAAGCACCCCTAGAAATTCCGTTTTCCTACACTAAAGAATATAGCTCATCTAGTATTTGGTATTTGCACATTTTGTCTCTATCTAAATGGTAACAGCCAACTTGCACGTTTCATGCTTGTTCTGTTCTCTATGGCACACCTAGGCCAACAGCAAGGAGATGATGATGTTCTTTGTGCAGGTATTGAAAAAAATGCAAATTAAGGAGTTCTTGTAATATTAACTCATCAATTTGCTGAAATAGTTTCTACAGTATCTTAAATAATTTAAACCATCTCTCACTCTGAATGAAGTATCTGAGAGCATAGATCACAGCAAAGGATTGTGCACATTATTCTTTTCTTGCAGTAAAGGATGGAAGAAATACAGATTATTTACCCACCACCACAAGTTAGCAAAAATCACTCAGAGTACACAAGAGGAGTAAAGGTTGCCAATTATAGAGGCATTGCACACACAATTTTACAACGGTCTTGGTTTTAAACTGTTTAAAGCATATGAGGATTAGAGCAATTTGGTAAGTGTTGAAGAAATGGATTGTTTAAGATGCAGAGACTTCTATCTAGTGGGAAATCCCTTAATTGATCAGAATGTGAAATTATATGGTTTTCCAGTATGAAATGACAGCTTATATTAAGGAAAGCATTTTCTAATACTTGTTCTAAGGACAACATTTTTCGAAAACTTAAACCTTTCTAGCTTCAATTCCTTTCTCACCTAGCTGAAAACATGGTCCTGATGAGTAAGGAACAGCCTGTGTTCCTTTATCAGGGTGCTTTTCTGGTGGTTGGCATTATATATATTAAAATTATTTTTGGTATTATTGCTGATCTCTAGGGTGAACTATTCCTTACCACGGAAACTGACCGACTGCCCTATCACAGGTCCTTTAGCAGAAACTAATCAGTTGTAGTCTGAAGATAAAGTACAGTGAGTATCTCTTCAGATAAAAATCCCATTTTGCAAAAGCGCTAAAGGTTTTAGGGACTATGCAAGTTACAGCTTAAATAAATGATGTTTTTCTTACTAAAAAAAGAAATATTTTTTTCCTCTTCAGAAAAGTTTATCAGAATTCCAGATGTTCAACTGCTGAAAACTCATGAGGGATTTTAAAGGTTTAGGCATTTGCCTTGAAATACAGCAGGATAATGGAGAAATTTTCTAGCTAATACAAGTACCCAAAGGGATGGAATGAGTAGCATATGTTTTATTCATGGATTTAAGGACACATTTTCTTTAAGATAAATGTGTGCAGTGATGAATAAAATTACAAAAAATATGTTTGCAGATATTTCATTCCCCTAAATTGGAGCAAGTTGTATATTATGATTAGCTAAGATGCAATGATCCTAGCTCACTCATAACAGCTTGCTCCTAACCTAGGATGTCATTTTTGTTTCTTCCTCTTACTTTCTATTTACCTGATCTTCATTTTCTGTGACCAGGTACTTGAGATAGTACAAGATATTACTGAGGATAAAATTTTTTCTACCTCCTTCCCCTCCCTGCTACCCCAGCTTGCGAAGGCCTGAGGTTTTATGATATATCTTAAATAGCACTTTAGCTGCTTTCTCTTCCCTATAATTCAATAAAGTGTGAGTTGTTAGAATGATAAATTCAGTATGAGAAATATGGCTGATGTAGACTCCTTTTCAAAATTTCTAGTTGAGCTTTTTATGAACTTTGCACAAAGATTGCATATGATATAGAACAACAGAAGATCGGTGGGCAGTGTTGGGGTTTTTTTTGGAAAGGTTTGCTAAAATTGCTCAAATCCTAAATCGTATTTAATTAGAATTCTGGGAAACAATTAATAAAGTAATCACTCCAGTGTTCTGGAGCTTTGCTGTAGAATATCACACTTTCAAAAAGGAATTACTAGACTATTAAGATTTGAATTTTCTGATGACGTTTTGGAATGCAGCAGCAAAAGTATGTCTGTCTTTGTATTAGTTTGCAATCTTTGTAATTGAAGTTGTGCCCAAAACTTCAATTTAGATTCCAAAACAGATACAGAGTCAACACAATTACTTTTGTATACTATATTTAGGTTTTGACTGGTCTCATTGCCTTCAGTAGAGCTACTCATAATTACACACATTAGGTTTGATATAATTTTGAGCAAAAATTTCAGTCTTCTCTATGCAAAAAATCATTGAGGATTATGACAGTGAATACCTATCAGTTGTAAAAAGTTACTTGAGAAAACCCACAAGGAAGTTGGCATGCCTGAAAGAAGGGCAAAGCTGAATGAGAAGCAAAATTGTCTTTCAGAAACCTGAACTGCCTCCAAATAAGGAAAAGATAAAAGATCACAACTCTGGCAGTTTAAATGTGCATTAAAAACTCTTTCTGGACTTCCCATTTAAGTTTGCACATGTACCATGCTCATAATGTATTGTACGGTGAGGCCATTGTTTTGCTGGATTTTCCAGATATCAGAATAATTACCTGTAGGGGACTTTCACATCCATGTGGATAGTCCCTGCTCTGATTTGTGCTGTTGGAAGGCATGGTGCTATCAGAGTACAGCAACAGAATTCTTAAGAGCTGGCTCACAACTCCAGGAGTGCTGGCCAAGGGGCTCCACAACTTCTAAATTTTTGTACCTTGAATTTAAAACAAAATACACAAAAACCTCAACAAAAACAAACCACCCCTTTCCACCCCCAATAAAACCCTAAAACCTCAAAATACCACCTTGTCAAGAGAAGAACAGAACTTCAGGTAGCTGTCGTTCTCCTGTAAAGGAAATAACTGCAGCAGTGAGTAAAACACGATAGAAAATAATCCATGCTTCAGGGCTTTCCAGTTAACTTCAGGTTTCTTTGGCTTTGGACCCAATTCAGACCCAAATCAGTCTGATCCTGTACTGGCTGTTCATTTTGGAACTTAAGCGATCACACTCTTAGTAGAAAGGTGATCTATGCAGCTATTCTTATTATGGCAGAAATATCAGTTTTGAAACAAAGAATGTTATGTCCTGCATTCTGTTAAAAATCTTTGTTGTTACAGAAATTACAGCTTTTTTTGAGTAAGCTCATACTGCCGTGAGCACTCATGTTGTTGGTGCTCCCATACTATTTCCACTCCTTTTTCTACCTAGAGAGTCAGGTTAGTCTAGGGGTTTAGCCTCAGTAATTCACACGAAGAAATATATTCTAAATTGTAACTACATATAGGAATTGAAGTTGTTACTCTTTGCCTGTCATTTATGTAGGAGCATAAGAATTACTATACTGGATTAGACCAATACATCTCAGATGGTTTAGAAGGGAGGATCAAGGGTATTTTAGTAAAATTCTTCATTGGAAATGCAAGAACTGCGTAAATATGGGATTATTTGTGCAGGTTGCTACCTATGTTACTTCCGTAAAGATGTGCTCTTGTCCTCAGCCTTGTTGGCTGTATAGTTATGATATTCTCAAAACATTCTCACAGCAAACTGAATACATGCTACTGAAGTGCACATGGAAATACTTGTTTGCAGAAGATGTAAATATATATGCCCATGAAGTTTTCTCGGAGAAAATATTTAATGCTGTGCAAATGGAAAATCATGATTTAAACCAAACAATTTTTTTGCACTATGATCTGAAAGTAATTCTGTCATGTATTTGCTGTGGAAAGAGTCACTTAGCTAAAAGTGGTTAAAGAATAGGCCATTTTCCTCAGTGGCTGGCTTGATTTCACTTTCAGTACAAGGCATTTGAAGGCAGCAACAATCATGAATCAGAATCACAGAATCTTCATGGTTGGAAAGGACCTTTGAGATCATCGAGTCCAACCATACGCACACACACACAAAACCCAAACAAACAAAACAAACAAAAAACCCAACAACCTACAATCTCTGCCCTTCAGAGCATGCCCTGAAGTGCCAAATCTGGACGTTTCTTAAATACCTCTAGGGATGGTGACTCAGCCACCTCCCTGGGCAGGCTGTTCCACTCTTTGAGTAAAGTAATTCTTCCTAATATCTAATCTAAACCTCCCCTGCTGCAGCTTCAGACCATTTCCTCTGGTCCTGTCATTATTCACCTGGGAGAAGAGGCCAACACCCACCTCTCTACACCCTCCTTTCAGGTAGTTGTAGAGGGCGATGAGGTGTCCCCTCAGTCTCTTCTTCTCCAAGCTAAACATGCCCAGCTCCCTCAGCCTCTCCTCATATGACTTGGTCTCCAGACCCCTCACCAGCCTGGTAGCTCTCCTCTGGACACGCTCCAGCACTTCCATGTCCCTCTTGTACAGAAAGGAAATAAATTTTTTTGAAATTATGCTGAGTAACATGCGTCAGCTGATAAACAACACCTGTCTGGTACAAGACTTGCACCTGTCTTGTACAAGACTTGCACCTGTCTTAAAAGCTCCAAGAATAGTTTCATTGAAAATGCTCTGAGTATTCCCTTTTTTTAGGTGATTTTAAAGGATTAAGTCAGTTTGAGCCATATACTTCTGTTCATCAGTAATCCTTCTGAGAAGACTGAATTTTAAAAATAGTGCTTCTTTAGGAACTTTGTACGAATAACCAGTGCACACAAGACCTATTCCTGCCAAAAAAATTGAATTTTTGGTCATGTTTTTACCTTTTAATAGAGGTTAATTGAAGATACTGTGTAACACCAATTCTTTTTCACTGAGATTGCACCAATCTGCATTTTGACGTGATATACTCACACCGTAAATGGTGGTGCCTGCTTCCCCGTTTTGCCAGGCTGCTCACATCCCACCACCTTAGACACTTGTGTTTTGTAATTCCCCTGGGGCCTGTGTTTTCTCCAGGGATGTTTTAATTTGTCTGGGATAATAGAAATGGCGCCTAGGGGCTCAGCAGCAGGAAGCCTGCAGGACTGATGTTGTTCCCCAAAAGCCCATAAGTTTTGCTGGAATATAAATTCCATAAGCATTTTCAGTTCACATTTGGCTTCTTTGTGGACAGGTAATAATTCGTATCAGACATATGTGAGTACCTATTAAAAGTTCCTTGCAAGAATTAAATCACTTTCCAGCATCAAGTAACACCCCTACCCACCCCGCAGTGTAGACAAAATAATATTTCATGTATTTAACTGTGACATTTTCCTCCCTACTTTTATACATGGTCAAAATATGTTAAAAATTATATGGTTTCTTCTGCATATACTTATGCTTTCAAAATCATCAGGTGTCTGTGTATCACCTTTAGACAGATGTTTTCTTTGCCTATTTTTTCTGTGTTTCTCTCTGCTTACTCCTCTGTCTCTTCATCTTTCAAAATTGTCAATAGCTACTTTGTAGTTACATGTTTGCATTTAAAAAGTTCACAGTTTATGAAGTCATACAGATAAATCTGTAAATATTTTGCATTGATAACATTTTAAATGTGTTGACTTTTAAGAGAAGTATTTTGTATTTACGAAAATACTTAGAAATTATAGAATACTATGAAAATAAAACAAAAATTGTCTTCCAAAGCCATTTTAGTTTTTTATTAAATATACATTTAATCCTTTCTAGGTAAAATTAATTTCTACTCATTAAAAAACAGGAAATCTGGGTGGTGTTCTTCGGAAGTACAAACATGTACTTTAAATACTGTATACCTATATTAATATGGAAAATATGTAGTAGAGAGTCTTGTAGAGTGTTCCCACTAAATACTGGTACTCAGAGTGTTTTCACCGTACAGGATAGCATTGCATCTCATGTATCAGTTTTCTTACCATAATTCAAAATTTCTGATCTAATTCAAAATTTTTGATCTCCTAGACTCCTTTTAAATAAGCCTGGTACTTTTGTGGTTCCTGGTGTTGTATGTGTATGTATCAAAAGTTACAGCGTTCACATGCTGCCTGGTTTGCAAGTCAAATATGGAATGATTTTATGTGGTTGGTTTTGCCTGTAATTTCTGTAGGATAGCTGATGTTAATGTAGCTGTCAATCTTGGAAAATTAGCCAGGCAAATAACATTCCTGATCCAAGGTGCTTATGAGTAACTCTTTGGGAGTTGGTTAATGGAGAGTTTGGAAAGCCTTGCTTTACTGCAGTGCACGGGTTTTAGAAACTGGTTCGTTCTTGTGAGATCTGAGGGAGGAGAATACTACTTCCTTGCCTACAGTGCACTGATGAGCATATAGCATTGCTTCACTGTGTTAATTGTCCATCTTGTTAAATATTACTAAATTTATTGTTAGCATAAATGGCCACAGTAATCTAGTTAAGATTCCTTTTTTAACAGATTTGATTTTGATATTTTTTTTCCATATTTGCAGTCCGGTTATGGGTAAAGTAGATATGTGATCTCAGAAATACTCTGGTGCTGCAGGTTCTGACGATTGTGTTTGCCAGATTGGGGTGGGGAGAAGAAAGGCAAAGGTTGTCTAAATGTGTTTAGATACTGAGTATCTCCATATGTGTTCCCATGTGTTGATTACTTGTATTTGGAGTATTGAGAACATAAGGTTTATTAAAGTCCCGATGTCAGTAACTGATTTCTGTTGTACAAGTAATGGATCTAGTAATGGATCTCCTCTGTAGGAAAAAAATTATTTCAGTGCCTTGAAAAAATTTTCTTTTTTAATCTTTCTACATCCTACCCTAAAGAGTATGCCATGAAGAGCTGTGAATTTAGCCTCAGTACTTGATTGATTCATTCTAGCTGAAAACTGAGCTAGATGCTCAGAAATAATTTATGCTGGAATCTCACTGCTTCCCAAGTAAAATTATTCAGAAGTGGAGATTTCATTACTTTGCTGTTTTCTTCACAGACTGCTGCTGATTAACCAGAGCTTTAAGATTTTCTTTCTGTGTCTGATGAAGCTATTTTTGCTTCTTCAAAGTAAAACCTGCTGAGATGGAGTGGCAGAGGCACTGATGATATAAATGGCACACTGTGTCAGCTCTTACCTCAATCAGCTTTAAATAAACATTTGTTTCAAATGGTGAAACAATTAATGTAAACACAAAGTATCAAATTCAGCTCTGGAGTGAGCCTGTGCCTGTCTACTGACTCCAGCTGGTTTATACCAGCGTTGAATATGAACGTGATTATGTCTCATAACAGGTAAGGTTTTCAAATAAACCTCCATTCAGACAGACGCTGGGGGAAGATGATCTAACAGTAAGAGAAAGGATAAAATAAGAATATTTGGAAAATAAATCAAGAACTCGGACTCGGGCTGGGACCACTGGAAACAATTTTACTATGCTGAGAGCTGTTTCTGAGGACCAGTGATGAAACGAGGAGGATTCTTCCAACATGCTGTTTTAGCTAATACGAAGTCTTAATAGAAGACATTTTGAGAGAGGAATTCTGCAAAGGCAACTTAGTATAAGAGCTGAAGGATTATGCTCTATATTCTAAATACTATAATGTATTGAAAGTTTCCACAAGTTTAAAGATTATTTTAGGAGAATGTATAACACTTGATCAAATACAGGCTAGTTTGACCCTCTGTAATCAAATGGGCTTCATATGCTTACTGTGCTCTTCTTGCCTCCTTAGATCTTCAAAATTTAGACATCTCTCATCTACATAGATAATGATTTAAAGGCTGGCTTCAGTTTCCTCTTTCAGCTGTGAACAATTTTGAAATTTCAAACAGGGAAAAAAAAGTATCCAGAAATAGAACTATGAGTTAAAAGTTTTTAAACACTGTGGTGCTAGTGACTTCAGTAATAGATGCTTCAGTACTATTTAATGATTCTTACTTTACAAAAATGAACGTTGCACTTTAATATGGAGTTTCAACACAAATAGCCCTTTTTCATCAGCAGAAAGATGTTGAACTCGAATTTTTTTCACTTCTGTGCAATAGGCAAAGCTGAAGTTCTGCATTATTTTTGGAGCAGAGCCCTTAAATTCAGTCACTTCTAAGTGGTAGTGTTTATTCGGTAGAAAACTCTGGCCAGAGCTGTGTCCACTAAGAATTTTTCCAGTCTCCTGATTGATCTGTGTTTCAGATGTCTGCTATGCCATTTTGGGAAAGAGCTATTTCTGTAAAAAACCCACAAAATAAGGTTCTTTTGAAAAAAAAAAAAAAAAATCAAAGGATCCTTTTTTAAAAAAAAAAGAAATAAATGCAGTACTTTTACCATCGCACTGGCTGTCTAGTGAGGCACCTTGTTATTACTGCTGTGTTGGAAGTAAAAGTGATAGTTTCTTCTTCTTTTTTTTTTTTTTTTTTCTCCTGTAACAGATAACTGATTTATGTGCACATTTTTCTGATCTGGTATACAAAGGGTAGGGAGTTGATTTCCCCCCGCTCCTTTGTCTCTGCTCTTGGGGTTTAATATATGTCATTTAGATATACCAAAAAAGGATTTAGGTTTATAAATAAAAGGAAGCTTCCAGATTAGCTCAGTAGATTTGGATTCTGGACTAGTCAAGGAAGCATTTTCACAGGAAGGCTTGCTACTTCTGTTGAAAGTAACATGAATGTTGTGAGCCTTTTTTGGAACACCTTCATTTTCTTCAGTCCATCCTGCATGCAGTCTGCTCTAGGCAGAAATATTTGGCTATACGAATCTTGGAATAAATGGGATAAATTTGGGGTAATCTTTTAAAACATAGGATTTAATGTTTTTTTTTCTCCCTGTCTACCGCCAAACTCTTCAGTGTGTAGTCAAACAATTTTCACAGTAGTCCTTCCCAGCAGTCACTTACTCACTACAGCTGAACAGTTTCGTCTCACTTAACTCCTGACATATCACTAACCAACTACTTCACAGTGAAGACTGAATTGTTTGCTTGATCTGTAGTTCCATATTAAAAGCAAATGCACTTCTAGAAAATATAAATTTTATCCATAACAAAGGAAGGTATCCTGACGTCTCAATGCAAAGCCTAATAAACATATTTAAAATTATAACAGAAAGACTCTAACTTGTTGATCGTACCAGTACAGTGAAAACCTAATTGAAAGATCAGCTTGTCTTACTATTTGTAATAATAAGCTGTATAATAATAAGCTGTATCCTTCATCAAAATAGTACACTCTCATTTTGCAAGGCTAGCCAAGGGAACCGAAGTTTTGCGTATTTAGTACAAATATTACTGAATTAAAAAAAATTTTTTAAATGGAAAGTAGTTACATGTTCTCTATATCCCAAGACATGGCTATATAAATGGAGGTCGCAGGGCTTGAATCTCATTTTGCATAGCAAACTTTTACAAACAAGGCCCTGTAAATTCAAGGGTGTTTCAGTCATGGAATTAGAGTAAGAATATATTTATAAATTATTAATATTAAATTAAGTACACTAGAAATACAGTCTGCATTGTCCTGCTTCATATGATGAACATACACATTAGTTTTCTCTGTACTGTTTTTATCTACAATATGTGATATACCTTCATTGCCACACTTCTTTCTTATTCAGTGACATTTTTCCTTCTTTCATTCAGTTTTATCTCTAGTCATAAAAGGTAATCTATATTTAATATGACTGTATCCAGCCAGGGGATTAAAAATCTAAAAATATTTTTACTCCAGCATGTGCCTGCAGGCTTGTATTTCATTGCATTCACTGTCAGAACAGAGAAGGATGTGGTCAGGAGGAAATTGGCTAGTCTTTTGATCAGACAGAATATTACCTGAATTATTTTAAGACCTGATGGGGAAAGGTTTCTTCACAGACCAAATTTGTTTTGCTGAACAAGGCAGCCTGCATTAAAATATTGTTAATAAATAATATCCTGTCTCTCAAACCCTTCTCTAATCGCGGTATGTGTATCTAAAGGGAGAGTGGCTTGGAAGTATTCCATGTTAGTGTCTAAGAAGTTCTATTAAGTGTACTGTGAGCTCTAGAAATTTACTTATTGAATAGAAATGAGTGGAGGATGTATAGACTATTTATTTTCCATTGAACTGTGTGTTGAGAAATTAGTGATTACTAAGTGCTTATACTCAGAACTGGTGAGGCTGTGCCTGGCGTACTGTGTCCACTTCTGGGCTGCCTGCTACAGGAGAGAGATTAAGCTACTGGAGAGTCCAACAAACAGCCACGAAGATGGTAAAGGGACTAGAGCATCTCTTCTGTGAGGAAAGGCAGAAAGAGCTGGGACCGTTTAGCCCAGAAGAGAGCAGGCTCTGGGGGGACCTCATCGATGTGCATAAATCTCTGAAGGGGGGTGTAAAGAAGATGGAACCAGGCTCTTTTCTGTGGTGCCCAGTGACAGGACAGGGGGCAGTGAGTGGGTGCACGCTGAAACACAGGAGGTTCTGTCTAGGAAACACTTTTTTTTTTTTTTTTTTTTTCTTACTGTGCGAATGACTGAGCACTGGAACAAGTTGGCTAGAGGTGGAGTCTCCATCCACAGAGATGCTCAAAAGCTGTCTGGACACGCTCCTGGGCAACCAGCTATAGGTGACCCTGCTTGAGCAGGAGGGTTGGACAAGATGATCTCCAGAGGCCCCTTCCAACCTCAACCATTCACTAATTCTGTGAGCAAAACTTTTCTCTCTGCACTCTCCATTAGGGTTTTTGCAGGTAATGTTGCATGCTCAGTTAAGCTGATAGACTGTCAGCTTCAGTACATCAGGCATCCTCATTTCATTATCTGGTAAGACTTCTGCCTCTTGTCTGTACTCACAGCCACATGTCTCACTCAGCTTTATGATGCACAAGGGACAGAAATTTGGGATAGGAACTGTACAAAAGTGACTGATGCAGCAACGCTGTAATCCTGGTTGAGTTCTTTGTGAATACTTACAGTGAAGCTTTTTATTGGGGGGAAAAAAAACTTAAAAATTACTTGAGGCTGAAATTCTACATCTCCTGCAACAAATGTGTACGCAGTGTTTAATAGATTCTGCTTTTTCTGCCTCTAGTGATTCCCACGTTTCACTTTTCATACCATGTAGAAGATTTGTCAGTTGAATTCTGAAAATACTGACTATAACTGAGACTGCTGTGAACAAATAGAAAATCATGTTTGACCTTGTGAACATGAGTTTAGAGATGTAAAATATCTTTTTGGTGCAATTACATGTCTGGTGTGGAAAAATGTCCATTTCCATTTTGAAGTGTAGGCTGGTTGTATAAACAGGTATACTTGCCGACTTAATCAGTTTTTGCCATTTGAGTGGAAAAAGATCCAAATACTCTGCTTTTATCTTTCTACTTGAATGCCTGTAAGATTCCTTGTTATATTTTACTATGTATAATAGGTTTTAATGTTTATTCACTAAATGTATTAATGACTAAAATTGTAGAAGAAAGACTTGAAATTAGGAATAAGTATTTTTGATGGATCTTTCTGAAAATATGTGTCTGTATAGACTGCTGTTTTTTCGAAAGTCATTGTAGATAAAATACAAAGGGTAGTGCTTTGAAAAACTGGATTGATTTAAACAATATAAACAACCTGGTAATTCTGTGCATTATTGTGCTTAGTGAAATAAATGGTTAACTCCTTGTTCTTCATACACCACACATCACCACCCCGGAAATCCTTAGAAATATTTGCAAAATGTTATATTTTTATTTATGCCATGGGCTGATGAAAATCACGTTATTCATGTAAGTGCAATTTTCTGGATGGGTTTCCAGTTATTGGCAGATTAATGTGGTAACTCTACTTAAGTCACAGGCAATTGCTCCTGGTTGCTCTTGCATGCTTAGTGATAAAGCATAAATATTGTGGTAACCAAAGCTCATCTATTGCTAACAGTGATAGGAGGGTGAGTGAAGAAAGATAACAGCTTGAAAGGAGGTGTCAGACATATAAGGGCAGGAGCAGTGCTGTTGTAGCAGATTCTAAATAAAAGGCTAGCAGTTTTTTCTGGATGGCCAGATGAATTTGATACATGTAAGGCTGTTTCTGTTTGTCATGTTCCTCACCATGCCAAGTATAGTGAAATACAATGAAAGCACAAAAGCTATCAGGAAAATTAACAACTGCCTATAAAAGATACCTGTAAGAAAGCAAGTGATTTCCTTATGTGTGCAAAATCTGTCTGGATCTCACAAAGAATCGTGTCTTTTCTATTATTGTCTGCATTATTCTGTGAAGGCTTACTCTGGAGTCCCAAGAAGGTTCAAGAAAGAATTCAAGTAGTCACTATTCATTAGGTAACCTATATGTAAATACTAGAAACTTGGTGAGTCAAACAGTTGTTTGACTGAATAATAATGATTTTTAAATTGTTTTTTTCTTTCCCAGTCAGGACATTAAATCACTACTCTGTGCTGGTATAAGCATAAAAGATAATAGAGCGTAACAGAGTTCTCCCCGCCTTTCAGGCTTGTTCCATGTAGCAGGAGGGAACCAACAACATATGTCAGAATAATCTCTCTGAAGTTGCGTATTTAATTAACCCTATCAAAGACAAAGATTCTCTCACGTATTTTCCCTGAAATTAATAAGAGATGCAGTTCCGTGTAAGTAGTTCAAAACTGAGCTATAGAAGAATTTTGCAGTGAAGTTTTTCCAGGTGGCTTGTCTTTGAGTTCATTCAGCCTTGTATGATTTTATAGTTCATAAAAAAAAAATCCCTGTAATTGCAAGGATGACTCGTCTTGAAATGTTAGAGGCGTTTTTTACATACTTCAGTTTTGCTCCTTTTTGGAGGAAGGGCACTTTT
Source organism: Chroicocephalus ridibundus (assembly GCF_963924245.1). Classification (NCBI taxonomy): domain Eukaryota; kingdom Metazoa; phylum Chordata; class Aves; order Charadriiformes; family Laridae; genus Chroicocephalus; species Chroicocephalus ridibundus. The sequence continues at coordinate 75,806,491 of NC_086287.1, forward strand.
CCTGCTGTTCTTACACTGATAGCTGTAAATTATATGGGCATGCCTGGTTACCTGTGTAGCTAGAGTCCTAGAGAAACACAAGGTACTGATCTCACTACTTGATATGTGGAATGTGGAAAGAATGCCACTTTTGATGGCCTATTGCTGCCCAAATTCTAATTGTACTGCTGTGCTTTAATATCATTGCATGTTATCTGTTCTTACCTAGTTTTCATGTGTCTCTGCCAGACAGTGCATTCTGATTAAATTCAGCTTAGAAAACAGTATCTTGCGATATGCTTTAGAATTATTAAAGAAGGTGAAGTATTTAACATCTCTCTCTAACGAAGTATTATGGGAGTCAAATTGACTGGTGAAATATGCCTAAATTACACTCTTCCCATTATGATCTATTTATTTTAGCCATACTTGCTCAAAGCAGACACTTGTTAAAAAAAAATAAACAAACCAACAAACACAAATCCACAACTTCACTGATCATACTTTGTTTCTGTTCCAAGTCACAGCTCAGTGCCTGGCCTGAGCAAATGAGCCAGGTAGTGGGTAAATGTGCCAGGGCCCGAAGAACAGGAATCATAGTCACAGTCATTTCCAACTTTATGCAGCAAGCGAGCTGCATTTGCGGAGCACACTGTTGGTTTTCTTTCCACTGGGTTCATTTCAAATGTGTAAGAATTAGAACCTTGTTTTTCCTCTCACATAGTTTTATATATACTTGCGGAGAAGTGAGTTATTACCAAATATAGCTTATAGGGCTGCAGCAGAATCTTTCCAGTCTGGCTGGCTGCCAAAAAAGGGTTCAGAAAATATAGGGCTATCATGTTTGCCTGAGATTTACTAGGAAGTTGTATGTGTATATGCACTATGGAGTACACATGCAGTAAGCCTAATGTTTCCCTGAAAGACTGTGCTTACTATGTTGCTGATATATTGTTAAAATTATAGTTCTAATTACTGTATTTCTGAACAAATGTATATGTTCGTAGTAAATCAAATACATTTCAGAATGTACATGCATAACAAACATATGTGGAATTTTTGGACATATGGTGACCTGTTTGGTGCTGCTGTGTGTGCATAGCTGATGTGACCTAAATACAAAATAAGTAGGGTACGTATGTATGTATGTATGAATAACAGAGAGGAATCCCAGAGGAAGTGGGGAAACCTCAGTAGTCAGAGGCATGCAGGGATGTGCTACATAAAACCTCATAACTAAGAATCTCTACATTACAATTCTTAGGATCTGAGGAGAAAAGATTCATGAAAGAACTGTACAGGAGTGATATGGCTTGGTGACTATGTATTATCTGTCCAGCAACTGCTAATGTCATTATTGGTATTCACGAATTATACCACCATCAACATTTTGTCTGTTATAATTTGCTATGTTCACAGATGGGACCTCTAAACAGCCGTTTCCAAGTATAATTCTAGTCATAATTCAGTTTTCATAGTACTTTGCATAAATGTCTATTTTTGATGATACACTGCTCTAATTCATTACAGCATTTTTTCCAGTTCCAAATTGGGCAAACTGACAAGAAAAGCCAGTTGCTTTTTCTATAGTACTATTGGTTTCTGAGAGATTTTCGGAACGAAATTGCATAGACATATGTCAGAGGGAAATACAATCCTGCATACAATTTATGTACTTCATGGTGTTGAGCAAGGAAGACCAAGTACAGAAAACAGTGCTTTATAGTTAACCTGAAAACCTATTGATTTGAAGCACCTTCATTTTAAGAAAAACAACTGTCTGCTTGGGTAATCTATTAAGCATTGCAGTTGTCATTATAAAGAATAAGCTCATTAATATTTAAACTACGCATTAGCTGCACCTCTTACAAGGAGACAATATTTTCCATAACTTCCATTAATTATAACCAAATTAACATGAACTGAGAATAAGTAATTGTGAATAAATCTTTCATGGTTCAAGCCAAATCTTAGTAAAAGCAATAATAATACTTCTAATATGAGTAGAGTTATGATAGTTATTCCTTATTAACTGTACACTGAGAAAGAGTACTCCTCTTATGTTGCTCAGCTCAGCAAATTGTAGAACACATCTGAAGTAAAAGTAAAATAGTACAATGCCAACTCCTGTGTAATATCCATTCACATGTCTTCCTGTTCTTCAAATAATCCTGAGAAGAGCCAGTTTAGGGAATTAATAGGAAGTTATTATGAAAAACAACATTCTCTTATACTGTCAGATAGCACAGATCACAGTAGATCTTGTTTTGCTGTTTTTCCACGTGATGCTTAGACCTTGTATGGGCAAAACGACAGTGCCTTAGGTGAGACTTAGTGTTCAAGAGTCCTCTGTTAGAAAAATTAAACACAGTTCAGCAAAGGCCAATGTAAAGTCCCGCACCTGGGGAGGAACAACCCCAGGCACCAGTCCATACTGGGGGCTGACTGGTTGGGAAGCAGCTTTATGAAAAAGAGTCTGGGAGTGCTGATGGATGGCAAGTTGACAATGAGTGCCAGCAAAGAGGGCTAATGGTATCCTGGGCTACATTAGAAGTGTTGCCAACAGGCCAAGGGAAGTGATCCTTCCCCTCTATTCAGCACTGGTGAGACCACATCTGGAGTACTGTGTCCAGTTCTGGGCTGCCCACTGCAAGAGGGAGATGGAGCTACTGGAGAGAGTCCAGTGTAAGGGACTAGAGCATCTCTCCTGTGAGGAAAGGCAGAGAGAGCTGGCACTGTTTAGCCTAGAAGAGAGCAGGCTCTGGGGGGACTTCATCAATGTGCATAAATGTCTGAAGGGAGTGTAAAGAAGATGGAACTGGGCCTTTTTTCAGTGGTGCCCAGTGACACGGCAAGAGGCAATGTGTGCTTGCAGCCCAGAAGGCCAGTCGCATCCTGGGCTGCATGAAAAGAAGCGTGGCCAGCAGATTGAGAGGTGATTCTCCCCCTCTACTCTGCTCCCGTGAGACCCCACCTGGAGTACTGTATCCAGCTCTGGAACCCTTAGCACAAGAGGGACACAGACCTGTTGGAGCAGGTCCAGAGGAGGGCCACGAAGATGATCAGAGGGCTGGAGCCCCGCTGCTGTGAGGACAGGCTGAGAGAGTTTTGGTTTTTCAGCCTGGAGAAGAGAAGGCTCCGGGGAGACCTTATAGTGGCTTTCTAGTACCCGAAGGGGGCCTACAGGAAAGCTGAGGAGGGGCTGTTTGCAAGGACATGTAGTGATAGGACGAGGGACAATGGTTTTAAACTAGAGCAGGGTAGGTTTAGATTAGACATGAGGAAGAAGTTCTTTACAATGATGGTGTTGAAACACTGGCCCAGGTTGCCCGGAGAGGTGGTGGAGGCCCCATCCCTGGAGACATCCAAGGCCAGGCTTGATGAGGCTCTGAGCAACTTGATCTAGTTAAAGGTGTCCCTGCTTCTTGCAGGGGGGTTGGACTAGATGGCCTTTAAAGGTCCTTTCCAACCCAATACATTCTATGATTCTATATTGCTTTCAGTTATGATTTTGTTATATGTTACTATCCACTTGTATATTGTAAATGAGCATAAATTTGAGCATACGTGTAGTAGCTGTGATCTCACAGAACCGTAGTATTTACATTTACTTAATACCCATTGATCTGTTTATAATATCAAGATTAAAATATGCCGTTGCATAGAGACCTGTGTTAATTGTAAGCTTATGATATCTAGCTGCACTTTCTGGAGAAAGCTTGCGTTATGGGTAGGATGTCAACTGAACCTTTTCTCAATACAATTCAAATTTTATAAGCTGCCACATAGAAACCATTTTTTCTGCAATGACCAGTGTGGACACTCTGAAGAAGCAGTCTGTGCTATGCCTCATTTATTTGTTTTTCATATGAAAACAAAATTCCTGCAGGGAATTCTATTTCAGCCACAGAACGAAGGCCTGTGAGCAGCTCTTCTTTCTGCCTGAATGTTCCCCTATGAATTGCTGATGGTTAGGAAAGCTCACAGTGACAGAACAGGAGACAGCAGCTTTGTGCTTAGCTGACAATAGTCTGTGTCTGTGCTAACTGCAGCTGGCACCATTAACTACCTATCCATAGACTGAAATAAAAACAATTATCGCTGCATGCATTAGAATGAAGAAATCCACTCTGTTTCTATAGTAACAGGAGTGACAATTTATATTATGACCTTAAGAAAATAGAATGTGACCATTTTTTTTTATTTTTTGCAGTTTTACGAGGAGCAGCAATTCACAGAGAAAATAACGTTTAAGATGATGCACATAATTGACAAAAATAAAGGTAAGGTGTGCTTTACCGGTAACAAAAAGATGCACAACTTACATTCAAGTTGGAATGTTGATTTTTACTTTTAAGTGTCCTGTTATGTAGAGACATACCCATTTAGTGCTGTTTGAAGTATTCTTCTTTTTCTGTTTATTACAAATAATCTTTAAGTGGAAGCTTTACCAAAAAAACCAAGAGTAAGAGACATAATAAAGTGAAGGCTTTAGCAAGTAAAAAATTTTAAATTGTTTTGACATCTGGTCTGACTTAAAGTATTGAATGAAAGAAGTTTTACATTCTGAGCTTTTGTCTTCAGAAGCACGTTGAGGTATCAAAACTCTGTAAGAGATTACTTCGTGGATATGTTTATTGTATTGTAGCATTTTTAAGACTATCTAAGCTAGCTTTAATCTAGTTAGTTTGTTTATTAGTAGCATGAAAGCTGTGTCAAAATGTTGAACAATCCTAGCTAGGATTTGGAGGATCTATCTTTTTTAATACTTATGAAGTAGAGTATTGTATATAGACCCATCAAGAGAGTAGAATTCCTGAGTTCTTTAGACTGATTTCAGCATTCTGTTTGAATGTTGCTTTGTTTCAAAATCACCTCCCTTTTGTAAAAGATATAGCACGTTTAACTGTGCAGTCATTTAGTAACAGGCATAATTCTTGAAACACTTAATAATTTACAACCTTCCCTCACCCTACATACTTGTCTTGCCCAAAACTTCTTTCCTCATTATGTGCTAAATATATGGAGTGCTTCTGTGAGCGATTCTGGAGCTAGGATCATCTCTGCTATGAGTAAAGGATTATGGAATATCTCTTCTAGTTACCTAAAGCTTCAGGAGCATGACAGTAATCCATGCCTGTTGATCTCTCCTGGCACGTAGCAGAGATGATCAGATGAAGAAAGAAGAACTTAATTCTAACTCTGTGCTAAAATATCCTGTTCAGTCACGTGGTATTCTTTCTTCAGATGCAGTAATTAATTATTATCTTGAATTTATAGGATTTTTTTAAAATTAAGGTTAAAGATTATAATTGATGGTAATTCCAAGGTTGTCTATAACCATGTGTTTTAGGGAAGTTTTTGACATCCAGCTCATTTTAAAAATTCATTTCACTGCAGTAAAGCATAAATACGACATCAAACTGTGTCTTAACATCCCTTTCTAAGCCCAGGTTTAGACTGCTGATTTAACTGCATTTTTTTAAGTGTATGGAGGTTTAAAATGTTTTTGTATTGTGCATCCCAAACTTAGAACTAGGTCTTTTCTGTACCTGCAGTTATAGCAATAAACATAGATATTCTTCTTTAAAAACTGCAAATAATTTAATTTTAGATGATAAGCAAGCATTTTGTTCAAAGTCTGAAATATTCAAGTAATATTATCTCAATTTCTAAAAGGATTCAACTGAGCTTAACAGAAAAGTTAAGTAAAAGTGCTGAATATTTTTAGCATCTAGATTTACATGTTAAATATATAATCATTTATATAAAAACAAATGTAGTTTGAGCCAGATCATACATCACATTTGATTAGGAGATTATGTGACTGTCACCAGAGCAAGAAAGGAAACTACTTAAATAGAACTTGAAGAATGAAAAAGACTGCTTTTGTTCATATAAAAAAGAGCAATACTTTAAATCTGCCTAACACAGTTCCACTTCTGAAGGACAAGTGGAATAAAAAGCTTTGTATAAGGCACATAATGGCACTTCAGTTTCTAACTTGGTGGGATCAAGATCAAGCGTGGTCTGAAAAATGGGGAAGTCTGGTTACTTTAACTGAACATTCTTCATTCTGTTTTTGATGATTCTTATGTATGTATGTTCTGTACTCCTGTGACAGTTCCTCTCTGGATGGAAATGCTATGGAAGATTAGCAAGAGAATTTGTGTGGAATGGAGAAAAAAGGGAATGTAGGTTGCTTATGCTGTTCTTGGAATTCCAATGATAGGATTATATCTTCATAGTTACTTCACTTATTTTAGCTTGCTTGTTTATAGAGGATGTGTAGAAATGTTCATTTGTACTTCCCTGTTTTTTTTGTAATTACAAAAGCTGGTATATCCTACTCAAACTGTGTAATATTTCCCAGCTACTTCGGTGTTTGAATTCTTGTGTTGACTGTGAGAAACGGCATGTGGGGCCGAAAGGAGAATTTTGTGAATCAAGGGTTAAGGTAACAATTGGTATGCAAGTACTATGTAAATCTTCCAAATTCCAATTAAATTTAGAATTTAGCAAATCAAAAGTCCAGCTAATAAGATCCTTAGAAGAATATATAAGATTAAATGGTTAAGCTGCGAACACTCGTGACTACACGTTGCTTTTTAATCCGGCTATTTTCTTCCAGATATAAAAATCTGAAGGATCATAATGATGGCTAACCAGTAGATTCTGTTCCCACACACAGCCATGCATTAATAAAATATTACTGTAGAGACATTAATTACTTTACATTAATGAACAGTGTGTTGTAATAAGCAGTAAACTGAAGAAGAGATACGGTAAGGATAGATAGTCACTGTGTTTTACCAAGGCAAAATTAATAGCTAAATATGTCTGGTTTTTAGTTAGCACTTTAGTTAGCACATACCAGATTGACTTTATATTTTGGTGGCAGTTTTCTGTGTGGTGACCATCTTTTTGTTCATTCAGTTTTTAAACTACAAAATCATTCTTTCTCAATCCCTACATCATCATGGGTACTAATAGCATCATTAATAAATATTCCATTTTTTCCCCCACATTGACAGATATGCAAATATATGTCATTGTTTACTCACTGATCCTTCAAAACCAGACACCAGTGAAAAAGTTAAACTACACTCTTCTTCACAAAAACAACTCAAGGAAGTCATCTAGGTTTGCAAAATCATAGAGAGGATCAGGGAAACAGGATCCTTTTCAACCTAGGTGTCCATTTGGAAATTAAAATGAAAAAAATAGAAGGGAATGAATCACTGCTCATTTTATTCTGCTGGATATGATCACCTAGGACTAGCACACATAATATTTGCAGTTCATTCTTGTTTGCCATCTTGTTTGCTGAAAGAGTTCTGCCCAAGATCCTGAATGTTAACACACGTCTTGAATTCCTGTTAGTATCCCTGTTTAACCTCTGCTGCTACAAGGATTTGTGAATAGTTCTGCCTTTTGGCATGGAATTATGCAGAGAGTCTATAATGACAGCCTTCAGGGATGAGCAACTATGGAGAAAGTTCAGTAAATAAAGTACAAGATTGTGGTTCCAGTTTCCAAAAGTATAGCAGGGAAAGCCTATATACAAGAAGCTGTGCCAGCTTCTAAAAGGCGCATGGAAGAGCTGTGGTTTACAGTCTCCTTTGAGTCCCAGTAGCCATTGGATAGCATGGCTTTCAATATCACTGGAAGTTTCCATTCTACGATTTTAAACATAGGAATTTCAAATGAAGTCTAGGGTGGCTTTGGTCTGGTAGGATTTTATTAAATGGAATCTATTTCTAAATCTGCCTGATACCTTTGTTTACCTGTAACCTTGCCTTCTAATATTTATAAGAATTATTCTTACATTATACAGACCTATAAAAGAGCAAAATATTTTTAAAATTAAGTAATGAGAATGCAAAGGCTAATCTAATTAATAATCTAATTTTTACCTCTGCTCCACCATTTCTCCAACATCCTTTAAAATATTGATTTGATATAAAACCAAAATGTCACACTACTTGCATATGCATATGAATGTAAGTTGTGTCTTCATGGCATATGGTATGCTTGACATATGTCTGAGTAAAATCTCTTTCTGGTATTAGATATTTAAATATATTCATTTGCATTTTGCTGGGGATAAGATGACACTGGGCATTTATGGCACTTATAGAGATATCATTTTTCTTCAATAAATGGTTCCTGTTTATTTAAACCTTTCAAGAGAGTTACTGGAAAAGTTTTGCTATACAGAATTAAAGTCCCATATCTATACTGCTGGTAATAAATTCAATTTGCAATAAAGTGGAAACCAATCTGACTTACTGTGGTGATTTTCACTGGACATTTAGTTTTGTAGGTACTGGTCTGTAAATTTACAGCATCTCAAAGAATGCCAGACTTTATTTACAATGTCTCCCTCTTCTGCTGTCATTGCATGCTGTTCTATACTGAGGGAATTCACTGACATTTTTTTTGAAAAAGATATTGGTAGTCTACTCATTGTAGTCGTATATTTCTAGTTTGTTTCTAGGCCAGTATTAAATGTGTGAACATCTGCAGAGTCCAGCAGAGCGCCTTGCCTAGTTCTTTTAATCCTTTGGTTTTGATTGTGATAAGCAACATTGGGTCCCAGCACTGAACTGCTAGCTTGTCATACTGCAAGAAGTCTGGATAATGAAGCTTTCCAATAATTGGACTCACTTCTCTAACGTTGCCATAGCAATATCATTCTGCAAATTCCGAAGTGAAAGTTTTTACCTTAATGTGAATAACTTAATTAGGGAAAGAGCACTTAAAAGTTCTAGATATATGTGTTCTACTTTCCTAGACATCCATAATAACAATGTACTTCAACTTGAATTTATTTTAGGAAAAGGAATGAGAACAAATAATTCTTTAGTGGGAGCGCATAATGTGTTTTAAATATGTAGTCTGCGATGAGTGCAAAAAAAAATGGAGAACACCGTTTGTAAAGTTAAATTGAAACACACTAAAAGAAAGTACTCAGTAATTTTGTAGCTGCATGAACTACGCTTTTAAGCAGTATTAGTCTTCTGCTCTTAGCTGTATTTCCTCAGAAGAGTCAGATAAATTCAGATAGGGTAGAGGATATCTGTTCAAATTCAAACTGCATTGTTCAGCATAGGATCAGTAAGAAGCTTAAACTAATACCATGAGTTTGAGATGTTTTGATCTAGGAAAAAATCTTTGGGGCCTCAGCATCCCCAGAACGTGATACAGCAAAAGGCTTTTCAGGAACTCATTTTGGGAAACTTCAGATAGTTCTTCAAGCTGGGAGTACAGGCCCATATCTGACTCATTTTTATTCTCTGGTAAGTCCAATCATTTTTGGATAAATTGGGTTGCAGTATACATAGTGCTTTATAACTGAGTAGGGGAAAGATTGTTTTCCTCTAAAAGGTAAAGAATTTATACTATTTATCCAAATACTGATTGTTCATCTGGTGATCGTGCATAGACCTGCTGAAAATATATTCACGTAAGATCTGCATTTTGCTTCCATAGCATTTTAAAATGAAGATTTATTTGAGTTTGTTTTACAAAGAATGGATGATGCGTAAGCATCAATTTTGGGTATTTGGGGTTTATTCATTTAAAAGTGTTCTATCTCTTACTGTGAACAGGTTCCTAATCCAAGCATGTACATTGTCGTCTTTTATTTCCTCGTTAATCAGCTTTGTGCTGTGATCAACATTCCAGCTTTTGCTTTTTGCTAATTTATACACTTGGAATGTTAAAAAGAAATACACCCTTTACAGTGAAAGACAGAAATCGGTGTTGGCAGGATAAATCCACCAGATCTTTAGCTACCTAGTGTTTCTGAAGGATGCAAAGCTAATGAGTGCACCTAATTGGCATGCCACAAATCTCTACTTTTACATTGGCAAATCTGTAGGGCTTTTGTTGCTGCAAATAAGGTAGTTGTCCTGGTTTTGGCTGCAGGACAGTCATTGCAATACTGTGGTTGCAGTAAGAGACTAGACGACTGGAACGTGTCCAGAGAAGGGCCATGAGGATGATCAGAGGGCTGCAGCACCTCTCCTATGAGGACAGACTGAGAGAGTTGGGGTTGTTCAGCCTGGAGAAAAGAAGGCTCCAAGGAGACCTTATAGTGGCCTACCAGTATCTTAAGGGGGCCTACAAGAAAGCTGGGGAGGAACTTTTTAGGATGTTGGGTAATGGTAGGACTAGAGGGAATGGATTAAAACTAGAGATGGGTCGATTCAGACTGGACGTTAGGAAGAAGTTCTTCACCATGAGGGTGGTGAGACACTGGAACAGGTTGCCCAGAGAGGTGGTGGAAGCCCCATCCCTGGAAGTTTTTAAGGCCAGGATGGATGGGGCTCTGAGCAACCTGATCTAGTAGAGATGTCCCTGCCCATGGCAGGGGGGTTGGAACTAGATGATCTTTAAGGTGTCTTCCAACCCTAACAATTCTATGATTCTATGACAACTTGCTTGGAGTGGTTCTAGTTTTTTAAAACTATATTTTAAAGGAAAATGTTTTTCAAATAGCTATTCTCCACACTGCATCAAGGATCATATTTCACAAATCCTGAAATTAAACAGTGATATTTTAAAAAATACATAAACTGGTTGGAACTTTCTGGTTGATGGGAATTTCAGGAAACTTATCTACTTCCTTTTCTATGCTAAGTGGAAACTGCTGACTTCTTTGAAAAGTCTCTCCCTGTAATTGTATACTTTGATTGCTAACAGAAGACTGAAAATCTGGGCTTGAAATGGTAAAGTACAAAGCACACAGTTTCAGTGATTTTTGAGAGAGTGTTGTTTTTAATCTGGTCATTGGGTTTCATGTTCTTTGTTCTTCGCTATTTAAAGTTTGCACATATGGTTGTGCTGCTGGGATCTTAGAATAGTTAGCGGTAGTTACCCTCAAAGCCCAGACTGCTGTCCTTGTAGTACAGAGTATGTCATTAGTCCAGTGCTATGTTATTATCTCTGAATCTTTTTGCATCCTTAGATTTTCTGCTTATAAATTTAACATGATCACTGACGAGGATAACACAAGTAAAAAGAAGTTTTCCTGAACTGATGGATCATTGCCAGCTTATATAGCCATATGTATCTGGATGCTGACTGGGATTGGAGACAGATCTCCCTAATACTTATTATTTGTATTTGATTTCTTAAAATCAATCCGAGGACATAATGCTACAATTAAAACATCAATTTTGTATAAAATATGTTAAAAGCACCCTAACACTGTGACAACACAACAGTGAACATGGCTCTTTCATTAATAATCTCTTAGCATCAGTTGCTCATGAAGAAGCTGACCGGTCTTCCAACTTCAGTTTTGCCTCTTAGGCTGCAGGGGAAAATGGCATATGCTAAACTGTCTGAATAAGACAGTTTGTTGGAAACTGAACCCCATTGGTGGGTAGTACAAGCCAGCATCTTTCTTTAAAAATGATGGGATTCAAGGGATTATGCTGGTTGTAGCCACAGCAGTATCACAGGAGGGAGGCGGCTTTCTACAGTGGAGTGACTGCATCAGTGGACAAGGGAAGAGCAACGGATATCATCTGTCTGGACTTCTGCAAGGCCTTTGACACGGTCCCCCACAACATCCTTCTCTCTAAGTTGGAGAGATAAGGATTTGATGGGTGGACTGTTTGGTGGATGAGGAGCTGGCTGGCTGGTCGCATCCAGAGGGTAGTGGTCAATGGCTCGATATCCAGATGGAGAGGGGTGACAAGTGGTGTCCCTCAGGGATCCATACTGTGACCCGTGCTGTTCAATATCTTCATCAATGATTTAGACAGTGGGATCAAGTGCACCCTCAGCAAGTTTGCTGATGACACCAAGCTGAGTCGTGTGGTTGACAGGCCAAAGGTATGGGATGTCATCCAGAGGAACCTGGATGAGCTGGAGAGGTGGGCCCGAGCAAACCTTATGAAGTTCAACAAGGCCAAGTGCAAGGTCCTACACTTGGGTCGGGACAGTCCTCATCATCAGTACAGGCTGGGGGATGAGGTGATAGAGAGCAGCCCTGCAGAAAAGGACTTGGGGATACTGGTGGATGAAAAGCTGGCCATGAGACGGCAATGTGCGCCTGCAGCCCAGAAGGCCAGTCGCATCCTGGGCTGCATGAAAAGAAGCGTGGCCAGCAGATTGAGAGGTGATTCTCCCCCTCTACTCTGCTCCCGTGAGACCCCACCTGGAGTACTGTATCCAGCTCTGGAACACTCAGCACAGGAGGGACACAGACCTGTTGGAGCAGGTCCAGAGGAGGGCCACGAAGATGATCAGAGGGCTGGAGCCCCGCTGCTGTGAGGACAGGCTGAGAGAGTTTTAGTTGTTCAGCCTGGAGAAGAGAAGGCTCCGGGGAGACCTTATAGTGGCCTTCTAGTACCCGAAGGGGGCCTACAGGAAAGCTGAGGAGGGGCTGTTTGCAAGGACATGTAGCGATAGGACGAGGGACAATGGTTTTAAACTAGAGCAGGGTAGGTTTAGATTAGACATGAGGAAGAAGTTCTTTACAATGATGGTGTTGAAACACTGGCCCAGGTTGCCCGGAGAGGTGGTGGAGGCCCCATCCCTGGAGACATCCAAGGCCAGGCTTGATGAGGCTCTGAGCAACTTGGTCTAGTTAAAGGTGTCCCTGCTTCTTGCAGGGGGGTTGGACTAGATGGCCTTTAAAGGTCCCTTCCAACCCAACACATTCTATGATTCTATGATTCTATCTTTAGATGACATTATCCGAGCTACTATTTTGTCATTTCAGAGTCCCAACACACTTTACTAAGGGATTGTTTTATTTTAAAGACAGAGGAAACATCCTTCTACCAAAAGGACAACATAAATCAGCATGTGTGTACTGGGAATGAAAAAAACCCCAACTTATATTTTTGGTTTGCCACAAAGTTGTTTGCAATGCAAAACTGCCTGTAATTTCAACATACAAATACAAGCCTGATTACTGTGTTTGAGGGAAAGCTATTTTTGACACTATGACCCCCTTGAGTGAGACAGTTTTAACCACATTCTCTTTGTGGAGGCTACATCTTTGTAAGGTGCTATTGCTACCAAAATAGCTATGGTTAGTATGTTGGTTGCCTAACTGTACTTAGAACACTATGGGCTTTTTTTCTTATGTTAGTGGAGAAAATCATGTTGTACAGCTAGAGACTCTTATTCTAGGCTGGGTAACTACCCAGAGAAAAGAAAAACCGTGCTAACAAAATCAATAAGGCTGTAACTGTTTAACCACAGTTACTTTTGCATAGATGTTAAAAGTCCTCTTTTCCAGTCTTGTTTTTAACAAGTAGAATGTGGAATTGAAATGTTGAACAGTTACGTTTATTACCCCAAGGTTTTCTGGCCTTACCAGTTTCAGAAACTAAGCAGTGGAATAGACTTCTGAAGAAAAACAGCTGATATGGAAGTAACGGAGATAAATTCAGAGTTACGATTAAATATAAAGAAAGGAAAGCATATCAAGGCATTTGAATGCAGCCATGGCAACCATATAACTTCTCTGCCTTGCAATTATATTGTCATTTAAAACATTTTAGGTCTTGGTCTCAGTTTAGATGAAACTGAGTTCTAAAAATTATTTTTCTTTTCCAGAAAAAATTGCATTTTGTTCTATGTTTTAACCCTCATTTCCTTGCCTTTATATGAAGGCAACCGTAAGCATTGTTTTCCATTGACTGAATTATTTCCCTACAAGATCTTGCTTTAGCTCCCATTTTGAAAGGAGAGGATCTCTTTTCATTCCTAGGGGTAAAGTTTAAAAGAAGTGCATGCCAGTTCATACTCAAAGATTATTTTGCGTTTTATTGCTGGATTCATACATCAGACATCAGTGTAGCTTAAAAATACCCTGCCAGCTAGATTCCTACTTAAATGTTTTCAAGCTGTTAAAAGACATATGAAATACAGGACTAATTTAAAGGTTTTTGTGCAACCATATGTCACAGATATAATACATAGGTGAATCATAGAGTTTTATTTACAGATCTAAAAATCCACTTAGTAGTTGTCTTGTGAAGAAAATATACTGGTTGCCTGCTTGAGCAGTAAAGCTTCCACCATTGTGTTTAGAAGAGGTTACTGTTAAAAACTATGCTTGCAGTGCCCAGCGGTGATGTATCCATCACTTGATAACTTGGTGGGAGGAGTCACTGTGTGTTTATTATGATCCACGTCTGTGGCATTTAATTGATATATCTGATCATAACATTAATGCTTAAATATTTAAATTGTGTCCTGCACTGCAGATTTAGAAGTACAGCATACAGAAGTATGAACTATGTGAAGAACAAAATGCTGTAAAATATCTTAGTGTTCGAGGTAGATGTTAGTGTGTTTGAAGTCCATGAATTCTGAACTTTCAAAGGATATAGATCTTGTGTTTGTTGGACCGATGTTTCAGTTCTATGTAATGCTAGTTCAATGGTACCCTTGTGTCTCCTCCTTATCTGCATTGTTCAGCACAGTAGTCTTGTTGGAAAACAAGACAAGCTTGAAAATGATTAAAGACTACTCATTCAAAACTGAAAACAATTATTAACATATCCCTAAACCAGAGTTTATTATCTTTATAGTAATTTTTTGCGATATTCATTAAATCTAACTGTGCTGCCAAGGACTGTGAGGGAACTAGTAAATGAAGGCTGTGTCATAAGGTCAAGGTTTATTTTTATTCTTGTGTGAATTCTTCCTTTGATAACTCGATATCTTACACAAAAATATATAGGAATTCTACCAGCAACTGTATTTTAAAGAAAAAAGTTCTTGTAGAATCAAAAAATTTAGGCCAAGACATGTAAGATGGTGTAAATAGAGCCAGCGTAGTAAAATTCCTCTTAAATAAGAAACAGCATCTGTAGAAATAATTGTATTTCTGTCAGAAGCAAAGAAAAATTTGTTTATTACAGATTCATTAAATACAAATAGTTTCTGATATGTTTTCTGTTCAATAAAGTGAAAAACTGAGTTTGTGTGGAAAAATTAACGTGTTTATGATATACGTAATATTTTACTTAGTTGATAACTCTTTTTGTTCACGTGCCTATAGTATGTGTATGAGCATTTATATCATGTTCATTGATTGGGGCATCAGTTGAAAATAATGCTCGCTTAGCTTCTGAGCTTTGTGGCTTATTTTGTCTGTAAGTGATCCGACATCACTTAGGAAAAAGTGAGGTCTGGAGAATTACAGCTCAACTTTATAGTCTTACTAGTTCTTAATATGAAAAAATCACTGAGTTCCAAATTTCCAAAGTTCTGAGTTCCAAATTTTGTAATTACATTCAGTGCTATAAATTGTGAATTCAAATAATTTTTTTATGCAGCGATGCATCAGTAGTGAAACTAAAACAGGGTGGTATTATTTTGCAAAAAGTTGTGAAAGAAAAGCGTAACTTAATACTTGTGACTCTCCTGTGGATATTGAACTATATTTTAGCATCAGCTAATGTAATAGATGTTGAATAAAACCTGATAGTAATAATTTAGTAGTAAATTGAAGAGGAACATCTACCTATGGATACTGTATGAAATTTATTCTTCAAGGGCCATTTTCAGAAGCTGACCTAGGATATTTAATACTGTTATATCATTTCTGTATCCTTCAGCCACCCATGAAAGCCAGAATTGAATCACACCTTCTAAAAGTAAGAAAAGGAGCTGATATGGAGTGTTACTCTATTGACTTAAGGAACTTTTTAAATGACTAGTCTGGTCTAGCGCAAGCAATGTTTGCTTACACTTCATTACACATTTCATGGTGCGATACGCCATCTAGTGTTAAATTCCCCAAAAAGAGCAAAGCACTGCAAAATCCTTCATCAACAGTACACTTAAGAGAGTTGGTGGACTTTCTGAAACATTAGGTGTTCAGGAATATACTGTGTATATACAGTAGAGTGAAGAGACAATATTTACTTCTGGTTTTACTGACTGTTTATTTTTATATTTGTCATCTAGTACTCTGTTCAGTAAGCCTTGCTGTCTGTGGATACGTATCAATTCAAAAACTGCCTTCCCAGCTACAACCATGGAGTTCATGTTTATGCCTCAGGTAATGTTGGTGCCTGCAGTGTCCTGCATAAGAGTGCACACTTTATGTTATATTTACAAAGAAGTTAAGTTACAGACAGAAACAGTTTTCTGAGGGCTTCTAAATGCATCTAGATGAGTAGGGAAAAATTTTAATAACCTCCATGATTTTGTAAGGAATACTTTTGTGATGCACTGGAATATCCTTGTAATAAGCTGAACGTGCCAACATTGACTTACGCTGCTTCTGTCATACAAAGAGGGGTGGAAATCCATGCATTCAAGTAGAATGTTGCTTAAAAAATGTGTTTTTCTGAGGGGAAAAAAGGCTTCTGTCAGTTGGGGAGAGGAGTGTCAAAAATTTGAAAAACGAAGGCTAACAGTGATTTTCTTTTCTGTCCTTAGTTGAAATACAAAAACATTATGTTAAAAAATATTATCGCAACATTTGGGATTAAACATGCAAAATTCAGGAGCAAATTGTTCAGATGAGTTAATTCTCTGAGTAAGGCAACAAAAGCTGGGGGACGTGGTTCTGTGCCCCAGTTGATGATTTAAGCAAAATTAAAATTAAAAAATATTTCCTAAGTCCTATTTCAGTAAAGGTTTTAAACACGTTTGCTTGCTGAATCAGAGCCATAAAGTGTGTCTTTCATTGGATGCTGTGCTATCATCAAAGTGTTCAGTGAATAGCCATAACTTACAGATTTTTTCACCAATCCACATAATGGATTTAACTAAAAAATAGTAATTTAGTGAGCATCCGTTTCAAATTACTTACCAATTTCAATTCTAACAAACAAGGGTAATGGGTTGAAGAGATTACATGTTGATATATTCACACGAGATGGTCTGCAGTAGTCTTACGGTTCTGATTAAACCTGGAAAAGAACTCTTAGTACCTCCCCACTTAACATCTGTCTTAAAATCGTTCTTGCTTTGAGAAGAACTGAACCTTCCTTCTAAAAGCCAACATTTTTGTCCTAAGGGCAGCGCCAGTGTGTAAGTAATGTTAAACTAGAGTTCAGGTGGAAGACTTCTTAATTCATGTGAGCTTTTGATATAATACTGTTAAAATGCATAAATTAAAAAGTTTTCAAAACTTGTTAAGAAAATGAAGCAGAACCTTGATATTTTAAAAGGAATGTCTTATTGCTTAGTAAGCCTGATATTCAAAACAACAACAACAACAAAATTAATTTTAACACTCCTTCAAGAATTTGAATTCATTACAGGTATGAAAATTCCCTATTTTGATAGGTAGTTGGGTATGTCAGGCTGTTATTGGCATCTTAGAACATATTTAGAAGCTATTTTGGTGTTTAAGTCCTTTTGCAAAGTTGATTTTATTAATACCTGGTACTTTTTTTTCCTCTCCTCACACAGTAACTCACGTAAGGATATATCATTCTTTCTGATCACAACAAAAAGGAGAAATGAAGAAACTCACTATATCTGATATTTATTTTCTGTATTGTGTCAATTTTCTAAATTAGCCTCATTTTTTAACAGTTTCAGGTGAAGCAGTGTAGAAGCAGCTTGTTTTGTGGTCTGTCAGCCATCTAATCTGAAATGGGAATTATTTAAAGTGCTTGTCAGACAACTATAACTTTCTCTTGATTCTAGTTGAAGAAGGGAAATGGCTTTTATAGTGAGTAATCTTACTATGATGGCAAACTTATCACTGTATTTACCAGTTAAGGAGCAGTTGAAGTAATACAGTATATATGGAAAAGATTAAATGGTATCTCTTAAAAATACAATAAACTGCAGTTTGCAAGTTAATGTCAGTTGAAATACAGTAGAAAACTGCAGATCTTGCTTTTTTAATTAATTGAATGCATTAAGTGGAAACAGAGTAATTCAGAAATCTCTTCTATTTGTATAAGCCAATTATAACACCACTCTCGTTGCATGTTAAATATTGTAAAACCTTGAGTTGAGTCTTCAGGGTTTCTGTAAACTGTGCTATACCCATTAGTAGGCCTTTGTCCACAGCTGGATGTGAATCTGTGGACATCAGTTTTTATTGATCCAGTTTAGGTCTTTCATAATTATGGGCTAAAGGTAGCCCTGACCAACTTCATTGGAAGTCATAAACTTTTCCTCCTTTCAATAAAATGAATATGCCTCTTCCTTTAAGAGGAAGGTAGTGCCTCACTTGTACAGCACAGCGGCCCAGATAGACGCTGAGAACTGGGTGTCTGTAAGTCACAGAAAAGTGAATTTTACTATCATATAAAAAGTGATTATTTGATTCTTAGAGCAAAATCAAAAGGTGAATCATACAATTCACTATCGCTCAACCAAATTGGTATTATACACCTGTTCAGTGGCAATTCATATAGACATGCCACTCATACTCACACTTTTTAAATATTTATTAAGTATGCACATGAATTCAGGAATATCTGACTAAAATTCTGATTCACTGAGACTTAAAAACGTTACCTTACAAAATTAGTTTTTATGGGAATTATAATTAGAGTAATAGTAAGAGTGTGAAAGAGCAAGTTGTTCTGTTCTGCCTGTAGATCATTAGAAAATCTGTCTGCAGAATTCTAATTTCACAATATTTATTGGTAGTGGTGGTGTAAGTATTGTGTGTAGCAGAAGGAGCTCAGCTTGACTGTTCAGATCCCAGATGGGACCTGAGCTGCTGGCAGTTTAAAAATTCTATATTTGACTTACAAATTCCTGCAAATGTTGATGCAGAGAAATAAGCATGGAACAAGAAGAAATCAGAAAGCTGGAAAAGTAGAAGCGAGCTGATTATATTACCTTCCACTTCAGATAATGTTTTCTTGACATTGCCGATGTCTGACTAACAGTTTGAAATGTCAAATCGAGTACAATATGGCTTCTATACGTAAGGACAGGATGCTGTTCATGCAAGTTAGTAGTTTATAGAGTTCTTCAATGCACATTAAATCTTATTAATACATGAAATAACATTTTTTTATGTCAAGACCTGCAAAAATCTGTAATAAAATTTTAATGGACATATAAAAAGAAGGAATTGATGAAACATTTCTGGAATACTACTTAACTGGTGCTGTCTTTAGCTATTCTGAACCTCCCGGCTGCCTGTGTACCTTTTAGTGTCAAGGCTTCGGGGATGTAAGTTTTTGAAACACCGTACTAGAATGTAAAAGTTGTATCATACCGGTTTACAGAAAGCATCATGTCTACTGCTATACACACTAGGGAAAAAGTAAACTGCAAAATGTTGTTTTTATTGAGGGATTTTGAAAGAGCAAGTGAAAATGTACCTCGTTTTGCTGTAATTCATTTACTGCATAGAACAAAAAGCAGTGATGGTGTCTGTTTAGAAACGTAATATAGAGTGTTGAATATAGTTTTGTAACTTGATTCTTAGAATGCTAAAGCCATGTCTACAGTCGGCATAAATGCATATTTAAGGATTTGGGATAATATCCAGGGCAAATTTTTACATTGGTTTTCACTTCACATGCAGATTAAACTGACAAGACTAGTTTACAAGTGATACAAATGTATCCCAAAGCAAAGTTGGATTATGTTATCATCTTTGAATACTTAGTTTCACTTTCTCTGTAGAGCACCTCAAATTATTTCCATATAATTCTACGTGCCGTCTGCTATTATTGATAAAGTACTGACTGAGGTCGTTTGGTCTCCTGAGCAGTCCCCTCCCCTCTGCCAGCCATGCTGTACCAAGGATCTGAAACTGAACCAGGGAGAGCAGAATTAACTCTTCTGGGGGCATTTTGCTTGAGGATTCCCAGAGGCCTCTCTTCAGGAGAGAAGTGATTCTCTCTCTTATGTTGCCTTCTGAGGAAAGGGGAGGAAGAAATACACATTCAGTTTTATTGAATGAAAAAATACCAGTATTATTACTGTGGCTCTGTATTTGTGTAGGCCTCCCTGTTGGAAAGAATGTTTATAGTAGTGTTTTGTCAGGGGGTAATGCTATGAGAGAAAGTAGACTGCAAAATACACAAAAGAGGTTGAAAAGTCCTGAAAAAAATGTACACGATAAGAAAGAGAAAGAAAGAAAGAGGTATACAATGGACAGGAAGAATGAATGAGCAAATGAACATTAGGAATATAATCAGGCAAAAACAAAACAAAAGGGGATGACCTGATAACAAGATAAATTACAAATTACAAATGAAATTACAAATGAAAGGCAAAGAATATAAAGATGAGGGAAAAGAGTTCTTACACACCTGGAAGGCTGCACCTGGAAGCAAGTAGTGCTTTGTAGAATCCTTAAAAAACATAAGTGTAATGCAAAATCATCAACGGAACCTCATTATAGGTCAGGGCATGTAAGACTTTAAGTTAGCCTTACACTTTGGCATGTTTGCCGTCCATCCTGACATAACATGTACAAAAACCACCCAAAAATGTGCTGCCTGTCATGTGTCATTGCTTAGTGATCTCCTCCTTTTGTTGAGAATCTGTTCCCATAGCAACGTTGCTATCACACAGCCTAGCTACCTAAGTATAGCAAATTCAATGTACAGTTGCGTGTGTGCACATGCTTTTTTTGACTGAGTGAACACACACACATATTGTATGGGTATTCGGATGGCATATTGTATGTATCTCTTGGGGCCTGGAACACTTGGTTTGGGATCTTTTCTTGTCCAGAAATAAATGTGCACTATAACTTCATAAAGAAATATGTTTAAATAATACCACAGACCCTGAGGCTGGAAGACCTAAAACTATAGATTAATTTCATAATTAGCTATATATTTTGAAATGTTTCAAAACATATTTTGAAGAGAAGAAATATTCTGTGGAAGCAGTCTATGTATTGCAAACCTGAAATCCTGTCTATTTTAAAGATTTACATTCAACTTGCATATATATGTTACATCTTGAGTTACAAGTGTTGTGATAACCCAGTTTCAGCTTTGTACACTTCTACATATTTGATTGCTTTAATGGAGAACTACAGTGTTTTGTCATCGCGCCGTGTAAACATTATAATTGTTCTTTTTTCTAAATAATCTAATCAAGGTTCCCTCTATGTTAGATACAGAAACCACTGTCATTTTACATAGCTGAGGAAGTTAAATAGGGTATTTTAAAAGGTAATTACAGTGACTGGGTTATGCAGCTAGAATTCTAATGAGGGGGTTTGGTGTTGCTGAGAATGCAGAGTGTGTTTAACGATTCCTGGTCCAAATGCTAGGGTGCAAAACCGACAAGTGATAAAGTAATAAAATAGAATACACAGTAAGCTTAGAGGGAAAAATAAATTTTGTACCAGCTCTCTTCCTTCATGGATTTGTGGGAAATGTAATGGTAGTATGCGGTAGTAGGCAATGCTGCAGCCATCTCATACTTGAATTCACTCAAGTACAGTGCAGCTGTAGTTCCACATCTTCTTTTTCCAGCTCTTTCAAAGAGGTACTGAGTGTTTTCCTGTAAGTATAGCAGCTGCCCAGGAACAGCTTGTCTCTACTAAGTCTCAGTTCTACCGTGCAAAACAGTTGTTTTTCAACAGCTACAGCAAAAGGATTGCATTATTTTCTTCCAGGTGACTTTACTGGAGTAATTAACTAATCGTTAATATGCCTTTAGGTGACCTTATATAACCGCTTTGGATGCTTAAATGTTTCACACTTCATACAGTACTTTGAATTATACTGTGTATTACATTTGTAGAAGGATAGGGTAAAATCACAAATTCACAGTATATATTAATTTATAAACGCTTTCTGTATCTAATCAGTGCTGAGTGTTATGATTGATAACAGTCATGCTAATACATATTCAGCAAATTAAGTGGCTCCCTGACTAATACTCCTCTTACTCATTTTCCTCCTCATCAGTATTGTTTAAGGAACTGCACTGTCATAAAGAAAACTAGCAAGAATAGGAAACAATTGTCCTTTGCTTCAAGCCCTAGATGATGTATTAACATTCTTTTGGTATGTACAGGGCAATAGTGATAGATTATTTTTATGTATCTGCTGAAAAGAAGACAACTTCTGTATACTTTTGTAGCGGTTATGGTATGAGTTGGGTATAAAGCTTCTTTGTAACTAAACAATATAACAGACTCTTAGAAGAACTGGAACTTCTGTTGATAGAGACTTATAAAAATCAAATTTCATAAATAGCTGCCGCAGATAGTTTAGGTGTATGTGATGTACCTTCATTATTGGGCAAATGTGGATGAATATTTCTTGTCACTTTCCTGGTTTTCTATTATTACAACATGTTTCCCGAAATGTGGTTTTAGACTATATCCAAACACTATGTTCTAGTGCCAGCCACACTAGCTGCTGATGTAGTATTACTCTGTAATTAAGTGCTTTTCTTTGAAGGTAGGGAGATAATAACTTCTCTAATGAATTTCATTTGCCTAGAAAGAATCATTACTTGATGCAAGAGAATTGGCCGGTCAGTTTCACCTCTGTGTCCGGCAAGATCATGGAGCAGATCCTCCTGGAAACTATGCTAAGGCGCATGGAGAATAAGGAGGTGATCAGCGACAGCCAGCATGGCTTCACGAAGGACAAATTGTGCCTGACTAATTTGGTGTCCTTCTACGATGGTGTTACAGCATTGGTGGATAAAGGAAGAGCAACTGACGTCATCTACCTGATTTGTGCAAAGCATTTGACACTGTCCCACACAACATCCTTATCTCTAAATTGGAGAAACATGGATTTGATGGATAGACCACACTCGGCGTATAAGGAATTGGCTGGATGGTTGCACTCAAAGACTTGTGGTCAGCGGCTCAATGTCCAAGTGGAGGCCAGTGATGAGTGGTGTTCCTCAGGGGTCGTTTCTGGGACTGGTCCTGTTTCACATCTTTATCGGCAATATGGACAGTGGGATTGAGTGCTGATGACACCAAGCTGTGTGGTGCGCTTGACTCGCTGGAGGGAAGGAATGCTATCCAGAGGGACCTGGACAGGCTTGGGAGGTGGGACTGTGCGAACCTCATGAAATTCAACAAGGCCAAGTGCAAGGTCCTGCACGTGAGTCGGGGCAATCCCGTGCACAAATCCAGGCTAGGCAGAGAATGGATTAAAGCAACCCTGAGGAGAAGGACTTGGGGATGTCGATTGATGAGAAGCTCAACGTGAGACGGCAATGTGTGCTGGCAGCCAGAGAGCCAACCACATCCTGGGCTGCATCCCCAGCAGCGTAGCCAGCAGGGCGAGGGGGGGGATTCTGCCCCTCTACTCCACTTCAGTAAGACCCCACCTGGAGTACTGCATCCAGCTCTGGATTCCTCAGCATAGGAAGGACACGGACCTGTTGGAGTGAGTCCAGGGGAGGGCCATGAAGGTAATCAGAGGGCTGGAGCACCTCTGCTATGAGGCCAGGCTGAGAGAGTTTGGGTTGTTCAGCCTGGAGAAGAGCAGGCTCCAGAGAGACCATAGAGCCCCTTCCAGTACCCAGAGAGGTCCTACAAGAAAGCTGGGGAAGGACTCTGGAGCAGGGAGTGGAGCCATAGGACGAAGGGAAATGGTTTTAAACTGACAAAGGGGAAATTTAGATTAGATATCAGGAAGAAATTGTTTGCTGTGAGGGTGGTGAGCCCCTGGCCCAGGTTGCCCAGAGAAGCTGTGGCTGCCCCATCCCTGGAGGGGTTCAAGGCCAGGCTGGACGGGGCTTGGAGCAACGTGGTGTGGTGGGAGGTGTCCCTGCCCAGGGCAGGGGGTGGCACTGGGTGGGCTTTAAGGTCCCTTCCAACCCAAACCATTCTATGATTCTGTCATAACTGTGTGGTGGTTTGTTTGTTGTTTTTTTTAACTGTATGTATTCATGGTTTTTTAGTCATTGAAAGAGAAAGCATGAGATGGAATGTATCGGAAGTGTGAATAAAGGAAGAGGATCTGATTGGTGTGTTGCAAAACCTTTTCAAGGTAATTTATCTACATTTCTAAAAAATATGTAATTGTCAACTGTGATATGAGATGACTTCTTTAACAGCTTATTTCCAAATTGAAGAAATACAATGAACTTAATTTTACGTTCATGAATCCAACAGATTTTTAGTTATTGCAGTTGGGTCACAAATTAAAATATTTGAGGAACTACTGTTCTAAATATTAACCTAGATTTTTTAAAAGTTAATTTAGGTTAAAAGCATGGTTAGTTTAAATTCTGCTTCTGTCTAATGCCTTATTTAAAAGAAAAAAGATGTGGTTGGCAGATTTTATTGAAGTGTGATACAAAAAACAGCGTATGTGGGGAATTACTCATCTTACTAGAACCTTTTTTGATTTAACATTACTCTGAGTAACGAATACTTAGGAGACTCTGTAAACTACCTGATATGAATAAACACTGGCAATTTTTTTAAGTTGTTCTAAGTCTAAGCACATAATGAGCCTTATAATAATGATTAGAATACATATAAATCAAGTTGTGCTACTTAATATAAAGTTAAAAGAACCTGCCAGACACTGTGAGTTACTAAGTTACCTGCTGTTTGCAATTCTCTATGGAGTATGACTTAGAGTAGAAGTGTCTCTTAACAGATATGTAATAGTGGCTCAGAAAAAAATGCTACAGGAGAAGTATTTATTTGTTTTAACCTACCAAAGAAATTGTAACTCTCTTTCTTAATGCATGAAGCAAAAGTATATTCTTTTATTACATAAATTATTAGAAATAAATTATCCAGACCTTTGAATAATTTGCTCTGCATAATTTGCAGAATAAACAAGTATATGTAAGGTGACTCTAGGAATTCTTCAAGATATTGTTGTATGTCTGAGGCAACATTTCCATAGAAATCTCTTTATTTGCCCTGCACTGTCCATCCAACTTTGGTAGAAAAAAGTAAAATGAAAAAGCATGAGTAATACAGTATTGAATATAACTTGTGGTTACCCTTCAGTATTTTACAGTCGTCAGTTTCTAGGAATATGAACATTTCAATCTGCATACATTTTGAATATAACAACACTTGATTGATTAAAAATATACCAAGGTTCTAAACCACAGCATATGGCAATGGAAACCTGGCTTAGTATCTGTGTGATGGGTTCCCGGAACCAGGTAGATTGTGCAGCATTAACTGAGAGATTTTTTGTATTGCTTTTTTTCCTTTTAATCAAGTAATGATGAAAATATAACTGATAGTAAGTGTAGTAATAACTGATCCAAAGCTGCAAAACAGTATTTCTCATGCCAACATTTTATGTAAACTTGCACAAATTGCTTAACTCTGCACCCCTCCCTCACTTAATCCAGCTGTGTATGATGATAATGCTACTTCAGTGTCTTATGACTGACTGTTGGTCAAAACTGAACAAACCTTAGTATCTGATGAAAAAAAGGTGAGTGAGGTCTCTATTGACTCCAAAGGGAACAGGAGGATATCCAGTATTTGTGGATTATTATATAAATGCTAAAATTTGATTATTTTCATTTGCAATTTCCCATATGAAAAACTTGTGGTCTGCATCATCTGCTTCCATGTCTAGCTGCATTAAATACCTCAGAACTTTGATTAAGTAAAGAGCAACTTGCACAGATTCAGGTCAGATATGTTATCTTGAGATCCATACCTTGCATTATGTAACAATATTACCTTTATAAAAGAAATGAAGTTAAAATCCTGCTGAATTCTAGTGGTGCATATTTAAGGGTTAGCAGATTGTTTCTGCAGGGAAGTGCCTGCATCAGCTCAACCCTGATGTGACAAGCGTGTGTTGCTATAGCAATGGGGACTAGTGAATGTTAATGCGCTGCTTCAGCTGTCTGACAAATGGGAAGTCTCAGATCTGTGATACACATTTTCATTTTTTAAAGCATGTGTCTGCTATGCTTTTCCCTTAAAAATTTGAGAGCGATGAACCTTTTTTTTTTCCTTCTAATATTTTCATTGGTTGCAAGTTCACTTTGGCAAGCTCCAAACTTGCCTACCCTGTGTTTATAAATAAAACTACCAAATAAAAAAAAAAAGCACAGTGTTTTACAGGTTGCAGGTTTATTGATCTTCTGTTAAACACTGGAAGCTTATATACTATTTCATTAACAGTTTTAGTACAGTTCTTTGTATAGCTGATGTTAACAGGCAGCAAAGTTGGCTTTACAGTAATGATGTTTATTGTTAAACCATGTCATGTCAGTTGTGTTAACTGTCTATATGCAAATCTGTATGCAATGAACTGTATATTTCGAGTTAGCTTATTTGTCTTTCTTTGACTTTGCATGTCTTGATAAATAATTATCTGCTAAATGACAAAATATGACCTGGGTGTTTGTAAGGAAAAATGAAAATTACCATCATTTAAATGAGACATACACTGTAGGTTTTTTCACCTTGCCAGTGTTGCTGGACATTTCTAGAAAGGCAGGAAGTTTTTGGACGCTAATCCTAAAGAATATCTGTTCCCTGAAAACTGATGTAAGTAGTCTTTGAGCATTTGAGTGTATTCTTTCTTAAACACTTTCCTGAAGGTCTATGTTAAGAGAAAAAAATGTGTGGGTTTTGGTGTCTGAATATCACCATCCCTTTTACATCCAATAGTCTACTGCAAATAGATTGCATTTTGGTGGACAGTTTTGCTTTGTAAGCATTTCTGCAAGATAGATTTGCTTGATTCTGTGCAAAGAAGCCTGACTCTTTGCAGTCTCAGAAATACATGCTCCATTGTTCGCTCTGATAATGAGATTAAGTGCCTGTTCTCTCTTTCCCTTTCCTTGCTATAGTCTCTCTTGATTTTGTGACAACTCATTTCCCAAATGGTATAGAATTCCTTCATTCTATACGCGTGAATCCCACCACAGACCCACTGTACAATGAGCACCCACAAATCAAATGTCTGCTGCTACAACTGCTATGCATGCCCCAGTAAGAGGATGTGCCTCAAAAAGCCCAGCAGGGTCTAGGCAGATTTTCAGTTCTCACCAGAGCTGTATTTGTATTAACCTCATTTCATGTCATAAATCTTTGACAGGTGGGTTAAAGATCAATTTTCCACATGCGTTTCCAGGGATTGCTTTGTAAACCATCAAGTGCAAAGGCCATAATGATATTGGTTACCATGAGCTTGCTGTCAGAGCTAATTAGGACAACTGAAGTTTGTAAACAGGGTTTTATTGTTCAAAGAGGACATTAATGAAGAAAAGACTGTGCTTAAATGTGGAACTTCTTAGTGGCAATTTCCATAGGTTTTGCGTTGCTGTGCTGTAATGCATATGGTATACAGGAATTTCATTACCTAACAAAAGAAAAGAAATTTTGACCTGGGCTTACACCTAATATACACAGTGACTACAGACAGCATTACCCCAGATTAACTATACTGCACAATTACTATAGGAACTAATGATTTTCTAGATTTCCTTTAGAGCATACTTTTAACAATTTTTACTGCAAAAATAATATATTACTATATCTCAGAGGGCTTTACCACAGTGCACTAAATGACTAAAGGCATTGTGATGTCTCTCAGTGACAGTTAGAAATTTACTTTCATAATAAAAAATTGTCATGTATTATTTACATTTTCTGCTTTCAGTGTGTGAACCGCTACTGATTTTGAAATTTCTGTGGCTTTGTATATGAAAGAAGATTTCCCTCCTTCCTATTTAAAATTTTCGTAAATATTTTTGTTTCAGAATTTTGCAGTGTTTTAAACAGGCATCCCAGAAAGTATTTGCTTAATAGACAGTTAACTGCGTGGTATGGAGACCTGACATCTCCCAGATGCAAAATGTTTTGCAGGATCCTACTTTAATTAATTAAAAATTAATTTCTTCACTTACCTAGTATTTGTATAGTAATGCGATTACTTCGGAATACGCATCTTCTGAAGGTGAGCCTAGCCTGTATCTGATTGAAGTCTGTTTTAGGCAATGTTTTGAAGTTGGGTGTGAGTTCAGAGAGAGATCCAGGTGTTTTCACTCAGGTCAGTCTCAGATGCTTTACTAGTAACTTTTATCTTTTTGGGCTTTGCTGGGGAGTGCAGTTTTTACATTTTTTCAGTACAAATTATTTTTTATCTTAAAATGAAGGGAAGAATTTCATCATCAGTCAGCCTTAGGAGTCCTACATTAACTTCTAGAGTAAATTAGAACATTATTAAGAATTTTATAACTTTGTTTTGTATTCTGCAGCAAAATCAGTAAGCTTGCCTGCTTGATGAGCATATTCGCCATAACAGAAAAAACGATATAGGTTTCCTTTTTTATTTTCTAACTGCAGAAGACAATAGTAGCACTTAAATGTGGAAATTTGTAAAGCTAACATCAGTCTATGTAAATACATTCTTGTCCGTATATTCAACCTGTCTTAATCAATGCATTAGCTATGCCAGATTGTCTTCTAGCTGGCAGTTACATGAGGGGAAATTAGTCACTCTGAAAAGTAATACCTTAGTTTCCATGGAGCTACTCTAGGCTTTACGGACATATTTGTAGGTTAGAACAGTCCTATAGATAGAAAAAGCAGCACTGAAACAAATGGGGAGCAGAAAAGCTGTGTGAAAAGACTTTGAAAAAGAAAGAAATTAAACAATAAAAAATATTTAGCATTAGGCACTTCATAGGTAAATACTTCTACAAGAATCAAGTTATTGTCAGATAGATAAGTATTTCTATCCTCTTAAACTCTCTGGATTTTATCTGTGAAGAGTCAAATACATTGCTATTATAAGCAGCATAGAAATAAACCATCAGGAATTCCTCAGTCATTCTTTTCTATTTTGTAGTTTCGTGCTTAATTGGTGCTATATTGTGCCCCATTATTTCTGAGCTAGCCATTGGGTGTAGGGTAAGAAAGTTTCCATCAGCTCATGGGCTCATATACCCGATTCTAACAATTCTGAACGAATAGAATAGTAGAAGAACTTCATGTAGTCTGCTCCTTGGGCTAAGTATCTCAGTGAATATTTTTCCTAGTAAAGACCATCTTCCCCTGAAAATGCCAACTAACCAAGAATTGAGGGACAGCTTGATTTTACCAAAAAATAAAATAAATTTTAAAAAAAAAAATCTTTCCTCTAGCAGACAATGACCATTTTTATAGTGGAATATGAAAAGCAGTAGTATTCTCATTAGCTTTGGAGATGTCAAGATGCTAGTTCTTGGTGGTCAATGATCTTTGTCAAATGGCAGTTGCGTTTGACTGGACATTCAAATCAATTGAGTGCTTCAGCCAACATACATGCACCCAACTGTATCTGAACCGATTGAGTCTCCCCTGTAAATCTAATAGTAAATATAAACAATATCACCAAGGGCTCATTAAGAAGGCGATTACTAGTTTTGGAAACATCTATAATGAAACCCTGCCATTTTAGAACTGCAGTTTAAAACCACAAGCTAATTTTAAAGCATCATCTAATAAGTCTCTGGAATAAATGTAGTTCTTTTAGGCAGATGTTTTGCAGATTACCAGAACTACAGAATTCAGTAACAAATTATAAGACATGCTTTTTTCTATACTTGGCCTATTATTTCAGTGCAAGTCCAGCTCAGTGAGCAGAGTTGACAGTAAAGTTAATGAGGCTTTTAAATGTAGTAAGCTCAGGTTTGAATTTTGTATAAAAGGAGAAAAGCATAAACACACAAATTTGGAGTCAATTGGGGCTGCTTAAAAATGCAGTCAATGGTCAAGGGTGTAAATACAGTCCGTCCAAGCATCTAGCCTTGATGCTTTTGTTGCTCTAGAATCATGTAGACACACAGTTATCTTCCTCATTTATAGCTGGGCAGTGTTAGGTTTTCAACACTGCTGTTTTGTTAGGATAGCTTTTTAACCAATAAACAATTCACTTGCCAACTCTTGAACAGTTCTAACACCTGTATGAACTAAGAAGAAAAGTTGCATTTCTTGCCTTGTCCACTGAAAGCTTCAATTACAATATGTACTATATATGTGATATATAAATTACATTATAAATTGATATGAATAGCAATTAGTTGTAACAAATAAGCAAAAGCAGCTGTAATAATGCTGTATGAAGCAATCTTTTTCATACATTAGTGAAGATGATAATTTGTTACTGCTTTTCTAAGAGAAGGGTGTGATTTTTAAAGCTCTGTACTGCATTCCTGCCTTTATACATAGGAAAAGCTTCCTGATTAAAAAAAAAAAAAAAATCTAAGTCATTGTTACCCCCTCAAGACTCACCCTTGCCATAGTGCTCGTTTCAACCCTCTTCATCAGAACTAGAGATTTTCCAATTCCAGTTGTTACAGCTGGTTTTAACACAGAAGAGCTATGTCCATGCCTGCCTGTATTCGTTCCTATCCAGCCTGCTCTAGGTGACCCTGCTTTGGCCCGAGGGTTGGACTAGATATCTCTGAAGGTCCCCTACAATTCTGTGATTTTTCAACCTTCAGTTACATTTTCTGTATTGGCCCTTACCTTCACATTTTTGCTTGTCTTTCAAATACAAAAGCCCTTCATGCTCTTTATTCTCTCTCCTGTTTTATGTGATCTGTAAGTGCAACAGTACTTGTTGGTTTACCATAAAATATGTATGTCTTTAAATTCAGCAGTACATCTTGGTGAATCCTGGATAGTTAGCTGACAACTGCAAGCTGGGTTTGAACCAACATCTTTCAGTTCATCATCTTTCAGTAAAATTTTGCTTGTTAAACTTAAAGAGAAGAGGAAGTGGGAGTAAAGACAGGTTTGCATCAAGAATATAGCACTTCTATTCAGCCTTGAAATAACCCTGTAAATTAAGACTGCTTAGGAGGTAGAAACTAGAACAAGTAGTTGAATACATAAATAAAGAGCAAGGAGAATTTTTCAGTGATTCAGTACCTTCCTCTGTTCTGAAGTTTGCCCACCCACTCCTACCTACCACCTCCTGTGGTGCAGGACATTTTAATGCAATGTGGGAGGTTAGCATACAAATGCCTACTGACTGCATTTGTGCACAGCTTCCCACACACCTTTTGAAATAAGGTCCCTTATTTAGAAAAGTTAATGAGTATTATAGCTATGTCCCAAACTACAAATGCAGTGGGTTGAAAATTACCTGTTCCATCCATGTGGAATTATTTGGCATTTCATAATTTCCAACTTTGTTAGTGAGACAAGTTTGCGCATCAGCTATGAGCAGTCAGTAATGTGGAGAAAGGTGGTATTGTGCCGAGGACTGGAAAGCCAGATGCTGCATCTTGCAAAAAGTACCTTGCAGAGGGGGCTGTCCGGTGAAGTTAAATGTGCTCCAACGTTGATTCACTGCTTGCACTGATGACACATAGAGCTTAGGAGAAAACAGCGATTTCTCTGCAACTACTTCATAAAAGCAATATAGTAAACATAACATAAGTCAACACCAATGAAGTAATTAACAGCTCATCAGTAAAACTCGGTGACAAGTCTCAACAGCTTTCAATGACATGCATGCTTTAGGCTGCTTCAGTCAGTTTTCTGTCTTATAGGAAGCTGACATACTCTACTCCTACTTGCTGAAGGCAGCCAGAGCTTTCCAGTCTGTTTTGGTGTAATAGGTTCCTTGTTCACAACTGGAGCTCAGAGCTGTTACAGTAAAACAGATGGAATGTAAGGTCATGTCTAAACCCTACAGCTCTTATTGTTTATCATAACTTGACTAATTTCAGCAGATAAAATATGGCATTTCCTGTTTTCAACCTGCTGGTTTTCTGCAAAAAAAAAAAAATATTTTTATGGATCATGCCTCTGTATGTTTCTGAGAAGTCAGTCTGAGCCAGCGCCTACCGTCTACTGATTTGTGAAACCAGGCAAATAAGTTTAATTTCTTAATTTACTAATTGGAGTACAAGAAATAGAAACAAACAAAGAGTAACAAATTAAATTGTTTCCTCTATTGATCTGAAACATTCAGAAAAAAAATACTGATTAAACATACACCTGGCATTTACAAAAACCTTTCTGAAAGGAATAAGCGCATAGTATCTTACTCTATTCCATTAATGTATCTTGCTTCTTAAGGGCTTGGTGCTAAATACTTATTCCAAAGAACGTAAGTCTAAGAAGACTTTTTCAAGTAGATCAAGGCTTTGATCTCAAATTCTGTCAGCTTCATTGTACAGGAATATGGTTGTGTTAAACCTTAAGAAGTATTACAAAACCCGCATCTAGCTGAAAAACTAGATACACGTGTAATCTACCTAAGAAGGGCTGGAGGTGGAGAATCATCGCAGTGGTATTTTGCCTTAGTGTGCCTCACTGTTTTGTGCTTTTAAAAAAATCCAAACATATTGTTACTACTTTGTCATACTTGGACACGCATCTGACAGAGGTTATTATTACCTTGAAAAACAGAATCATTTTATGGATGAACAAAA
This sequence comes from Chroicocephalus ridibundus, assembly GCF_963924245.1. Classification (NCBI taxonomy): domain Eukaryota; kingdom Metazoa; phylum Chordata; class Aves; order Charadriiformes; family Laridae; genus Chroicocephalus; species Chroicocephalus ridibundus. The sequence goes on from NC_086287.1 coordinate 75,838,762, forward strand.
CCTGGAAATTTTTTTATAAATAGATTAAGTAAAACTATCTCTAACTTTTGCTATGGATCAACTGTTTCCTTACCTAAACTCTATGGCATTTAATCACAAAAGATATAAATTTTACTTTACAAATTGAATGCTTCTAGACTGATAAGAAATGTATGAGGTACAGGTGATAGAACTTGTCTTTTATTCTACTGTTAAGCTGCAACAGAGACAGCAATTTATCTAAATTAGGAGGTACTCATTTTTTAGAGATGTATACTACTGTCATGTATGTTTGTGTCCGGTTCCAGATGTACTCAGCGGTAATAAATCAGTGATCATCCTCAGAAGGTTAATAATAAAGACAGCTGAATGAGGAATAATGCGATGACCTTGAATTTATTGCACAGGCTGGTCTGAACTGGGAGATGAAATAAACTGGGGTCTTTGCTCATAAAATAGAAGACATGAAAAAATTGACAAAATATCCTGAAGCATGTGGCCCTTAAGTGAGTCTCAACTCCTTAGGTAGGAATCTGAGACATCTTCAGAGCTGAAGCCTAGAGACTAGAGCTAGGCAAGTTGGCCACCATGAATACCAGAGGTCTCTGAAATGTGGAAGTCACACACAGTTCAGGGCCTTTATTAAATTACTTTTAGCTAGATGGAGATAGCAAACATGTTTCATTAAGTTTCTCTTTCTCCACATGTAAATCCAAATTCTTTCCTGCTTCTCAGAGGAAACGTGCTCTTAAGACACATGATCTATACAAGTATCTTGTGTAAATATTTGATAACTTTAGGATTCCCAGACAGCTGCAGACTTTACTGTTCAGCAGTCCAACATCAGTCTCTGCGGGCCAGAGCTCCAGTTGAGAGCCCAGGCAGCTTTAAATTAGCACTTGCTAAGCAGATGTTGATGTTGGATAGCCAAATCCCAGTAACTACAGTCCAGCTAGCTGCTTGGCTTTTTCCTCATCTCCCCCAGAGTCATAATTTTTCTTCTGCTTTGATGAAGTAGATTTCAAAAGCAAATACCAATACTTCACACCCTGACAGACATCATTCTACCAGCCCAGCCTCCCACTTCCTCCTGCTGCCTTTCTGACATTTCAGTTCTTTGTTTTCCGATTTCTTGAACACCCTTAATCTCTGAGCTAAATTCTGTCTTTGCATAGGCATCCCAGCTAAGACGACATGGGTTTCTTAAACTTCATTTGCTGTTATTGGAGCATTGGGTCTCTCTCCCAAAAGAGACTGTGCATAACATTTGATTGTTATCAATTTGCTTCTGTCTGTGTGAAAGATTTTCATGCAGTGTTTGGCTTTGGAAGGTTTATTTCATCTTAAGGTGCTGAAATTTTGCTAACCATTAAGCAGGGGAAAAAGCTTGGGCTCAGTGACAAGAACAAGGTCAGAAAGGCTTGAATCAAAGGCAGGGAGGAAAGTGTTTGAGTCACTGGACTAGGGGCCAAAACTTGACTGAAGGATTTCCAATGGAATGTTTTTTCTTTGTTTTAGCTTTTATGTACTATATTATATCATATTTTAGTTATGTTTTTCTTCAATTGTATCTTAGTCTGGCATAGAAGCATAAATGAACATAATAGAAACATAGAAATTGTGTGAAAATTTAGAAAAGTGACCTAGACTGCAATACTTACCAATAGATGAAAAATCAAGGATGTGTTATCTTCACATGGGATTAACTGCTTTGGAACCTACAGTTCAGCAAGATGAAATTACTAAGAAGGAATGCGTTATGCAGAAAATACATTCATTCATACACTACATTTTTCTCAAGTATTCTTTCCTCTGTCAGAGAGTAGGATACCAGCTTTGCCCATACTGTCTAGCAAATTATTTGTTCTGTAGACTGAAGGTGGTTTAATGAGAAGAGCACTAACTTTGGAGTTAAAAGGTACATGATTAGATTCTGCCTAAAGGAATTTGAACAAGTTACCCGTGCTTTGCGTCAAATAGGGACAACAGCACTTGCCTTCGTCTGGAAATATCACAAGAGCTCAAGACTGAAGCAGGTACAACAGAAGTGAAGATTTCAGACAAGTACCAGAGATTATTGCATTCTTTGCTTTATCATTTTGCCCTCACTAAAACCTCTTTAGCACTTCACTACACAATTTCACCTTCTGAAGATCCTCCCAAACACCTGAACTGTGTAAAGCAGGCGTGACCAATCCACGTTTTGGAACCTACAGGTATATGTTTTGGTTTGGTCCATGAAAGTATGCCCTTGCCATATTGATAGGCAGGGACCCCCTATTACTGCCCCCTGCCTGTCATCTTTAATCTGCTCTGGTCATGATAGTTTAAGTATTTAGTGAGATTTCCTATATTCTATCTTGCCTTTTTTTTTTTTTTTTTTTTATACAGGAACAAAGAACCTGCTAGCACAGCTAAGATAGCAGCAGTATTCCTGGCTCACCTTAATCAAACTGCTTAGACCTATGCTCGAGTCCCTCTTTGACTACATCAGACACATTACAGTTTCAAAAATAATAATAGTGATGAAAACACTTAACTTGTAGGCACAGTATTTTCATGCAGCTGAACTTACCATCTGGCTTGATCACTCTGTGGATACTTACATTTTATTCACATAAGGTGACATTTGTAGTTATGCATGCAATTGCAGCTTGGTCAATAATTCTGCCTTCCCAGAAAGGTTACTAGGTGTGAGTCAGTGGTTACAAGCAAAGTGAAAATTTTGAGCTACAAGATTTGTCCGTTGTTCAGCAGTGCAGTAACAAAACGGATCCAGCAGCTTTTGCAGCACTTTTAAAAAATACATCTGTTTTGTACATCATAGGACTGTACACCAAGTATATTTATACATCCACTCCATGTAGTTTTTAGAGAAGAACATGTCCAAACAACAGCTTACAGACCTATAAAATTCAACAGTATAGATACATGCTTCATTGTTGGTGCACAGCCACAACACTTAATGCTCAGACTTCTAACAGCAACATCCAATTTGTGCTTTAATGTGAGCATGTAGAGGGGACTGGATATAGAATTCATGCCTTGGATTCTTCTACTCAGAGTTTGAATCAAGCTGAAGTTTCTTGCTTTTTATGTCAGATAGAACAATCTTTGCCTTACTATTTAAAGTTCCTCCAAAAGCAGAATTGTCCACATATGGACAATTGCTTCAGGACAGGAAACATTTTCTGGGTATCAAATTTAGGTCTTCATTTCCCTGTAATCCTGGATTTCTCAGGTGAAATTAATACAGGTACCATTCAACATTACCAAAAAAACCCTCTGTAACTTGCATACTACTGCCATCTACTTAATTTTTAATATAGATCATAAAAGTATCCATTATGTTAACTCAAACCATACAAGGATTACGGTCAGGTAAATCACTTTCCTTGGTGCCATCATGCAAGGGAATATTTTTCTTTCCCCTTCACGTTTACTGCCATGACCAAGCTTTGCCATTCACTGCCAGGGCACCACACCTGAGAATTTGTTGAGATACTCCTCCCTCTAGTGGAGTCTTTGTTAGTTGTACCGCGAAGCCAGAGCCAAAGTTTGCAGGAAATGGAATTTCAGTCGTCTTTACAAAAAAGTGCTTACAATCCTATGGCTACTTCCCAGAAGTGAAATCAATACTGCTTTTGATGGCAAAAGGAGTCCCTGGCACACAGAATTTTAATCCAAGCAGCAGCATATCCCAGGAGGGAAGCTATGGTTTTAGATACTATGGACAATATTTGAATTCCAGACTTCCCAGATATTTCCAGACAAAACAGATGTATGCTTTCTAAAAATTTCCATGAGAAATTCATGAAGCAGTTACAGCCTCAAGATCATGTCATCACTGAGTCTTCAAGCAATTCCTCCCCATTAAAGATCCATTACTTTCCTAAGCCCTCATGTTTAAAACAGAAGATTAAAATGAACACACAAAAAGCTCAAAAGCCATCGACCACTGAGAACATCCCATTTTCTTTTGTTACAAATTCAGAATTTGTAAGCAACCTTTATAATTGCATGAAGTTGGGAGAAGAAAGGCAGAGTAGTTTGATTTTTCAGTGTTTAAGAGCATGTATACTAGTATATTCCAAAGCATTGTACAAACACTGACTAAATTTAACATAGCCCTGAAATTAAAAGAAAACAGGAAAAAGTAAAACTGATGGCCAAGTTCTGCTCAAGGCAATGCAGCAACTTACCAGAAAGACAGGTTTGCAACTATTAGGAAAATTGCTAGACACAACATTTTACACTCTCTCCCCTCCCCCCAGGCTTTGATTACAGACAAAAATCAAGGATTACTTTGATTTGGCTGTACTGTTCAAAATAGTCTTTTTTTATTTTATCTTGGATCACTACCAGATCCATACCCTCAGAAGATACAGCTAACCTTTCGTATTTACCGCTTTTGAGAGGGTGAATAAAAACTGTTTGTCTTGGAAGTTTGTGTCTTTGGACATCCACTGCATTAGTTACGTCCATATTCAAGTTTGATAAAAATTAGCTTACTCTCAAGTATTAGTCAAGGCAGAATGAGAAACTGAGCATAGAGAAAAGATCTCTTGGGTGCAGTCACACAGACTTAACCATCTCCATTGCATTGATGGAGTGGGCAGTTCAACAGTGGTTGTGAAGCCCGGGTAAGAAACAGGGACATTTTACAGAGGCAGCTAGTCTTTGGTACATATGATAGGAATGCTGTTGAAGTGTAACAGATAGGAAAATTGTAACGCATTTTTGGTTCTCTTAACACATATCACAAGATATTCAATAGCTGGTCAGATATTGTTGAAGCATTGGGGAGTGGAGGGTGTGTTTTATGGTTTTGGTTTGTTTGTTTAATTCAGTTATCAAAGACCAGCAAAATCATCAAGTGTTTTAATAATTTTGTAACTGGGTCAAGTGTTTATGTATGCAGGTAACACAAGTACAAAAGGTTCATCAGTTCACGAGCCACTCTGTAACAACTTACAAGGCTACAGAAATATTTTTTTTTTGTAATTTTGCTTTCCAATACCCTAATATTTACAATTACCTGCTCCTTTCCAGATTTTCAGCAGTAGCTCCTTAACAGCCCCAGTAATATCCTATGCTGTCTTTGGTTAAAACCTAAATTTAAGAATTTCCTCCAGTTTACAGAGATTGTTCTAGAAATAAGATTGTTAGCTGAGAGTGACACTGATCCATATCAAGCACTTTAAAGTGCTGAGAAAATGCAAACAGTACTGCAAGTGGCAAGATGTGTTTTAACTGGTAACAAACAGAGTAGAACCTGCAAAAGTGCTAGAAGTACCAGTAAGATACCACTATTGCTTCTAAATCTGCTGGGATGGGGGGAATAACTTAAACTTCAAATATTTGAGAACTAATCCCTAAAACCTGAAATGAAGGTAAGTTGCTAAACTATTTAATACAAAATTAGTGATCACATGTTACGGGCAAAGGAAAAGAGTTCAGGATTGGGATATTGTGCTCAGATGCTGCATTGTTTAGAACAAGAAGCTGGCAGGCAACATCAATATAGACAAACCATTAAAACAAACTTAATGCCAGTATTTTGAGTTAAACATTGCATATGAATTTCTTTGATTTTCTGAGCTCATATTTCGTTCTTTTGTCTGACTGAAGAATGCTGATCTGGGAATGAAACATTCTACTTAACACTCATTTGTTGATCTGAATGACCACAAAGTAAATTAGCCTTAAAACAAATGAAGTTATTCAAGCTAGAACTTTGTTGGAAAACTGTAATTCAAGCAAAAGAGAAACTCAACATAATTTCTGTTGTAATCCCATCTTCAAAGTAAGCATTTCAGATAGCACAGCAAAATAGCGTCAGGCAATACGCAACTGTAACTTTGTTATTTCAAAGATGCACAACCCGAGCTAGCACCAGTGTTATATCAATATTCTAGCATTACACAGGACACCATGGCTTGGCATCACTCTAGCCAGGCCCCATTCTTATTCTGTCTCCACTTACCTGTGCTCTCAGCCTTCCCGGCTTCCAAGAATTGGGACAGTGCTTTAGTGCAGGACTTTTCCCATTTCAATAGGGAGCTGGAAAAAGGACACATTCCCCTTTCTCCTGCCATCATATGGGCACAGACAGGAGCAGCACTCAGTAACACATCTTATATTACAGTCTTTATCACATTTAAAAAAAAAAAAAAAAAAAAAAGCAGCCCCCACAAGGCAAGTTTCAACCTTACATTTTTTTCTTCTTTCTCAAGAGGTATAAGCAATCATTTGAAGTATAGGTTAGTGAAGCACCCAGGCCAGCCACCAGAAGACTTACACTTGCCCAACAGGCTTTTAGATTACTTTCAGAAAGGAGATAATTTCCAGGGGGTTTTGCCCTGCAGAATCATTGTCTACCATTCAGTTTTCTTTAAAGCCACAATGCACTATTTTTAATTGCAAAAAGATTGTTTCCTACAACCACAAAACCATATAGTGAACATGCATGGGTTTGTGGATCAGTTTGTAAACCAACAGTATAAAGGCAACTGCAAGCATTTAGGACGTGTCAAAAACCAGGGACTAATTTCAAAATTATTACCTGAACACAAGGATGAGGCATCCCAAGAACTTTTTTATTTTCTTTGAGATGAGCAAGAAAGAAACAAAGGAAATGGAGTAATCTCCGTCCCACATCTCCATAAATTCGAGAACAATTAACAGAGAACTCCAAGTGTACCACAAGACATTAGGTGCGTTTGGAAGATGAACCAAGCAGCAGTTACTGTGAGAAAAGGAGACAGAATCCCTGGGGAAGAAAAATAGCAATAAGTTGCTACTGCATCTGAGCACTGAGACAACACATTATTCACAACAGGAGACAAGCTGTATTAGATCAACTTTATTATGTTATCAAAGTTTGACAATAAAATATTCAAAATCTATTGAACGCATTCATACACAAAAAGAGCATATAAAATGCTAGGTCTCAGAATATGTTCCATACAAAATACTGTTAAATGTAGAGCAGCAAAGTCATTGCCAAACATTCCCTGAATTTAAGAGGGCCTTGAACACCCTGTGCTCCAAGAACTACCTTAATACCAAACATTCCTTCCTTTGGTCTGCAAGTCCTTTGCAATTATTGCTAGTTATTGAAGCCTTCTGTTTTTAAACAGAATCACATAGTGACTCTGAACCTCTTCAGAAGTATTACAATGACAGCTGAAAGCTTCTTCAGCATTTTCTATACATTTTGTCAAACATAAGAAACACATTTGGTCCTCAAGACTATTTTTTGTTTCTGAAAATATCCTAGAAGAATAAAACCAAGTAAAAATTACGGAAAGCGAGACATGATCGATATGCGTTTAGGTATAATGAAGATATGTCAGTAGATTCAAACATTTCAACTCTGCAGTGTGGCAAAGCACCTGAGTTACTCCTCTTAAGTGCCACATTCTCCTCTCCTAAAGATTTGTTTCTTCAGACCTCTCTCCTCACGAGAATCTAGAATGCTCAAGTGCACATGGCTCTAGCAGGCCTATAACAGTAATGCTAAACACTCTTGCCTTGTAGAGGAACATGCCATAGTGAGTAAGTACTTCTCAACGTGCTGAGTGAAGTGGTTCAGTTTCAACGACTACAATAATGTAGTTTACTTGCTGCATTCACTTTTCAATGAGAACTCCATCCTAATATGCAAGAAACTGAAAATGAAAGGGCTGAAGATGATTTGGTACAAAAATCATAAGTTCTGGACACAAAACAGAACCACAGTCTGCAGAACCCATCACGTCCAATCAAAGTCTCACCAGAAACGCTGTGCTTGCTCTAACATGGTGCTTAGAACTCAGGTACGCACATTCTTGTGCCACAAGGCTTTATAGTGACAAACAACATTAAAAAAAAATAAAAGCCCTGAAAAACTTTCAGCTTCATTTTACCAGGTTAACTGACATAAGTTTTAGAGACACGCTCTAGGGCTTATCTACTAAGGGAAAGCTGATTTACAAATCTTCAGGTTAAAAGATACAGTCAACTGATCTCAGAACCCAGTACTAGGTTGCCAAAGTTAGAAAAGAAGAGATTTTTTTTTTTTCTTTTGGGGCACAAAAAGAAAAGCGTAGTAAAATAAAAAATGAAGAGAAAAAAAAGAAGAAAGAGCATCTTTTGGAGTCATGTATTTTGGAACTTCAAATCACAAAAACCCCTGAACCTAAACTCTTGGTATGGGACTGAAAATAACACCGATTAATGGGTAAGGATCTAAATGAAGCTTAGAAAAATTCTTCACATCAGGTTAAGAACTGTTTACCTATGTTCTTTCCTCATTTTTTTCAGCCCTTGATGCCCATGTTGGTAGCCTCCCATACAGCCTCCATCTCCACTCATTCCAGTGCTTATTAACAGGCAGTCTACTTCAGCAAGAAATGCTGATTGTGATAAACTGTTCTCTGTAACATCTTTCTGTTGTAAACCAGTATCATAGCAATTTCTTCAAAAATCAAACCACAGAGACAGACCACAGGAAGAGCTTTATCTTTGAGCAGTCTTGGAACACAAGCCTGAAGCTTATCCAGCTGACAGCCCTGCCTAAAATAGAACACTTGGCTAAAGGACTTTTTTGTGGGGATTTTTTGTTGTTATTGTTGTTTTGTTTTTTCTTTTCAGCAGTTAACAATTACAAATGGCTTGGGGCAACTCGGTACTTACTCTGGAGTCTAGGCAATATTGCTGCTGAACTGTAGGTTCCTGGGCAGCTGACGACAGGATAAACGTTCTGTTTTAAAAATCAGGAATATGTGTCCTCTCCCTCAACAAAGGTAATAGGGGAAAATTCCGGGGGAAAATGAAGCTACATAAGGAAGTTAAAACCTAGGAAAATATTTAGCTTATGCACAACCCTAGTTCAAGTTGTTCTGGATTTACAAGTCATTTCTGATTAAAACTTAGGCCTTAAACATACCTCCTGTGCCAAAGCATTTGCATTCTACAGTAACAAGAGTTCAAGCCCATCATTTCAACACATCTTATAGATACATTTAAAGACAGCAAGTATTTCATGCATGCCACCAAAATAGTTAAAAACTTTACCGTTTAGACAACTTCAGTTTCTTAAGTAATGAATCCTCAATAGTTCTGATGAGTTTCTGAAACGCTTAAAACATTTTTTTTCTTGGAAGACCTAGCATTTTGAAAGCATTCAAAGCTGTGTTTTCAGGAAACTAAGTGCAGTCTAACTGGGTGACTGGTTTTAAAGCAAGCAAAAGAGAATCTTCAAGTGAAACTATTTCTCCAACAGCACTTCCGTAATCAACATTGTAAATATGAGGGCCTTTAGGTTATCGTTTCTGTGTCATTCAGAGTTGAATTACTCTTTTTAAACATTGAGTAAAACAATACTGTAGGAAATTAACAGAGCTGCATGTTCAGCAATTTACAGAAACATTTAAGGAACAATGTGTCCCAACTTCTTGAAACAGCAATAATGAAACTTGTGATCTATGGGAAGTGAATTTTAGTCTTAAAATGTAAAAGATTCTTTTAAGCTGAATGCAATATTGTTCCGATCACTATTTGGTCAGTTACTGGATCAGAGCTTAAGTATTTGACTGATAACAAGGTTTATACTTCATACTGTATTATGCTGGCTTCCATTCCCCAACCTAATTCAGGAAGTTCACTTTTCGAATTAATGCCCACCATACATTATCATTTCTACTACAGGAGATAATTTTTTACCGAGAAATACAATTCTGCACTGTATGGATTGTTTGCCAGTATTCAGCTCCGCTTTAATTTATGTACTACTACACACAGCTACAGTTATTGCAAGCACCAATCACTGTTTAGCTTCTTTCCCTCATTGATAAATAAAGCACAAGGTGAGAATTCCTCAGACTCCAGATTGTAAGTAATCAGGTTCTAGAAGTCAATGAGCAAACAATTTCTTCCTTTAAAAAAAAAAAAAAAAAAAAAACACACAAAACACACAAGCCAAAAAGATACCTAATAAGAAACTTCAAGTAATTCACACATCTATCTCTTTTCCCCCAAATGCTGTAACAAAAGAAAGGCTGGATACAACAAAGGTAGTACAGTACCAGACAGACCTCTGCCCTATCTGACCTAGTAGGTATGCACATTTACAAACTAAGGTACTGGAAACTGTAGATCAGAATATGCATGACCTTTTAAGAAGTTTACTGTGCTTCTCAAGTTAATATCATTCCCTTGGTTTACGGGCATTTGAAATTCCAATACTTCCTCGCCCTCCCGCTCCAAACCCTGCAAAGACCACGCAAAGGAACTCAGGTGTCTATGATTCTATGTAGTACACGCCAGGGGCTGCACAATTGCCAAACGAAAGTCTGTATGAATATTGGACACAGAGGCACCAAAATGCATATTTGACCAAATTTGCAAATATGAAAATACCAGGAAGCATCATGAAGACAAATCAGAGACAAACGATCATTTAGGACACCAAACAACTTCTTGAACAAAGCCTTAAAAAAAAAAAAAAAAAAACACAAAATAAATAATTCAAATATCTAAATATCAAGGGATTGAAAGGCATTTTCCCATATTTAGGGAAGGCATCACAGGTGAGGAAAATAACTGCCAACACAAGGTATCACAAATCAAAAAGCAGCTTTTTCACATAGGAGATAGTAGTATCATTGGATAGCATTTGAATATGCTCATTTCCTGAAAGCTCAAATATCACCACTTCCTGTTTTTGCATGTCCACCCACTTTTGACACTGCAAGGCACTCTGTAAGTTTACTGTACCATCCCCATCGCTGTAAAGAATCTTGGGTTCTTTGTCAGGAAAACTTTCATAATGGAAAGAATCAGGTGTTTCCACACCAGTACCATAAAGACAGTGTATGCGCACACCAGGGGGTGTCATCTGGTAAACCAGGGGTTCAGTGTCTTGTCTCATGAGCCAGCCATCTTCAAAATTGATGTCCCTGTAGAATTTTCGGTAATCCCGAAGAGTGTAGTTAGCTGTAGGTGTGCTTACAAAGACCTTATCTGGAGGCCACGTGTAGTTGTAGGGGAGCATCCAATTTGTGGAAACCGCTGATCTCTGCTGGTCTCTAATCTTGAGTGAACTGATAACAGGGATTCTGTTGTTGTCACCTTAAAAAAAAAAAAAAAAAAAAACAAAACACCAAAAAATAAGTGGAATTTCATTATACACAGAGTAAAGCATGAATCTCAGCCAGCAGCACTACCACTCACAGTGATAACATGAATAAAAATATTATTCCCTTTGCTTACAGTGAAAATTTGAGAAGTTTGTGCTCATTTATGATTGTCTGGATAATTAGCTGCTGCAAACTAATTTCTAATAACTTACAAATTTAAATACAAGTTGATGAATGGATGACTGACAAACCAAGAACACAGCTGCCTTTCCAATATGCTCCTTTTTAAAGGAGAAAATATTTCCTATATTAGCTAAGTAAGAAATGGGCTTTTATTTAGGCATTATTTATACCATTTGCAAGTTTTGTCTTAAGTGCTCTTCTGGAAATGTGTTTTACAGCGATTCTGGTACCTAGATTATGGTTTTGCCGAATATCCACACACATGTGAGAACTCATGAAGAGACTTTATATGCTTAACAAGATGTTTAAAGCTTTGCACATTGAGAAGAAGCAGAGTAGCAGTATTTCATTCAGGATAGCTATAAAAATAACTATGTGGTTTATTTACCGTTTGGCATAGTGTTTTACCAGTTTATGCACTCCCTTCGTAAAAAAAACTACCAGAACGTGCCTACAATTGAAAGAAAATGGCAAACTCTTAATAGTTACCTAAAAAATTAACTTGTCATAAAAGGAAACAGAAGAAATACTGTATGGCAACAGTGAACAGAAGTACTGTATGGTGAATATTACTGTTTCTGCTTATGCTATCAAGAATGCTCCACTCAATGATGAATTCAGTAGTAGTACTTCGGCAAAAGAAGAGATAGAGCTTGTTAGCTTCTGGTGGGAACCATGGAAAAATCACCAATATCGGCATCTTCCCTTCCAGTCAGCATTTCAAGACTGCTAAAATGCTTGTGTTCCTCAGAACACAGGTTTTCTCTAATGTAGCACTAACATTTTCTAGCAATTCTGGTAACCTAAACTACATCTTTGCCAGGGAGAGACAGACAAAACCAACAATTCCTGAAAGCAAAGCAGTTGATAACTACTATCCTTGGGAAATGTTTTCAGCTGACCAAGCTTTTCCAAGGCATCATATTTTCTTAATATAATATAAATCTAGAGAGCTAGATCTTATTATCAGTTAAGTTCTTAAATTAACCCAAATGCCCAATAAACCACAAAATTGTTACATTTTACCAAATTTAGGCTTACTCTTATTACAGAACTAGTGTTTGACAAAAGCATTTCTAGAATTTTTTGTAGACATTAAGTCTGTTGTTTTCTTCGCAGTTTGTTCCAAAGATGGCTCAAACTAACACATGACTAAGTTATAATTTATATGCATCTTTCTTCATATTTTAACCATTATTCTTACGTCTTCACAAAACTAAAAGCTTCTTAATAAATGACCAATATAGTAATTACTATAAATGATTTTTCTTAAAAAAAGAAAAAGCAGCCCTGAGACAGAACCAAGTTTATTTTCACAGTGAGCGTCCAATCAGACCTATTTTCTATTATCACAATGGCTAGCACTCCTCAATTCTTTTGTCAGCTGAACCTTGAATCGGGTTTTCTATTAGGTTCAGGCAGTTACAGTATATAGCGATGCAGGTCAACTACAGCATAAAAATTGAAACACTGGAACCAAAAGCGGTACTCCTGAAATAAGCGTACTTTTCAATTCCGTAAGGTGGCACTATTGCTTCAGCAAGGAGACCTAAAGATCAGTCTTTAATGCCATCTTTAGGAGGACTATATTGCTGGTATATTTAGGAGACATTGCTAAACATTGTTTTATCTGAAACAGATAAAAAGGAAACTCAAAGGAGCACAGCAAGAATCACAAAGGTCCTAAAAAATGTGTTTCATATTACTGTGTGGTATAAATACTAAAGTGTGCACACTCACCACTAAGCTACCAAATACTTGGCAGTTTTCAGCAAAGAAAGCCTGAGTTCTGAATTGAACAATAAATGGAATGTGTAGAAAAATTATTTCCAGTAGAATAATCAAACACAGAACGTGACTATTCCAGCCTTCTCTTACAGAACTGTTACAAAATACTTATCAAATCCTTTACTTTTCTCTGAAGTGCAGAAGTACTGTATGGCCAAAACCATGCTTAAGTCAGCAGGCACGACACTCGTTGACATTATAGCGAATAAAATATTAGATCTAAGGAAGACACTGCTAACATCTCAAGCTGACAAAAAACCAACCAACCAAACAAACCACCACAGTGAACTTTGTGTCTTTGCTCACCATAGTCAGGAGAACATCCTCAATTTACTGGCACTGGAATTGTAATGATACAAGTATTGATCTTGCAAAGTACATGAATAAGTAGCAGAAAGTATCACAGAAGATCTAGAGAAAATAATTCCACCTGTGTACTTTTTATCACTTTGATAACACAGCTGTGGATTTGCATGAAGTTCCTAGCTATTACCATATTTATAAACAGGAATGGGAACAGAACGAATGCATTCAGAGCTTGCCTTGTCTTTCCTGCAGCAGTGCAGTATTTTTCTTTAAAGCAACAATTCTTCTGCATACTAGCACCCTGGTAATCTCAATTTTAGAAACTCTTTAATAGACTAATGTAATCCAAGTGTTAATGCCTGATGGTAGTGATTTACTATAGATATTTGAGACAGAACTCGCCTAAAAATGTGCATTCTAATGTTACGTTCTGCCCTTTTAACTTTCATATGTGATTCTTAAATTTCTGCTCTAAAACATGGTCCTTAGTACAACAGACACACAGATTAAGAGATGACTGCATTTTAGTAGAAATTTAACTATTCATTATGCATTTGTATAGCTAGCCACTTCGGATGACATACATCTTAAAGATTAAACAAGATACCAAGCACAAAAGTTTCATCAAACAGAAATCTGTGACTGGAATTTTTAGTAAGGCGATATTAACATTGCTCACTTCCTGCCATTTCTGTAGCACGCAAACTTGTCAGATGAAGCCTGTGGGAAAAGGAAAATAACTTTGTATGGTGCCATTGCAATAGAGTACAATGTATAACTCCATACAAACATCCAGTTAAGTTTTCTAATTAGTAACTGAGTTGTACACTACCATTCAGAAACAAATGCCTTTGCTAAGCAAAGTATTCTTTCATGCATGGCTGGACATGTGCTGTGTGTTCTGCATTTTGATGAAGTCCAGTTTCTGATGTCGGCTTTGTTTAGGAAGAAGGTAGTTATTTCCAAAGCTAGTAAGTCAGAAACAAGCTAAAAAACCAAGCCAGAAACATCACGAACTAAATGCTGAAGCACATGAAATAATTATGGTATCACATGATGGGGTAAGTGAACTTTTTCCATCAGTCATTTGCAGTTACTTAGTGAAATACATTATGCTTCTTTATTCAATTTTTTTCAGTCTTAGGCATATCCAGTACGCTAAACCCAAGATCTCAAAGATTCATTTTCCTTACCTGTAGAGTTACAGCTTTTGACCGGCATTTGTGCTGTGGGCACCACTTCACCACCATGTCTACAAGTATCCCTCAGTGTGTGTGATCTTTAATCAAAGGAAACTACTGAATGCTCTGGAGTCATTAATTTTGCAATACTGGACAGAGAGCAATCAGTCTGGAGGTAGAAGTGACAAAAATAGAAGACACCAGGCCACAATAATGTGCTAAAAAGAGGTTAGGAGAGGTCAAGAGGGGAGGCAGCTCCTGGGGCATAAAAGGGATATAAAAAGACTTACACCACTCCCACAAATATAAAGATGAAGAAGTCTGGTCAAAAGGCTTGAAACATCAAGTTGCAATCACTCATGAAAAAATTATTTTTAACTTCATAGTAACTTAAACGCTCATCTTCCAGTCTCACAGTTAACAGTCTAGTTAGTATCTTGCACTACTAAAAAAATACATTCCAAACTACCAAATTACCTACCTGAAGCCAGCACACGGAGAGTTTTAGCCACTCCTCCCCACGGAGCGCCTAATGACACATAATCCTTTATGTACTTGTCTTTCCAATCCTGAGTCTGATGGTTGAGGAAGTAGAGAGTGTACATATTCCCCATGCTGTGGGCAATTAAGACAACAGGACTTCCATACTGCTCATACATTAACTCTATCATCTTGCGAAGGGCCACAAAATAGTCTCCGTTCTCATCTAAAGTAAATATACACAAGTTACACAGTTATAATTACTAATTGTGAATGCTGAACTTCTACACAATTCTTTAAAACGTTGTTTTTTGAAACTGTCTGTGGAATTAATAATACAGAGCTTAGAAATTCCAGTATTAAGTAGGATGCAGGGATGTGTTTTGGTAGTGTGGGGTTTTTTGTTGCTATTTTGTTTTTAAGCAAGCCTTAAGTAACAAGTTATTTAAAGCAAAAAAAAAAAAAAAGAAACCACACCATGGAACTTTCATCTGGGTCCAGGGGTATCCAGGCTCCAAGAACTAGTCAAAATTAAGGTTTGAAGTATAATTGTTCAGGTGAGATGGGAGAAGAGACCCAAAACATTATTTGTTGGCTGGTGGCTAGGAGAGTCAAAATTTTCTTAAAGTAACAATGTTATTTACTTGGTGCTTTTCGCCAGTCATAAGGTGCTCCTCTTACGTCTTCATCACGTTTGTAGCCCCAATCTACTAAACTCTGCACCAGCATATAGAAGTAACTGCCTATAGACATCAGATAAGAAAGAAACAGAACAGTGAAAAGATTAGATTTGAAGCAGCTGTCAGACACTATCACAAAACAAAGTAAGTTTGTGGCAGCAAGATGTGGCATGCGCAGAACCGATAAGTTCTCCCCAGCAGAAATGCGTCTTACCCTCGAACTGTAAAGAATACACCTCAGAACTACTACATTAGTGTCCTAGCTTTTGTCAATTGCAAATGAACTTCAGGTAGGGTATTTAATACATTCATAAAGGTTGGCCTGGACTTCAACAACATTTATTCTTGGCAACAACTGCTTACAGTGTACCCCAGGGCAAAATTACGGAAAGTACCCCAAAACTCTTTCTGGCTATCAGGTAGTGGACTGAGACTTAAAGTGACTGAACATAATGCTTTAATAGCAAAGAAGGGAAAGATTTGCAGACTGGCTATATATTGACAGGTGCTACATATTACAAGATTTGACACATAGGATATAAGTATTACCACAATTAAATACATCTAGTAACAGTTTGAAAAATTAAGTGTCAAAACATCCTCTTGAATATCACAGTCATATTTAAGTTTTGAGCAGAACCTCACTCATTAGTCTTGAATGCTTATCACATAGTCCCTGAAGTGAACATAGGCAATTTTAAATATGTCTCTGTTCTAGTTATGAGTCGTCTAGTGAAGATCATTAAGTACATTACTGCCCTTCTGGGGATTGCTCCCTACAGAAAAGAAAAAGAAATCCATGGTATGAAGTATGTGAAGCTCAGTGCATTACCATTAAATTACTTAATGCTTCAGCCACAGCTAACAACTCCTCACAAAAGCTTATCAGATTCAGTGTTTTCTGGAAGATGACTTCTACAAAAATACTAAACAAAAAACCCTGCAAACACATTAATGCAGAAATCCTCTGCAGCACAAATGTAATTATGTAATTACTCTGACACTGACAAAAGACAGGGAACTACAGAGCGTGGTACTGTTATCTCCCAAGCCCATTAACTCATTCTTAAGGCCAAAGAACATCTTATTTGGAACTAAGCTGAAATGAAGTGGTTTTGTTTTGGTTTTGCTTGTCAAGCTTCAGTCACAGAATTTTCTACTCAACTTATCTCATTTTCCAAAAGTGTCTACCTTCAAAGTGCCTACTTAAGTTTCATCTAGAGAACTTAAACTTGTCACAAGACTAAATAACACAGAATCTTCTTGTCTCAACCTATCAGGCCAAACAGCAGACAAAACAATGCAATGAAAACACTTAAAAGCAAAGCGAGCCATATGCTACCCTGTTTTTCTACTTCTAAACAGAATTGTAATTTGAAATCACGTTTCAGTAGCTTGTTATAGGATTTTTCTAGGGTGTCTTTATACAAGTGACAAAGCACTTCAGACACAGCTTGTACATACCAACACTCCTTTTACTTGGGTCAAGGAATTCCAAGGAAAATGTCTGCCCAAAACCTGGGACTCTGATATCCACTCCATCTGGTGGTTCTGTAATCTTACTTGTTCGGTTATATACCAGCCTGGGGGAAAAGAAAAAAAAAAAAGAGAGAGAAAAACATGAAACATGTCATATTACCACATGACAACTCTTAGCTACATTGGGTCTTACATTCTGAGTGCAGTAACAAGAACTTTAAGTGCTATTACCCAGAAAAAAAAAACACAACAAAACCAAAACAAACCAGTAACAGGCAGACATAAGAGTACTCTAATGGATAAGAGGTTACACAATGCAAACAATTATTTTAATTAACTTAATGCTTTACATGCAAAATCTGAGGCTTATCTTCTCTATAAAACTGAGCATACAGAATTGTGGCTGAACTTCAACTTTAGAATATAAGCTACTTTATATAGTTCTGTACCATTTCACATAATGGCAAAGACTTGTCAAGAACCTAAGAATGTGTCAGTAGAAAATAAAATACCTGTAAAATCAGATATCAGAAAAATTCTCCTAGATAAAAATAATTCATTTCTGTTTAACTAGAACACCGATACTGGCATAAGGGAATACTTGATACTTCTTGACTAGTAACAATTGGTACCTCAGTAAATACTGGGTATGTGTTTACTGAGGTACCAATAGAGGTATGGAGTGTTTTGTAGGTATTTTTAAAATCTATTTGAGATATGAAGAATAGGGAGTATTAGGTCAGGGGTTTTTTTAATCATTATTATTATTGTTGGGGTTTTGTTTGATTGTTTTTAATACCATTTCAATACAATTGCCATTTCTGAATGCAAGTTTTTACCCCTAGATGGAGTCTTAGAATCTGAATTGATACTCAAATCTTCACCCACCAAAAAAATCTCTCCAACCTGTAAGGCGTATAGCAAGACAAAGCAGAGGTACAACTACACAACAGCTTGGTATATTCACATAAAAGAACAACATGCCAATGCAATATTTTTAAACTGCACAAGCTAAATATTTCTTGTTTTCATAGAGACATTTATATGATTTTTACAGGAACATTAACGAGGCAGACTTAATGATGAAATAGTCTGTAAGCTTTAAATTAGGCAATGTTTTAAACGAAAATAATTCCAGAAAGAGAATTCCAGACTGCCCTTGAAGGACCCCATGTCTCACAGCTGCCCCTGAGACTGCTCTCTAATGACACACTGCCAGCAAAAGTGCAAGCTCGCATTCCTCCTGCCTGTCCCCTCTGTGCTGCCTGCTTCCCCTTTGCCTTGTTAAAACTTAAGTAACTCATCGAAAAAGCAGAAAATGTTCTGCTTTAGATAAGCCTGTCGAAGCATCTGATAAGTGCACAAACCAACACTGGGTAATGGGTAGGAGAGAGAGTTGAAGAAACTAAGAGAACATCTGCTTTTCATCAGTGATGAACAGCTACCTTAGAGGCAACAGAACCACATCTGATTCATCCTGTTACTCTACCTAGCAGAATTCCAAGTAATTTCTCTCACTGGTCTTGAATCAGAAAAGAAAGTTTAAGGCAGCTGTTCTGCACAAAGTATGTCAGTCTAAGGAAAGGAGATAACTGCAGAGAGCAACATTTCTGTTCTTACCTGATATTATCAATCCAACAATCAATGATGACAGGCAGAAGCAACTCCAAATTCAGCCAGAGTGTAAAATAACTGTCTGTCTTCTTAGAGCAGAGATAGTGCACTACTGATGGCTTATCTAACTTTGCTTCCAACTGATTACCTAAGTCCCCAGGAACTGCAAGATAGAAAAAAGAGACACTTTAATTTTAAGTGTGTAACATTTTACATTACAATATACACATGTTAATAACATAGCCCTCATATGCAGTATCACTGCATCCAGAGATACCATTAAGTTTTGAAAGTGGATAAAAAAAATATTACAGAAGGACAGAATAATGCATGCACATCTTCCACTGAAAAGATTTAGATTTTCAAACATCATTAGCTGAGGAACAAGCACATAGAATAATTCTTCATCAACAGTTCATAACTTCAGAGAGGAGGCTATATAGGAACAGGTCATGTTAGGCCACAGGTATGAAAAACAGATCGTCTCGGACGTTATCAAAATTATCTGTGTTTTAAAGAGCAAACTGAATCTTTTTGAAAGAATTTTTTCTTCAGAGTATTACAACAGCACATACAAGTCTGTCTGTTCCTTTTAAACAGTTGCTTGCAAACTATCAATTTGACATAAAAAAAATATGAAAAGTAAAAGCAGATCCGTTTGTTTTTTATTTTCACTTCACCTTCAACTGCGCTTTTGCTACACAAGATTTAGTTGGCTACCATAATAACCCAAATACATGATTTCATGTCTTTTCCACTCAGGTTTGGATGCTACAATAGTTTTGGTGTTCACTTTTTTTGATACATCACATCAGTTAATACTTGGAGAGAAAGGTCTTGTATGTGCACCTTCTCTGAAGTGCACTGTTCTTAGGATGTATAGTAAATACCAGTATTCCTTTGATGAAGTTTTAGGTTTTTTATTTTAAACAACAGGTGGAGACAGGAATATTATTTCCAAATTAGAAATAAGCTTAAAAAAAGCTCTTACAATTTTCAGCAGCAAGTTTCCAGAGAAACTTCTTACATTCTATTATGTTTAATAATTTTTTTCCTCGAGAACCAGAACGGCAAAGATACTTCAGTAACTGAAAAGTTTCTCTGTATTAGAAAAATCTATGAGTTAGGCACTTCTTAAGGGTTCTCCCCCCTCTTTGAGCACACCTTTTTTGGGTGCACATAACTGTATCCTATTTACTCGTCAGTGTTTAATTTTTAAGGCTTTTTTTAAATGCAGGCTTACCCATACAGTTGCTTCCCTCTCCCTCTCCCCCCCCGCTTCAGTAAATTATTTAGTCAAAACCGTTTAAGTGCCATAGAACATTGATAATTAGCAGTGGTTTAAAGACAGAGATAATATCTTTTAGTGGAACACCTAATTTAACCTGAAAGCCAGATATGCTTTCAGAGAAATACTTATTGCAGAACTGAAAAAGGACAAACTTCAGACTAAATATAGACCTGGACAGCCACACACTTACAAACTCCAACCACTGGAAGTTATGCCCCACCACAAAAGATATACCTCAGGATTTCTTTATTAACTACCCCTACTTTCTCATTAGGCTTTTTTTTTATTATTATTTCTGCAGTCTTAAGTGAAACGTTAAAAGACCCAGTAGCTGACCACAGTTTATTTTAGGTCGTATTTCAAGGACTCTGATATACTGGAAAGCATAGTAAGGGAGATTATAGTATTGCATCACACCCTAGAAAGGAGTTTACTGAAGTTCAGTCTTGTAACCTCACAAAATGGTGTTTAGTTATTGCTTATAGAACTATAAGGCAACAGCTTGTTCCACTGTCTCCTGCCTGTGCTGTATCAGTGCTCTTAATTAGAAAAGGAACAGAATGTAATTCTATTTATATCAAAATATCATTCATGACTGGCCAGTTTCAGCAGCAAACCTGCCAAGGACAGAACAGGTTGATTTTGTCTTCAGTTTCAATGCAAAACAAAGTAGAAGAGTGACATTCTGTTCTACCCTGGAATGTCATTTCCTTGGGTAAAATCAAGTTCTTCCAGCAAAGATACCTTTTAAAAACTCAAACAAACATCTGGAGTATCAGAACTTGCTGAGGTTTTCAAACAGCACTCAAATAACCATAAGCACTCCCACTCAGAATAGGAAGACTCACAACTGAACAAGTTTAAGATCATAATCAGGATACATTTATCAAGAAGAGTACTGAAAGCAGGAAACTGTACAAAGTCTCACTTGGACTTAATGGCGTGATCTTAGATTAACTGCAAGTTTAATTTAGTTAAGATATTTTATCCTCCAGCTTCTTGAGAACAGAGGCTGTGCTCCTGTGTCCAATTTGGAGCACAAGATGAGAAACATTACATAATTTTTACCCAAGGGATGACAAGGAACACATTGAAAAAGTGATAATTTATTTAATTATAAATAAAAGATAAGGGGCAAGTTCCATCTGTGCCAAGATACAGCACTGCAGTTAAAAAAATAGTCTCACATGCAGGTGTGATGCCTGTTTGTTTAGAAAGCAAGCATTAACAACAAAAAGAGGTTTTTTTCTGGTTTAAATTTCCATATTAACAGTGAAACTAATCTAGTTAGTTAATCACTAATTGACAACACATGTTTTATTTTCTAAAGTATATTCTGCAAGCTGAAGAGGGTTCATGATAAAGCTATAGGGAACAAAATGCAAATTTTGATTTTTCAGATTATGGAAAGAAACATGCAAGATCTTCAGTCCTCACCCCTCACAATTTAAGTGTTAATGATTTACATTTTGGCTGGAGAACTACTTAGTGGCTTTTTGATAAGTAACAGGTTAAAAAAAGATCACATTGAAGATTAATTCTGTAGGATAAAGACAGACCTTCCTGAATTTTCTGTGATGGAATTTGAAAGCAGTAGAAAAAAAGCACATTCCCTTTGCTTTCAGACCATACACAGAAAGTACCTGTGGGCAAAGTAATTTTTCTCCTCATCTTCTGATCTACCAGTATCTATAGTTTCTAAGCCTTTTTGCTGAAAACATTATAGAAAGTTCTTGCCTTTTAAAGCCTGCAGATGTTCGTAGAACTGCCCCATAGATGTACAAAATAACTGGCAAGTGAAGTTCCGCAAAATACATCAGCACTAGTTAAAACTGGATGCCCAAGAAGAGATCTCAGGCAGTACCCTTGCTTCCCTAATTTGCCGTTGTGCAATACGTGTATTGACTTCTGAACTGGGACATTTGGAAATATAATGAGATTCAGCAGAAAAAAGTGTTTCCATCAGATTTGATAATGTATCTGTTCTAGCATATTATCATTTGTCACAAAGATGGTAATCCCAACAGAACTCATTCTAATAAATCAATGAGCCCGATTCATTTCCAGTATTATAGTATCCTTTGCTGGTTTGTTGGGTTGATTTTTTTTGGTCTCAACTGCCCTGGCAAAACTAGATCTCCTTCTGGGGTATGTTCTTGTTTGAATAAAGTTCACGGAAAGCATGTTTACAAACTTCATTTGAGAGTTTAAAAGAGGTTACAGACTTTTCGAAGTCTGGAAACTACAGTAACCAGCTTTAGGACAGACTGATACTCCTGCCTGTCCCTATCTGATTCACAGTTCATGACAGATTCACAGTTCCAAATAGGAGACAATAAGCAAATTTCGCCCTGGAAAGTGACCGGCCTTAATACCTCAGAAAACAAAACCAAAAGAACATTCAACAAAAGCCATGAATAGGGGGATTTTAAATTTAATTTGGAAAAAAGAAAAGCTAGCACCTATATAATAAATGGGGGGGGAAAACTATTGTTTGAGTGGCAGATAGGTAATCATTTGGTACTTTTTTTACTACTTTTATCTGAAACACAAATATCTTTGGATATATATCAACTATCATAACTTTTTTACTGGTATAATTTCCTCAAATAACTGTCATGGTTTTGGTTCTATAAATTAGCTTTCCTTCAAAATGAACCAAGCTTTCCGGGAAATTAATTTTAAACTCTGGCCACAGTTCCCTAAGGAGAATGTCTCAAAGTAGCTCCAAACTCAATGACAGACTGCCACAGAAAAGGCCTGAGTTTAAAAATAGGAACAAGAAAGCAAACATCATCTCACATGATACTCCTAGATACCTCAGATCACATGAGGCATAAACATTTAAATCACTCCTGACATCTAGCCAGCTGACCATACAAACAGGCACACCTCAATTAGCAGTCAGCAGGAATTCAGAGACAAACCTCTTTTGCATGTAAATCAATTATTAACAAACTTCATGTAGGTGTCCTTCTAGAAAACTTTAGCCAAGTACCTAACAAATTGTTTGCAGAAGGTATCAGAACATTGCTATAGTAATTGTGTTGAGTCAGCTCTAAAAGGTAAAGAGTTCAGTGAATCCGCCTCTGATCTTATAAGGACAGGTTATCAGCTCCCAAAATTGATAAGACATGAGATAGTACACAGTGATTATTGATGGACATTATGAGAAAATGAAGGAGGAAGAACAGGTACAAAATAAAGGAACTTACTATTGTGAGCATTAGAAGACAAACGTGTTGAACATATAGCCAAACTGGTAAGAGAAGTGCAAAAATATTATAATTGCATGTAAACATGAAGCAGATATCCAGAAGCACTTGCACAGAATGCGCATATATATATATTTAATAGATATTGTCAGTTGTGTAGTGGTATTCAGTAGGCTGTCCAGGTTCTTAAAGGAGATTTTCCTGTATTAATATATTGTCCTGACTGAATAGGAAAATCTTTAAAAAGGCATGAAAACAAGTTTCTTAAGTAGTCCCCCTTCCCCCAAAAACACTTGAGACAGTAACTCCAAGAAAAATCACCTTACATTTTAATGAGCATTGTGTCTTTGATATCAAGCCTTCAGGCAGGACTCTGGAAGTAAGGTTTTGACTTTTACCTCATGTTTCTTCTCTAGTGCCACTATTATACCAATACCCTTTGATGCTTTGTTATTTAAATCTCAGGGAAATTTGAGCAATTGCATTGCAGTATTTTGCTGTCAATTACTACCCATGTCAGTTTGGTCCCTGGTCTTGCTCCCTCGGTATGTACAAACATGTTCTTTGGGCATAGTAGCTCCTGCTACTAAGGCACCATTTGATGATGAACAGACCATCTTAAAAAAATAACCTAATCCCAATGAAGCACTGCCATTCTCCACATTCCTTGTGCCAGCTCTTCCATTAAGGTAATTCAACTACAAAATTAATCACATATTCCTCAACAGGTTAATTTTCTCATGCTTTAGCAAGACAAATGACTCCACAAAGTGGCCAATAAACAGGCACAAGGAAACCTGGAGGAGCACTAATGAGCACCTATTAGATTGGCTTAGCTGTTTCACAGAACCACAATTCACCTAAGCCAGTTAGGGGGCTCTACAAATCTGAGATCTGTTGCCAGATCTGTAGTCACAGCTACAGCCAACAGTTACAAACTTGTATTGAAGCAGCTCATTTGTTTTCAGATTTGAGATTCTTAGAAGCAGCATTTTCATTAGTACCCGGGGAGCAGAACAGCGTTACCCACGTGTAAGCAATGTCCCATATTTGCAAACTACTGATCTGCTTCCTCCGCCATTACTTGGGTAAGCTTGCAACTGCAAGTGCGGTCATTACACAAAAAAAGTTGAGAGCAAGTTACACTGGGTCTTGTGACCATCACTGGTCTAAAACATTTATGAAACAATCATTATGTCGACAACATTCCTTTAAACAGCATTCCTTCTTTCTTTATTCCTTAAGATCAGGCAGCCAACTTGCCATGCACAGTATAACACCAAAGTTGTTAACTCCCCTTTCTACTTGAGGGTTTTAAATTCCGAACAGACCAAGAGTGAACGCTCAGATCATGAGACCACGTTTACTACAAGATAAAAACATATTTAAAAACTGAACACTTATGAGGAATTAAGGGTCTAGATACCAGCCTGATAAAGCAGGAGGATCAACTCTGTCTCGCCCTCCTGTATGGGCTCCAAACCATCTCAGGCTTGTATAGGCCTGTGTAACCCTGCCTTGCACACGCCTCTCAATCTCCTTTTGCATTTGTGATTCCAGTGCAATGTGTGTTTTTCTCCCCTCTCCCAAACACCTGTGCTAAGCCAGCACTTTGAATGCCTCCCTAAACCCTTCTACCATCCTCATGACAGTAATTCCTAAAAAGCTTATCTTAAAACATCACATAAGCAAGAAGGGTGAAGAAAAGGTCATGAAAAGTTAACTAGAATCAAGATGAGAACATTTCATACAGAACCAGTGAGTGACCAACAGTCACTCCTTCCTCTCCTTTATTTGTGTGACCTTCGCTGCCCATGTCATGTCTAATGGCAGCTAAGCTCTTCGTGCAGGTGTTTTCACAACAAGTCATTCCTATACATCAAGAAAACATGGTATTTTAGAATAGCAAGTTATAGCAAATCACTCCCTAAGAGCATCAACTTTCTCAAACATACAAACAACTCAGAAAAATTAAATAACTTGTTAAAACTCATTGAATCTTCACTTTCTGGACAGGTCAGGACTGGGCAGCAGAAAACAGCAAGTTTTAAAACGCAGACACTGACTAGAATAGTAAGAGATGCAAGTTCTGTAGCATTTGATGAAAATTCACTCTAACTGCAAGAAAATCTGTTTTTTAAACCACTCGCTGATGAACACGTGCTCAGCCATGCAGTATTTACCAGAAATAAGAAAACAAGATGTAGGTCAGCCATGGTTTTTAAAAGCATCCTTACAGTATATATAGATGCTTACAGTAGATTCCTCAGTAGTAACTCCATGCTTCTATAATCACTATCCTTTTATCCCAATTGCTTTTAAATCTTCTTTGATTCCTTCATAGCTAGAGTTGAATATTAGATCAGCAACTAAAACACTATCACCTATGTCATCAAGAAGCTTGTGCTGGAATAAGCGCCAAAGCTTATTGCTAAAACCCAGCATTACAGACCAGAGAAATAGGATAAAAGATTGCTTCTAACCTTCGTGGACAGAACTCAAGGAACTTTTGTTCACATTCTAACTGCAGCCTCTGAGGACATCCTTTTGTGGTTTCTTCTTCCAAATCTACATCCTCTCAGTTAGTTCAGCCATCTATTAAGAACTGGGAATTTGTACATGCTGGTCCTCAGATACACAGCATCTTTAAAAAAGGTCTTGTTTAGCATTTACCCTTTTATGTCAGAAGTTTGTAAGAGTTGTAATAAAGTCAACAGCAGAGCCTAAATTATTACAAATAAGTGGAGCTTAAACTGAACAACATGCCAGTGCTTATCCTTTTCCCAGTATTCTTCCCATTTTCTTACTTTTTCTTCCACCTTTATGGTCAAGGTTAATTGCATAATAACACACAGCATACCAAATACACCCACAGGGCTGACTACTGACATTAATATCAGAAAAAGCAATTAACATATTGGAACGCTTAAGAATTACACTTTCAGTAGGCAAGTTATTAAAACATTTAAAATTTATTCACAATTCTTCTTATCAATGGATACTAAGTAATATCTGTTAGAGGCTTTTTGTAATCATTATATGAATACTTTCTACATATTTGGTACAAACTCTTTTGTGTTAACAGGTGAAACCACAGGCCAGTAATCAATATTTATTTTTTATGTTGTGCAATGAAACGAGCCTATTATTTTTAAAGCACTTGTGGTTTGACAGCCCTAACATGCACTCGCTCCTCTTCCCCCATCCAATTACAACCTCTTTTATGAAAGGTTTGCACGGAGTCAAAACTCGAGGAGCGCGGGCCCGGTTTTAGTTAATGGGCTAAGAACGTATTTAGGCGAGCCTTGCTTTCCCTATACCCGCTGACAGGCAAAGACAACCCCAGGTTTTCAGCGTGTCTGTGCCCCGCCGTGCGATGCCGCCCTCCCCGACCCGGCCGGGGCAGCGTTACGGAGAAGATGCTCCGCGCCGAAGCCCGCCGCGCCCCGCAGCAACCCGGGGGGAGGCCGTGCCCGCCCCAGGCCTCCCGCCGCCTCCCGGGCGGGAAGGGGCGACAGCGGACACGGCTAGCTTGACCACGCTCCGCGGCGCCAAACGCCCGCACCGCCGCGTCCCCCCCGCCGCCCCCCGGCTCTTACCCAGCACCACGGGCGGCCCCGCGGGCCGGCGGCGCGGCAGGCAGCCGCCACCGGGGCAGAGCAGCAGCAGGAGAAGGAGGCTGAGGAGGGGGAACCCTCCCCTAACGCCGGCCGGCGGGACCATCACCCCAGCGCATAACCTCAGGGCCGGGAGCCGTCACCAAGCCCGTGCCCGACGCGACGCTCCGCCGGGGCTACCGCCACCGGAGTGCGGCCCCGCTGCCCGCCCCGGCCTCAAAAGCACCCGCCCCGCCCCGCCCTCGCAGGCGTCACCAGCCGATCGCAGAGAGCCCCGAGCCGTCGCGCGGCCTCGCCTCAGGGTCCCTCGGCGGGAAACGCGGTCCCCGCGTTCCCCCCCCGGCCCAGCAGAAGCCCGTGTGAATGCGGCGGCACGCATCCACACCCATCCCACCCCCTGCCTTTTGGAGGCCGCCAGGTGCCGCTGGCCCGGCCCGGCCGGTGTGAGGCAGAGTGGAGAGGCAGGGCACCCCGCAGGCCCCGGTAAGGCCTCCGGTGGTGGCTGGCAGGAGGCAGTCAGGGAGGGAAAGCTGCGGGAGCAGAGCGTTTGTCTCACAGTGCCGCTTCGTCAGCTGCGTGATCCTGCTGATTTCTAACTGCGAAGTAAGGGGTGTGTTTGCTGTAAAGCTTGTGCGTAAAACCGGGTAGTGCATAAGGGGGGCAGTCAGAACGGTTTAAGGAAAAACAAAAATACTCTGCGGAGCTGGGAATTTTAGCATTACACAGCTGAGGGACTGGGCATCCGATATAAAGGCTTATGGGCATAGTCATGCCTGACTAATGTGACAGCTAATTGGTGCAGAGTATGATTGAAGTCTGGCATTTGGCAATACTCAAAAAAAATCATTAGGCCTTTATGCACGTAACAAGAACAGGTAGACTTGTAATTACTGTCATTTAAAACCAGAAGGGACATAAGCCTTTGTGCTTCAGCAGTACCAGTTACTAGGAGTTATGTGCTCGGTTTGAAGTACACGGTGGGTGTCTGGTTGTGGAGGAGGGGAAGAAGGGTATCCACAGAAGCAGAAACTAAACGGGGAAAAAAATGGTACTCAGAACCAGTGTAATCACATCTCGTGATCAGTCATGATAGTGCTGATGGGCAGGAGAAGGTTTCCTTGGTTCACTCGTATATCTAGAGCTGTGCATACACAGTTTCTGAGCCAGGCGTTATCAGTTCATGCTCAAGGTAAAACTACTTCTGGTAGGATTGCTTTGCAACAAGGGTAACTACGGTGTCTGCTTCACAGCTTCCTACATCTCTCAGCATGTCTATTAATTTTCAGAAATATTCCTACCTTGAGGATTTAATACAGTGTGAACAATATCACACAAATTATATGAATACACATGAACAATGTCACAAATGAAGACATGGGAGTGAGAGATAAGTAGAAAACTACTTCTCATTGAATTGGTAACTCCTATCAGCTATATGCACTGTAAGGTATAAAATAGAAGCTGTTCTTGCCTCAGTAAATTCAGTATTCAACAACATTTGCAATTCCTGCAGAAAGACTTGTCAAAAAGGTCTGTGCATGAAGGCAGAATCTGGTAAAACACACACACAGCCTACTGACAGGAGTTTAGAAAAGTGGATGGGAGTGGCTTGGCATTGACATGGATGGAGGAGGACATGTCTTCCTCATCCTGAAATAAGACAGAGGAAGAATGCAATAAATCACTGAAGGAAGCTAAGTCTAAATCTAGACTTGCTTTTTTGAAGACAGTTGCCACACCTTTTATATTTACTGTGAGTGGGAAGGTGTCAACATCCAGCAAACCCAAAGGCCTGTCCCAGAGCAGGTGCTTAGTCACCATGCAAGTGTTGACTTGAAATGACCTCCTACTAAAACAAACTACAGGCTATGCAAGTATGACTGTAAAACTGATTGCAACATTGATCCTGGTATAGGAATTAAATGTTACAAAATGCAGTGGAAGACCTTATGGAAGGGTAAAACAATATTTATGGGAAACTGCTTTCAGTCACTCATGGTCATTTTCTCATCCCCCTGTACTCAGAAGCCCCAAAACGCACGTATCCAAATAGTCAGACCACGATCACTTGTGCTATGACATGAGGTTCAAGGAATGCCAGCTCTCAAGTCTTCACTACATCTCTTGAGTTCCCTTGGGTAGCAGCAAAGCAGTTTTTACACAGATTTTCTATGCCTTTTAGGAGTGAGTTATTATGATGTGATTTTTTGTCTCAATCTTTTGTTTCACTCTCTGTAAATTTTTGGGTAAGCTCTCTACCTGTTCTCTTTCTTCCTGCTGAGCTAAGAGGAATGGCCTGCATGACTTACTGTAAACTTGTTGCCATCTGCCTGTTACCAGAAGGCAGGTCTTCTGCTGATAAGGCATTTCTGCTGTAGGCCTCTCAGAGCACAGGCCTTTTGGTCTTGATGTAAACATTGCTTTTGTCATCATTTACCACTTTGATTGTTCTTACTGGTGTCCTTGATTATCACATGTATGTCATTTTTGCAACCCTTGCCTTATTGATTCTACTCATGATATCACACACAGATATTTCCATACTCAACTCAAACCAATCTTAATATTTCTGTTACAAATCTCTGTGCTGTTCTGGCAGCTGAGAGTATCTTCACACTTCACTAAACGCCCTTCCATCTTGTTCTTCAGGGAAAGCCTGCTAAGCACATAATTGCTGTTCCTCCTGCTCTGCAAGCGCAGGCTCTTCAGGTAACGGCCTTTCAGCTGATGAATCAAGTGCTGTGTGATAGTTATTTCTTTTGTTGTCTCCTTTTGGGAGATAGGACCATTCACATTCAAAATCACAGTAAATTAAGCTCTTTGCCTTTGTAAGGTTGTTCAAATACGCACAGCAAATTTGTTTACTCTGTTTTTACACTGAGTACCTGGGCCTATTGTCACTTGCACCAACACACAGGAGGAACTATGACACTCTTCAGAGTCCCTTAACATTACTTTACAGTTAATGATACCCTGCTATTAATCAAGTCACTGCAACTATTTCTAAGTGCTGTTTTGGTAGAAGGGCAATCCAGCTCTTTCTCTGCTGCAAAGCATGACTTGGCAGCAGGGCTTTGTAGATTAACAGCAATTCCAGAACATGGCCATGTGTTGCCACACAACAGAATTCTATTCATCATCCAAGGCAAATTCAAGAAATAACAGAACCAACTACAAGTCTGAACTGCCAGTAAAATGCCAGCAAGCTTATTATTATACAAAGTGATGCTATATACTGCTTCCTTCATGTGTTTTGTATCCAAAGCTACCTAGACATGAAAAAGGAAGTTGTTACAGTTGAAACTGCTGATAAAAGCAGTATTGTACCTTTTTCACTTATATATGAGGTGAAAAAACATCATTATCCATACTCTAGAGGCCAGTTTGTTACTACTGTAGAGAATTTTTTAAATGTGCATAATTGTCTTCTAAGGAAATACTTTTCTTTCAAAAAAACACACCAGAAATAAACTATATTAAACACCGGAAACTACAATATCAGTAACATTATCTTTGTTTAAGACTCCTTGAGGGCTTGCACTGGCAACTTGACAAAACCCATGAACTGGATATGAGTTTGCACACTGGTTATTTAAAAGACATAATCCTTTCCAGAAATCTAATATTTGCTTAAAGATCTTTTATTTGATGAAACAGAATTCTCTGTTTGCCTCTGATCCTTACCATTTAAGTAGTGTTTGCGTTGGCTCAAATACCCCCAAACATGATTGTGCTGAGCTAGACACACTAGTAGAAAAACAGCAAGTTTCAAAGAAAGATGTGAAGACAACCAAAGTGTTGTCACAGATCTACACTGTAGGCAGAAGCCTGTGTCAGCACTTTCCCCATTGTTAATGTGTTTCATTCAGGAATTTACCAAGTTCAGAATAAGTTCAGATTGTTAACACAGTCATCATCAGTCACATCTTTCAGAAATGTGCTATCCTAACTTTACCACCTCACAAGATTTTACCAGCCGTCCTAATTTTTGCATTTGAATTTGCACCAATACAAATTGTCCTTCAGATCCAGAATCTAACCCTAATGAAAATGAGAATAGTGAAATATGAACACTTGCAGAAGCTTCTTATACAAGAAAGAAGGTAAAAGATTTAATAAGGTGGTTATTATCATGTATTAAAAAAATAATATTTGGGTCAATTTCCAGTGATTTTCTTTAATCATCTTCCTTGTTACTTAGTCTATAGACAGCATCTGCTACCCATTTCATTTTTTCCTGCAGACATCAGTATGACATCTCTTTTTGAATTCCCAAAAATTGTCTTTGGAAAATATTATAATACAGATCTGTGATGTTTCTTTCCTTCCAACCCTGAAACATCACAGACCAGCCCATAACTTATTTAAGTTATGTTCATATGCACAATTTTGAACTTGTGCCCAAGGCCAGGAAGGAACTTGTGAAAAGAAGTCAGGCCTACCCAGAAACCTCCATAGGCCTATGCATTAATAAAAATGAACGTGTACACAGGTATAAGGAACTTGGGAAGACTAGAGTGATACATTTTGTTTTAGTTTGCCGCAAATAGTCCGATTCCATAAAGTTCACATACAGGAAAGCACACTTCTTCAATTTCAAGCTTCATTAGAGAATACAAATTTTTTTAAAGAAGCTGGGAAATTTTTTCCCCTAGTAATTCTTCTGTCTGTACCACAACGATTTCCAGTGCTCCTTGACACAACAGATTTACCTTTCTAAGTTTTCCTACACCAGTAGGAATCCAGGCCATTGTTTAAACATGACTTCATTTTGGAAAAGCAGCACTAAAATGAAATCATACAGCACCAATATGATTTTACTTCACCGTCTACAGATCAAGATAATTGCTTGTGTTTTTTTTTAAACAAATATCAGCCCTTAAAACTCAACTCAAGAGGCAAAAAGCAAGTTTAATCCCTTCTTAAGAATTTTTTGAGGCCCAGCTGAAGCCAGTCATACCTACACAATGTATTTTGGGTTTACTACAATTGTGACTGACCTGTAATAATACTTACAAGTTGCAGCTGACCTGAAAGGTCATAAACACGTATTTATCTTAAAAGCTGAGTGTGCATTTGAAGGAGGCTTTTTTTTTTTTTAAATAGCAACACTGGGTTATGTAATAATATTTCTTAACAGCAGCACTGGGTTATGTAATAATATTTCTTCAGAGTAAAACTTTAAATATAGACTGTTCCATAAATATACCATACATTTGGTTCAATTTTCGCCCAGTTTTGTTACATTAGCCAGAGGAGAGTTCCACTTCTGTACTGCCAATGGAGCATATTGATTTCTTACCTTTAGCAAAGACGTTTTTTAAATCCACTGTTGGACAGGTTAGCAGACTTTTTAGAAAGTCACTTCACTTGTTAAACAACACTTTTTAAACTTAAGCTGTACTTGTGTATAAGTGCAGTAGCACAGTCCCAGAGTACAATGAACCAGGGCTGCAAAGATACTTTCCCTTCCTTTCCCTTCTGCCTGCTTCCTCAGCACTTCACATTTGCTCCATATTGTTCTACATGCTGCTGCTCACTAGCATTAAGGCAGGGAACAAGGCTTGAAATCAGTTCTTCAGTCTCTTTCAGGCTGAATTTCGTTACAGTGCAGAAAAGGGCCAGAAAGAAGGGAAGAGGGCAGTTGGATAGCGGGAGTACGGAAACGCAGGCTTACATGAATATCAACCTGGAACATCAGAGCGTAGCCATTCCCCATGGTAGGATATCCAGAATTAATAGATCCCGTCACTGTCATCTCTCCTATCTTCAAACCTTTAATCTGCACAGTAGGGATCATGTTACTCTTTTGGCTCACATTTTGCTAAAGCAAATCAATTTGTGCTTGTAAACCATCCACGTAATAGAGCTTCATAGTAAATTGTGAGGAACTAGTAGCTAACAAGCTGAATTGCAGAATTCCTGCTCAGTCAAAGAAAATTTTGTTAGAATCCGGGAGTGCAAAATTCTTTGCAAGAATGTGGGGACTTAAGGTACTGGGAGTTTTACTCAAGATTTACTCATAGTTGGTGTTTTGGGATTGGATACATGAAGAATTTTGAAACTGAAGCTAAGCAAAACATGGAATTTAAAAATAAAAGGCAGCACGAGAAGATGGAAAGAGGAAATACAGTTTTGTGTAGGCTGAATGTATGAGGATAAGAGTTGAAAATATAATCTATGTTGTGATGAAAACTGAGTAGGTTGAACCCTCAGGGACAGTTTATGTCTTGCACAAGTTCCCATAAATTACAACAACTTCCCAGCATGTTGTGTGAGTGGTAGAACTTGACATTTTTTGCTGTGCAGAGAAACTGTTTGCACCCTCTGAGACAAAAAACTAACAAGGTAGTTTTGATCTGCAGGCAAGATACTTTTCGGGTGAAGAAAAGATTTGGAGAAAAAGCAGAGTTCAGCATACTGTTACTGTAAAGCTACTGTGTCTTACAAGACTGTAAAGTGGCTAGGGCACAGTGACATACTTGTCAAAGAAAGCAAAAGCAATCTTGTTTGTCATGTGGCATGAGTCAAACAGCAGCATTTCAGGATTCTAGCTCACATATAATGAAAAGGCAAGGAGACCACTATTCATCTGTTTAATAAGCTATTTCATCCGGTGTCACACCTTGTTTGGTATCCCAGTTGGGCAGGGTGTCAGGGGAGTTGCCGAGAAATACAGGGCTTAGGAAATTTGCTAGCTGAAGGTTACTTCTGAAAAGACACAACACTACTGCTACTAAATCCAACTGATTATGGACAAAAGTGAATCCATTTCTGGAAGCAGAAGTGTGTCCAGAACAACTGAAACTGATGTCAGTCATTTAGTAATTTGTTGAGGGGGATTTTGGTCTTTATCTAGTCTCATTAAGGCTTCAGTCACTCATTTTCAGTGCTAAATTGTTCAAACACTGAAGGATGGAAAAACATCTGACTGATCGTATTTGCTGAGAGACTTCCCTTCAGCCTGTAAGAAAGAATCCGAGAGTTCCTCTTGAGTGGGTGCATTAAAAAAATGAACTGATGAGAGTTTAACTGAGTTTAAGGGATATGTAAAGATTATTTTTTATTCTTCATGGCTCTTTGGATCTGAAACATGCATCCAATCCCACTAAAAGAGGCATCTACAAAGCAAACAGTCTTAGATTTGGAGATGTAACCCACTAATTTTCTATCATTTAAATTTAGATTAACACATTAAAAACCAGATATGAGTAGGAAAACTGACTATGGTTAAGAACCAAATAAGAAAGTCCCAAATTTTACGGAAGTTTCTTAATTAACATAAAACCCAAACAAAATTAACAAGATTAACAAAATGAATTGTTCACATCTGAGTTTCAACTGTCAGTGCGTGTGAAAATAAATGCCTGATCTGCTGTTTGGCTGGTATCACTTTCCAACGAAAGAGATAGATAGTCTACAAATGCATCTAAATTGTGCACAGGCGCTTACTGTCCCAGCCCTTGGGCATGTTCAGTTAAAAAGTGTTGCTTGACAAGTCCTGTAAGGACATAGTTCCCTTCTAGACTGAGGGATACAGGCAGCTGGGAATGATTAATCATGGGAAAATGGTTTAATCAGCAGCATCGTAAGTAGCATTGTGTCAGGCGGTGTCAATCATGTCCATGCAAAAATATAATTATAGGAAAATTAAGGTTGGAAGGGACTTTTGAAGGTTATTATTCTAATACTTTTGTTCAAATTATAGCTAGAATGAAACTTAGATCAGGACAGTTATTCTGATAGTTCTATTGGGCAAATAATACAAGGAGAATATAAAATTGAGAATTCTAATAAAATTCCACCATTTCATTTAAGCTTTTTCTGGGATTAACACTGAGTGAAGGGCATTTTGAACAGGGGGCAGTGAACTAATCTGTCGTGTTTTAAACTGCAAAATGATATTTTAGAGGCATTTATGGACATGTTAGAAAAAGGGAGCTTGACAAAGATTGTCTGGACTTTGAGAAAATGGATTTAGTAGAACAACCTTTTTTTTTAAAAAAATTAACATGCTATAAACAACTTGAGATGCTTTAAATGTTGATGCCTTGCTACCTTGCCAATATGTTACTAGAATAACACTCTTAAGAGTTTCTTCATGATATGGTGAAAGTAATTTGGCTATCAGTGTTTGGCAGCTAGAAGTGAAGCTGCTCCAATTGCAAGCTGAAGAAGTATAGAAAATGGGTACTGCTATCATGTGACATAAAAAATTTTCTGCTGAAAGCAAGAATTATATGAGCTTTCATGTGGCAGATAAATTGGTCTCATGATTTCCTGTGAAAGGATGTACCATTATGAGGCAATTTCGACTCTTCTACTTGGACCTCATCCTAACATAACTCATGAAAACAGTTTTGCTGTGTTTGTGGGCTGCAAAGATGCTTTAATTAGCTGGAGAAAACAATTCTCTCAAAGATTCTATCTTACTCTATTTTATTGGATATTTCCTCATTTTGTCAAGCTGCTAGACAGTACTAATTTTTTTTTCTGTTGCGCTTATAGAAGATGACTGTTTTCAGATAACATAGAAAGGCTAGCAATTTTCAAAATTTAAGTTCTGTTTAAATGTCTGTTTAAGTTCTGTTTTTATATACTTTAGAGTTGTCTTAATATCTGTATAACCTTGTACAGAAGATAGTATTACATGATGATAAACAATAACCTAGCAAACCTCCTAAACTATAAATTCAGCCTAACATTGTTCAAAACCTGAATCAGAGAACTAGAACTTGGATAAAGTTTGTGACTAGATCTGTGATTTGTCATGGGGGGGACCCCCTAATAATTTGATCAGCTGATACTCAGCAAGAGTGTCTAGCAAGAGCCCTAGCCATGTTTTTCCCTACTATGTAGCCTGTTTTTCACTCAGTAACAGACCTCAGAATGTCCCGAAACACAGCACTCTGTATCAGGATATACAGCACATAGTAAACATTTTCCTATGCCAACGTGAAGTACATCCAGCTAATACAGAGGGGAACCAAGGCAGCAGAGCTACAGCAATAGTTTCAGTAATATTGTGGTTGGATACCACACAACGTGGTCAATACATAGAAACTCAAAATGCAGGAAAACAGAAATAATGAAAAAAGTAGTCACAAATTTGCTGTGTGTAGGAAGAACAGATATTAAAAAGATACCATTCAATACTATTGAGAACTAAATGCTTCCCACACAAATAGGCATAACAAGACACAAATCTACAAAGAAAAAATAACATACACAATTAAAACCGCCTTTCATAAAATACAAAATACCAGCATATTTAAAGGATACTTGAGTTTTAATGGTTTAAGCACCAGCAATACACACCAAGCTCTACCAGACAGAGGACAACCTATGGTTTAAGGATTACAAGGTAGTTGCATCACATGAGGATTTCTATGATTCTGGAGCATCCGGAGTAAACGAAGGAAGAACAACACAGTGACATTTGGAACAAAGTCTTCTAAATGCTGGAGCACACAGTGGCATTGAGGGAAAAAAAAGCTAATTATTATTTTTATGGTTTGAATGTTAAGCTAAACTAATCCCCAAGCTGTCCTCCTTTTTACACTGTAGCAGGCTGAAACAAGCAGACATGAGATGAGGGATTTTAGACCCTCATGTGACTTGGTTTCTTTCATTTTCCCTTTGTAGAACACTGCAGTTTAATTGAACTCTTGAACTTCAGAACTAGTCTGTTCATCTGTCTCAAAGAGACTAAAAAAGAACTGAATGAAGGGAGAAGGGCAACGGGGATGATGAAAAATGTGGAATGGTTTCTATGTAGGGATTGATCATGTATGCAAGAACTTTTCAGTCTGAAAATGACAGACATAGGGTTTAATCAAATAAGGCCTATGGAAAAGATAAATAGGGATCAACTACTCACTGCTTCTTCTAACATATAAACTGTGGGGAGCCAGATGAAGCTGACAGGGGACCACCAAACAAACAAAAGGAGCTGGTTCTTCACACAGCATGTAACAAAACCGCAGTGCCAAAGGTTTACATGAGGTTCAGGGATAGACTTAGGAATTCTACAGAGTAAATGTCCACAAAGCTTTATTAAACACACAGAAACCATACTTGGCTCAGGAAACTCCTCATCTGCAATTGGTTAAATGCCAGAGAATATCTGGGGCAAGTATAGTCACACGTGGCTTGTTCTTTTATTCTTCCTTAGGCACCTGCTTTTGGCTGCCAGCAGAGACAAGATACTGGGCTAAAAGGACTTTTTGGTCTGACTCAGCATAAGAAATACAAATGCCTAAACCCAGATCATGTTATTAGGCTCAAGAGGCAAATGTAAGGATAATATGAGATTGGACGACTTTAGAGTCTGTTAGCCTTACATTCTATTAGCATCCATAAGTAGTTAGATTTTTAAGAAGAAAATGGTGTTAGCACTTCCTGCCAGTGAAAACACTTGCTTCATTTAGTGGAGAAGTAATCATTATTCACAGCCATTTCTGATATTAAATAACAGTTCTACAGAACCAATAGATCACATTACAGAGTGACAGGAAATTACCTGTGCCTGAAGGTTGCGTATCTTACCTTTTTTCCATTCAATATATTGTGTGTGCGTTTAGTAAATAGCTGTTCCTGTAGCTGTATGTGGTATCTCAGAATCAATCCTGACTACCTTTTTATTTCAGATTAAGAATGCTTGGACAAGATCATTCTGAATAGCAGCACAGTACAACATGCTAACGTCTCTAGCGATGCAGAACAACATTCCAGGTATGCTAATTACTAAGTGACCGAGGGCATAAGTGTTCCAGTACAAGTTTCTTTAGCTAACACACCTATAGTGGCTGCTACAGAGCAGGATAAAATCTTTGAATTCCTCATAAAATTAGTACAATCTTTCTGCTTTCAGCACAGTTAACCGGTCTCCTGATGTAAGGCCAGAAAATCAAGACTTCCTGTCACACTAAGCCCCAAGCTAGTGGCTCAATGCTTGTGTATTAAAGGAATTAGATAAGACTTGGAAGCTGCTCAAATCTGCTGAGCAGGGTTGTTTCACAAGATGAGAGATTGCAATTTGATCAGCTTTTCAGAGAGACTACAAGAACACGCTCCACTGAAGGAACAATTGTTAATATCATTGCCAAACTTTCAAAACTTTGGTAGTTCAGAGGCACAGAAAATTAAATCAGACTCCAAGCTATTTTTGTTGCGGAGGGAGCTGCCCTTATTATTTTAGTTACAGCAGATTATAACATTGGAAATGGACATATATCAACACAGAACTAAGAGAGCTAGAAATATAAGTATTTAGAAAATAATATGATCCGCAAGACAGAAAAGACATTGTGATTTTTATCTATAAAATTGTCAATAAATTAGAAACTATTGAAATTTAAGTCACAATTCTCTAACCTTCTTACACAAAAGAATCGGTTCTATGGGTCTCAGCATTGAACTCCGTGCACCATGAGCAGAGAGAGGCTACACCTCCATGGCCCACAGTCTTAGCCAAAAAACCCAACAGATGGTTCCCCAGTGCCGCCCCGTGTTGAAAATACGTAACTACACAGGCAGATCCTTTTACGTAAGAGTATGCCATAGGAAAGAGCGTATGCCGTTTACGTGCAGAGCAACAGGTACCATCTGTGGTGCAGCACATGCACAGCAAAGTACGGGTTTGGTTTTTTTCATCAGAGATCCTTCACTAAGAGATGCACATCTAAAGACTTTCTTTCATTACACTGCTGAATAGCAAATGCAGACATTGATCCTATAGTAATATTACATGCAATCCCTGCAAACGAGGTAGGAATGACAGTAGGTTTAGCTAAACAATAAAGAAAAATCGCATAACTTTTGGCAGCAAATCATCCAAGCAGTATTTGTCATCGGTAATTTATTACTCAAGGAAGAGTATGTAAACAATGTATTTGATTTACCCAGTAGCAATTGAGGGGACAGATATGCTTGTGTAGATAAGGATTTTGGCTAGCAACAGTTTGTGTATGTACAAATAGCAACTTAGCGACAGCTGATTTAGAACAGGCCAAAGTCTCACCTTAAATTGTAACAAATCTGTACATTTACTGTTTGAAAGCTTGTACTATGAATAACAGGACATTAAAACTATATATGTTCATAATAATGTTGAGAAAAAAATATTTTTAAGTTTCTCCATAATCTCTGAATAATTGTTATTCATATTCCTGCTTAGAGTCAGAATTACCTTAATTATCTCCACTATCTTAATTAGCACCTCTACTCTCATGAACCTAGTACGTCTTGTTGTACAAGAAAAGTATTTCACCATCTACTTGAATAGTTTCACAACTGCTGGAAACTTGTTCTGATTGTCCGTGATCATTCTGTTCGGGTAAGAAAGGTACCAACATGTAAGCATGTACTGATGCACGTACAACAGGTGCCTTGTAAGCACTCCTCCTATCACAAGTTCTAAAGCAGTTTTCCCTGAACATAAACAGAAAATCTTTTCTCTGTCCAGTTGTATAAAACTATCATTACTTGCTACTGAGCTGGGTAAGGGATATAGTTCTGTAATATTATTAGAAGACTGATTAACAACAATGCACACAGCAAAGAATATTCCAGATTTTCTATTTATAGTGCAAGGTACACATCTTTTATTATGTTCTGGAACTGATCCCAGGGTGGCTCTTTGCTAAGTTATTTTCCCTGGTGATAAAGAAGCACTGAGAGTGTTCTCACTTGCTACCTCCTGGGCTGCTGACACAAACAGTGTTTGCAAGAGCTTAGAAATGTCTGGTACGTGACTCTTCCTACATTGCACTTTCCTTTGAAGTAGTTGCAGAGCAGAGACATTA
Organism: Chroicocephalus ridibundus; assembly: GCF_963924245.1. Lineage (NCBI taxonomy): Eukaryota > Metazoa > Chordata > Aves > Charadriiformes > Laridae > Chroicocephalus > Chroicocephalus ridibundus. Next base: position 75,878,504 of record NC_086287.1, read on the forward strand.
TTAGCTGCTGCGCACCATCGTGAAATCCCATTTATATAGGACACCCTCCTGTAATCAAGGAGGCAGCATTTAGATCAGCTATGAACTAGCCCGTAATTCTCTGATCAAGGCAAAGTGTGCCACTTTCACGGTGTCATTAGTAGGACCATTGAATTGAGCTGCTTGTAAGATGGCTATGCCAATCCTGCAAACACTGCCTTGTCTCAAGGCTGAAGAACTAAGGGGTTTAGACTGGTAACTTCCTCCCTTTAGCATTAGCAGGCAAACAAGGTTACTAACATCAGTTCCCAGCGTCTCAGCAGATACATGATACTTGGTGATCATTATTCTACAAACTTAGTTGATAAACATCCAGGGGATCCTTCTAAAGACAAAATTAGAGAGGATTTTAAAAGACTTTTTGGTACAGCTATTTATACAAGTTATGCAATCTGGATTTCCCATGCATCAAGTACTCTGTAAATGTTACAGGCATGCTCCTACTGTGTGGAGGGGTGGATGCACTTTGAGCAGAGGCTTTTAGCACAAAGACTCTCAGCATCTTGTAGTGAAATTCTAATTCTCAAAATAAACATGCAAAAGCTGGAAATATCATTATCATTTACATTTAGCGGTCCAAAGATGTCTGAAAATGCTCAGTAGCAGTGTAAATTACAGACCATCCACCAGAGGGAAGCTCATGCATATATACAAAGAAAAATAAATAATCTGAAGGATGAATGAAACACACCCTTAATATTTAATCCAAAGCAAATTCTATTAAAACTGTTTCTTTGCAGTAGCACAGAATTCTTGAGCTTGGAGAGTTTTCAGAAGTTATTTGAATCTAAAGATAACGGACAGTTTCCCATGTTAATAACGAACTGTTGCACTACATATAATATGCATGCACACAAAAAACATGATAGGTTTAGCCTTTTTTTTTCTTTTTTAACACAGAAATGCAGCCTAATTTCACTGCTGTTAATAGAATTAGACCAGAGTTTATGAGGTCAGAAGTCCAACTGCGTGTCCATACCTTAAGAGCCCCACCCATGTTTGGTCACTAGAATGAGTAAGGTACTGAGTTGTTTAGCATGTTATTGAACATACTACACTGCTTCCCTTTTTGGTGGAAATATTTGTTAAGTTTCCCATAAAATATGTTTACGACTAGTCTAAGTTTGACCAATAACAATCAGACACTTCTAGAGAATATTAAAGACAGCTTACAAACAATCTAAAGTTTTCACAGTAATCCAACAGTCACACAGAGCTTTTCAGAAACATGCTTCCTAGCTAGTGTTAGCTCTAATATCTGTGATATTAAGACTAATAGCCTGTCTTCAGAGTCTTACTCAAAGAAGTCTTAGCATTTCAACACCTGTCTGGGATCTTTTTTGGAACAGAAATCCCAGGCTGTTACTGCAATTCTGAGTGGAGAAACATGTTTCTGAAAAATGTAAGGACAGATGCTTCAGAAGCTCAACCAGATCCATTCACCGCTGGATTAGAACTATGCTAATACTGATACCAATCAACAGTTGTACAGACAACTTCTCTTTGCCACCAAAAGTAAAGTTTTAAGGAAGAAAGTCTTACAGAGGTGTCACCCAATGCTACAGGGACACGCAGGTTCTTTTAGTAGAATTCCTTGACAAAATGAGGACTGGCCACAGGGCTGTCGTTACAGTTAGAGCTTTATTATGACATAAAAATTTTAATTATCAGTATAGCTTACTGTTATCTACAATTTCTAGTAGCTAGCATTTCTTATTGTTACACAGATTATTTTTTTTAGCAATTACCATAGCTTTCAGTTAAGCAGAACTTCTAGTAACCAGTATAGCTTTCTTATTATCTAGAGTCTTTAGTTACCTAGGCCTAATTACCTATAGTCATCTGTGCCCTCTGCAGATCAGGTCAAATTCTTAATAATCAGCACACGATACAATAATCATAATCTAGATTCAGACTTTACCTTAAAGAACCTACCTGTCCCTGTAGCATTGGGTGACAAGAGGTACTGCGCATCTCTCCTTGATTATTTTTTTTTTTCAATAAATAAAAATCTGCAATTTAGTTCAAACTAGTTATGCCACTGGCAATAAATTAAGCCCTTCCGAAGTTACTTCTGGAGAAAATAATTATGTGTATAAAGGTCATTTTGTTAGAAGAAGAGACATTGCCCAGCACTTCCTTTCATTAGTGGATTTTTACAAGTGGTTTTCAGAAATTCCGTTTAGAATACAAACAACTGATTTGGGTTTTTCCCCCTACCCAATCTGTATTAAATGTAGTTAAAAATAAAAGGAACTGGAATCATGTATCTGATTAAATCCAAATTAAAATCTTTATTACACAAATAGTATTTTGACAATATAATACTTCAGTGGAGTTATTCTGGATTTGTTTTGATCTCATTATACTCTTATGAGATCAAAACCAACTAAGCTGATTTGGCAGTGGTGGTGTTGCAGTCCTTTTCCATACTTTTCAACTTAATATTCTGTACTACATTTGCCAGGTTTGTAAAATTCTACTTCAACATTTAGGGAAATAATCTGTATCACAGTCTTAAATCTAAGAGTGCAATCTATGCATAACTCCTTTTTTCTGTGCATCTTTTTAATGGAAACCACCCTTCCAGTTTTACTTCTGTGACTCAAACATTTCTGTTGGTGCTGCTGTTTTAGTTCCTCCTTTAACTTTTTAGAAATGGACTTTGAAAGGAGATGTTTTGACATCAGGATAACAAAATAGTTTCATATTCCTTGGCCAGACACTGAAGAACTTAGGATTCACACGAGATTTGAATACTGCATTGACTACCAAGTTTCCTAGGAGGTAAAGTCATAGTCCATTGCTGGCACAACAGGAGAACAACAATATATTTTCTCTCTGACACAGATCATTTCCTCCTGTAACCCTATATCCAGACTATTCTGATGGTTATTATTTGGCTAAGGAACTGCAGTTTTCCAGACCATTAGAAGTACAACTCCCACACACGTTATTGTGCCGGTACAGTCTTGCTATAGGACAAATGTTGATTTCCTTTATGCCAGCATCTTTCTAAAGCATGAATTTCTTTCTTTCTGCTGAATTTAAAAACATGACATGAAGGCAGTAAGCGCAATGATCTTTTATGCTTTGGAATGGAATTTCATATCTAACATATAATGCACATTTGTGGTTTATCTGCCACCCCTCTTTTTCGGCTTTTATAAAATAAAATATGGAGTTATTAATGCAAACGAGTAGAACAGCAAACAGGGTTTCTTTCTCCTCATAGCTGTTGATTAGATCAGTAACTTTAACAAAGTAGCAAGCTTCTTTAAAACAGGACACTTTTGAAAGATCTAGAAAGAACAAAAAGCAAAGTCAGGTGCTACGCTGTATTTTTATTTTCGCTTTGTATGCAAAAACGCACGCTGTCTTCCTAAACAACAGGAACTGCCATATGTGGTCATATGTTCGTAAGAGTGAGAATTAGGATGTGAGCTCATATGCCGTATTAGTCTACAGAATATCAGCTAGAGAACTTTCTCTTGAGTAGTTCACTAACAGCTTCCAAATAAAAACAGAGTGCAAAGCACTGAGGATATTGGCAACTGATAAGAACTGAAGAATTTCCAGAATGAGTCAAGCTGAGGAAAGCAGTATCCACTCGACGTGGAATATTGTGAGGTCAGTAGTCTGCATAATACTGAGCTTGTCATTTATTATTGGGACCCCTGGAAATTGCATTGTCATCTGGACTGTTTGTACAAAAATGAAGCAAGTATCTCCTTCCGTCCTGCTGATCTTGAACCTGGCCATTGCAGATGTCCTTGTACTGATTACTTTACCAATTTGGATTTACTCCTTTGCTGACTCATGGATTTTTGGAGTCATCTTCTGCAAAATACTGGTTTTCATTATTTACTGCAGCATGTATGCTAGTATATTTCTAATTACAGCACTGAGCTTGGAGCGGTTACTGGCTGTGTACTACCCTTTCACAATTCAAAGATACAAAACAAAAGAGAAGATTTGTTTAATCATGTTCCTCATTTGGTTCCTGTCTATTGCTTTCGGCATTTCTGTCATTCCATTTCAAGAGACAGAAGCAGCAAATGGTGGACTACTATGCACATGTCGCAACTACTCTTCTAGCAGACAAAAAGTGTCATATCTTTTGCTGGAGACTCTTGCAGGTTTTGTAATCCCTTTTTTAATTATTTGCACTTGTTATACATGTGTTGCAAGAAGAATAAGCAGAATGACTTACCAATCTAAGCAGCGATCAGAACGGCTCATTGCCAGCATTGTGGTGGCGTTCATTTTGTGCTGGTTCCCTCATCATCTCTTTAACGTCTTAGATATTATTTCAATTCAGATAGAACTCTCTAACGAGGAAATGTCTTTGGCACTGGATGAAATTGTGGGCAGAGGAGTGTACATCTCTGGAGCACTTGTATTCATCAGTAGCTGTATTAACCCTCTACTTTATGCTTTTGCTGCACGAAGATTTCAGAATCACCTGAGATTTGCCAAGATATCGAAGCTGTTTGAACAGATGAGTCAAACAGAGGAAGACAAGAAAAAAAGTTTGGTTGTAACCAAACGGGAAGAGACTTTAGTAAGCACAGAAAATCTCTAACAAGGAACATAGACTTGGTGAATAATCTGATTCTGTGTCATTCCTTCAGTAGTCCTTTCTCCTCATGCTCTCAGTTTCATTTACTAAGCAGACCAGGTAAAACTAGAAGTTACTGGGCTTTGGTTTGTGTGTTATGAAAGAATTGGCATTGGCAACCTAGTTCAGTTCCTAAGTTAGTACCCACATCACGAAATTTTCACTGGTGCTGAGAACTTCAGCAAGATGGCTATAAGCTCAAAGTGTAAGGAATACAGCATTTTTACTTTCCATTAAAATTATTTGTGATTTCTAGAAAGTCTGTGTGCAGAAAAAAAAAAAAAAAGGACTCTATCTGGAAAACAAAAGCTTTGAAAGTTTAAAACTAAGTTTTCCCTCAGAAAAAAAGTTAGATGCTCAGAAATCCTTATATAATCTAAAGTTTTAAGAGAGCACACCTAAATTCTTGATATGGTTAAAAATGGTTTTAAAGTATATTAATGACTCATAGAGCTCTTTTGGGTAGATGGAAAATATAAAGCTTTTCTTATTTATTGCTTTATTTAGGTTTGAAAGTAATAAGGGCTGGTTACACAGTCGAGCTCATTTACTGAATTATCTTGTGTTAATAGGTTTTAAAAAGTAAAATGTGAAGTGTGACATGCCTCTTCAGGAAAAAACAGGAGGTACAAGAATTCTGTGTTGCATGGCAAACATAGTTACAGACTTCATGCTATATTTGATGTCAAATACATTGCATACTTCAGTGGCAATTAAACTATTGATATATTAAATATGCATACTGTGAGTATCCTCAAAAAGTTTGATTCAGTTAAGCTTCCAAGATGTCTATTAAATTATTGAGGAATTGGATCAAGCTCTGGTGGGAGGGAAGGAGGGATCCTCAATACTATTTTTATGTGTAAGAAAATTATGGTAGTGGTACAAATAAAAGCATTATTTTTTTCTTCTCTTGTAGAATAGACTATACTTTGCCATAAGAGACCAATAAATTTAGCAGTTGCAGGGACCTTATTTTAGTTTTGTGAATGTGCGCAAACTCACTGTGGAAAAACTGCGTGGCATCAAGTGTTTGCTTTTGAAGGTTTTTTCTTTTTACTTCAGTTGTGCCTAAGATTTTTTATGCTTACTCTTGCTTATTTTGAAGTCAATGATTTGTAATAATATGTTGTTCTGGAGAGCTGCCAAATGGCTACGTTAGTCATCTTTACAAAGAAATTACAAATACTAACTATAACTTAATTTTCAAAATCTGATTATGTAACAAGCAAAAATATTTGAGTTGTATTAATTTAGCTTGTAAACTGAAATAAACATGGGGAAGTAAAATCCTTAACTGTTAATGGAAGACTATTTCTCTAAACTTTGCATATGCATTTTTTATTCCTGCTTGTTATGAAAAAGTCATTTTTTAATTCTCAATAGGAGAAAAGTCCACACCACAGAGGACTTTCCATCAATAGGGCTCCTTCACTAAAAACGAAAGTAAATAAAACTTCAGGAAGACTATGTTCACAGCAAAAAGTAGCCGATAGAATCCCTTAGACTTTACCCCATCCACCTACCACTCTTTTTTCACCACACTAATGGCTCTTTAATTGCTATTAGTATATTCAATACAGCGATGTGGCATTATCTCACAATAAAAGCAGCAACTTTAGTTATCTGTTGCATAAAAAAATGTGAAGCCGTATTTCTCAATATATTCTTGAGACAGGAGTCACTCACTGTTCAACACCACCACAGAACAGATGAGGAGGTAAGCAGCACATGAACACTGCAACTGAACTGGAATTCTAGGCCACAAGCAGTCAAGCATTTCACAACTTACAGGCCGGGAAAAGACCCAGACGAACTTTAGTACAAGCTAACGAAACGAAATTTTCCTTTCTATCAGTCTGTGCCCTATATCTAGGTATAGTAAGTCTTCTTATTAGGAACTGGGTTAAACCCCTAACCATCTCTCTGTGTGTATCATTTATGTCATAAACGAAGCAGTATTTTTGTGCTATTTGCTATTCAAGAAGCCTTTTGGGAGCATTGACTTAAGTGCCTTATGCTCAGCTATGCCTAACCCACAACAGACTATAAGGGGATCTAGTGGCCAGATACACAGTCTGTGCAATACTGCCTACTGCAGTGGTGTTTGGGGTTTGTTTGTTTTTAAATCAATAGATAAGGAACAGTGAGTCAGCCCTTTTTTCTCTTTTTATCCTGTCACTCACAGACAAGTGAACTTTGCTGCTCAGGCTGCGTCCTGCCTGGCATCCAGGAATCTTAAAAAGGGAAGTAGTAACATCCACAGACCGGTACATATATTCTAGGGAATAATAAAATTATTAGTTAAGGCAGTTTTGAATTGAAAGCTGTTACTCTGAGGATTCAGAATCATTTACTATCAGGTGCTGCTCTTCCACTGAAATTATAGTACTTTAAGTATAGAGACCTAAACTAAGTTAACTAAACAATGAGAATGTTTCTTATGTTTCTTTGTTCAACAGACCAAAAAGCAGCACAGTAGCTATATTCTACTTCTGTTCTTTGACAGCAGATAGCGTGAATTTTCTGCATCAAATGTGTTCTCACATTTTCTCCGCTGCTTTTTACTCACAACTGCAGTACTGAAGTACTTTTAAACCATGCAGTCCATCAAGGAGCTAGAACCATCCTCCTATGTTCAAATTAATGGTCTTGGACAGCTGCTTTCAGTAATCAGTCATCTTTTAAGAACTATGTTTCTTTTGAAGATGGTGTGAGGAATGATAAAAGATGCTAAAATGGTAACCTGAACTTATTTCACTTTTCTACAAAACAGCAGCCTTAGGTAATTTCACTTTTCTACAGAGCAAATAGAGTTAATTCTTGCAAACATTGGTATGCACAGACAAAAACATACCAATTTAATGGTTTTGGCCACACAGCCGTGATGTAACTGGGTCCATAAAAGTGTAGAAGTATAAGCTGATGGCATGGTTGACTGCTTCTTCCTTTAAGAGGTAAACGTCAGGCCTTTCAACATAGGAAGATTTACCACTTCATCTGTGCTAATGTGCTCTATTGCAAAACTACAGGAATTCAAATAGGCCCATTCAGCCAACAGAGAGTGGATATTCTCATCTACTAAAGCGGAATGCCAGCCAAACTTAAGACCTGGCATAGATTTGGTCCAAAATGCTGCATCTTATGGTAGTGATGCTTCATGCTTCTTGTTGACTACATTACATCTCCATCTTATATTGAAAGACTGATAGAAAGCAAAGACTTTCCTTGATTGTTCAAGCTAGTTCAAAGCAGTACTTGGAGGTGAGAACAGTCTTAAAAGTAACTCTTGAGACACTCAGACCCTTCTGAGAAAAAATGAGGTTTCATCTGAGTTCCTCTTATTTTTCTTACTTCCTAACTCTTCTGACCTTGTTTATGAAGTCTGTCTCTGTGGTTTCAGTGTCCAGCTATTTACCATGACACAACAAGGAAGAAGGCTGGGCTGAGAAAGGGCTGCTTCGGTCACCTGAGTCAAGTTACCTCAGATTACAGTGAAGCACAGGGAACATTATGTGGAATCAATGCAACATTGCTTAGAACACTGAGTACTAGAAGGTGACCAGACGGTTTGAATTTCTCATGTTTGTAAAAATTAATAATCTTCTAACATTAACACTGAAGTCCTACCCTGCCTGAAACTTGATGTGAACATTCCATGGGTGTACATCAGGAATTTATTGCATTTACAGTAGTAGGATCATGCTGCATAAAGTGAATTCATGATATATGAAAAGGATTGAAAGAGAGCCTAAAGTATTTTTTGTTCATGCATAGCCAATATACAAGAAGGTGTTAAAAAACCCCACAAAGAACAAGTATCAGTCTTACACATTTTGTTGCCTGCTGACATCAAAAGTTTTCTATGACCATCATGGTAAAGTAGTTATTACAGAGGTCTGGATTAAAACAGTAGAGCTTTGTGGATATTAAGAGGCAACTTGTAATTTAAGAGGTAACACAAGGGAATATCACAGAGATCATTGTTTGCAGGCAGAAATGAGGCAACTGCATCGTATTTTTTTCTTTAACAAATATTTTTTGTTAATAGAATATTTTTTTCTTTAACAAAATCAGCAGAACATTGTTTAGGAAGAAGTAGAGCAAAAGTTAAGAGACATTTTAAAGACAGTTAAGACCGCAGTTATGGAACTCCTAGGATTTCTATTAACAGGACTAAAAGAAAGATTTGCTTGTAGGACTTAGGTGAAAGGGGTAAAGGAACCTGGACCTAACAGATGTCATGGAGACTACATAGACATGTAAACTCTTTCACATTCAAGCAAGAGTCTGATCCATAATAAATATTTTAGAAGATGCAGAATTAGAGAATATTAACAACGGTGTAATTTTTCTCTGGTTTTGTATCCTACAACTCTTGTATTACTCCATTTACTGTATGTACAGGGAAAAGGAAAGAATAAAGAAAAAATTATGTTTAGTCAGAGTGGAAAAGCAAGTAAGAAATAAGACATCTAAGATTACTAAGAAGAATACGGCCTTAGAATGAAATTGAGAAGTTCAGTTACGAAAGCTGAGTATACAAAGAGAACAGAGAGGGAAGTGAGAAGTGTTCTGTTGCAAGGCAGTTTCAGGTTTTTGTGAATGCTTTCTTGTCAGATCAGTTAATCGCTAAAAGAGTTCTGTATTAGAAAACTCCTCAGCTAGATTTCCACTGATTGTTGATAGGTTAGATGAAAGAAAAAATCCAATAAAACACAGTTTAGAGAGACATAACCGTGTCCTCTGAGAGGGTGAGTAGCTTATGCTGCTCCTGTTAGCATCAAGAGTTGGGTGTGACCAGGGCTATGATGATGGCCACCAGGATTTCAGAAACTTTACAACACTGTTTACAATACTAAGAAAATTCTTGCACTGATAGGTATGGAGATAACAGTATCGTATACTATTTGGCTCCTTTCTGTCTTCTTTCCCCTTAAGTCAATTATTTTAAGTCATGCTGGTGGTTCTTAGTAAGGATTCAGCACTTTAAGTTGAAAAAAAGGTTCAGATGAGAAGAAAATTATTTTTATGGAATGTGTGAAGTCAGTGATTTAAGCGATAGAATTAATTGAAAGGCTGCTATAAAGTCTTTCAGTACATGCTCAACAGTCACAACTCTTAAATTAGGAAGATTATACATCTGCTACAACTGCAAAATCCACTTATCTTAATAGAAATCAGCTACCTGAACTGCATTTTGATTGCAAAGGTAACTGGTTACGCTCCAATTTTGGCTGCAATTGTGTAAGTACTAATAATGTGTACAACTAAGCGCATCACAATTTCCATTGGCTATTAACTAGAAAACAGTGCCAAGAGTACTGAAATGTCTAGAAACATACTGACATCCAATACAGTATAGCAAAGTGGCTGTTCAGAGGGTCTTAAATCAGAGGATTAATAGTCTGTGCCGCTCTCAGTTGATCTTAAGATGAAAAATATGACTCCTCATTTTTGTATAGCAGACCAGTTCATGATGTATCACATTACATAAAAAATTAAGGGTTAATTGTTTTATTTCTCAGACAATTATGAATTTGAAGCACCATAGCCATTGACACCTTATGCTATGGCAAGATGTGGCAGTGTAGACAATCTAAAAATATGTTGCAGATTCCATATCCTAACTGTACTATGTAACTCCAACAGTTATTGTAATATTAACACTCACTGTATATTTCCCTATTGAACTTGGTGAGTAGTATCAGAAACTTAGAAGTCATGGACTTTTTTTTAAACATGGTAAGTAATGAATTATATTCTTGTCCATTAGACATAGAAATATATCCACGAACCTTCAGCTATGCTGTAAAAGTAAACATTATGTTGTTAAAACTGAAGGAAGAATTTAGCATAGCAATCTTCTTACATGCCCTGTCCTCTCCTGCCACCATGTGGCTCTTCCATTTAAAAAAGTTAGGCCTAATGATAATACTCAAAGTCACTGGATAACTGGTGGGGTAGTTTGTTCATTGTTTCAGCTGTGAACCGTATTTTAAGGTTCAGGTCATTGAGACAGACAGGTTCACAAAAAACCACAACAGTGTATTAGGCATCCAAATCCTATTCATTTCAGAGTTATCTAGTTGGTTCTTTTCTTACTCTTCAGGAACGCAAGCCTGATTATTTCAAACATCGCATAGATTAGGCAGACCAAGAATTTTTGGCAGAATATAATTACCTCATGCCAGTTTGTGAAAAGCCTATACTGAAAATGACTTTTTTTTCCCCAAAAAAACATCAGTAAACATGTTGAGCTATATCCTGACTCTTGAACTTGAGTAGTTCGCACCTCATCCCAGGTGATAGTACTGATTTCTAGGCTCTTGGTAGTTTTGAGGTGCTCTCAAACAGTTTCAAAAGGTCTTGACTTCATTGATAAAATTAGGAATAGTTTTTGCAGTCTTAAAGATGTCCACAATAAGAAAGTCACAAAACCCTTGCCTTTAAGAAAAAAGGAGAACTGTTAAGAGTAAAACAAAATAGGATCAAACAGATTTGATTCCAAATTCCCTTTTTCTCTATTGCAATATTTAGTTTCTGTATGTAATGCTGTCTGAGTCAGTCTATGAACAAGGCTTTGCTTAATCCTCTTACATTTGTCACATTGAATAGCATTACACTAATCAATTAATCCTATTTTTAAAAAGATCTGAATCAGAAGAAACTGATTTTGCTGAAGAACTACTTGTAAGCTCTTCTAGGAAGAAGAGCTCATGAATTGAAGGGTTCTATGTATGTCTTTCCTTAAATATCCATTCTACCCTTCGACTTGCATTCTATATTACACTAGAAAACAGACAGTTTACATTACAGACCTTGCTTTGCTTTGCTCTGTGATGACTAAAGTCACGTGAAAATCCAAGATTTTCTTTCTCTGTGGGTTCACACAGGGATCCTGTTGTTGTTATGCAGACAGGTCCAAGGGTCAAGCCAGGAAGTCTGTCTGTATGTCAGAGTCAGGATCAGGTCCACTGAGAGTAGCCAGCATCAGACACAGCCCAGCGATCACCAAGCAGGACCACAGTGGGTGATCAAGGCTGAGGGCAAGCCATGAAGTCAGTCCATAGGTCAGGGCCTGTATCAGCAAGGTACATGGCCAAGTACAGCCATGAAGTCAAAACAGGCACTCTAACAACATAGCTCAGAGAGGGACTGGAGAGCCAGGCCTGAGTTTTTATGGACTCCAGGACCTATAAGCAGGGTCTGTGGTGTGGAGACCTCAGGTGGAGCTAATCAGGGTCATTAAGGGTTATTAGTGCACTCAGGGACCTGATAGATTCTCAGCAGCAATGGAAACACCAAAGAAAAAGAACAGGATAATCCAAATTATTCATGGAATAATGCTGATAAGCCTCTATTGCTATTTTATGTAATGTGTTAAGTTGGGCAACTTTCTATAAAGAGGGAGAGCCTTAAAGAAAAAATGATGTTGTCTTTGCTTTTTAACATTTCAAGGTTGCTACTTTTTCACTGATATTTACATTCCTTCTAAATTTAGTATTGCATTTGAAGAAGAATTTTAATATAAGAACTTCAGAGTCTTCTTCTTAAATCTAACCCTTTTTCTTTCTTAAAGTCTTGAAGTTTTGTCACAGTTTTTCTGTATTTGAAAAACAGGGAGATATTTTACCTCCTCTGAGGTACAGAAAATAAAGTCTCAACTGTTCACCATTGGAAATACCTGAAAATTCTATCAGTGAAGGAGCTACGAAAGCATACATTGTTCTGATCGCAAAGATGTTATCACAAACTGCACCGAGAATTTCACCTGCTTTGGATCACTGAACTTTGACTGGAGTTAACCAGACGATTAAATAGCCCAATATTACCATAGGGTTGGCTAGGTGATATGATCTTTCATTTTATTTAGATGAATGCCATTCGTTGAATCAAGTTAAATATTTAGCATCCTGAGCACAAGAGCAAAAAAGAAAAAATGCTTGGAATGTGTTTGAAAACATAATGATGCATTTCCCAAGCATCAAATTCATATTGCATTAACTATAAAGTACATGTTTCATTGTTGCTATGTTATTCTACGCACAAAAATAGTTTTAGGCACACTGATAGTTTCACAGGGAGGTAGTGATGCTATTTTAATGTTCAAAATTACTGGTGTTATTCACAAGTATTAAACTATATCAAAGGGAAGGAAGCTAAGAATCCATAGAGCATTTTCCTGACATTTTTACCAACAGATGAGGGAGCTGCAGGAGGTGAGCAGGCCTCTAGCCTGAGCTGACCTGATAGCACGCTCTGTTTAACACTTTCCTCACACACCCGTTCCTCCTTACATTCAGGGACATAACACCCTTTTCTGTGCTTCAGCTGCTATTGTAGTTGCTTAGTTCCTAAATGCCTACAACAGCATGGAAACACCATTTCTGAAGGAGCTGAGACCCTTGGAGCTGCCCACACGGCTTCACCCTGTGCCAGACCCCCCAGCTCTGCAGTGGCGAGTTTGATTTCAGGTGTACTCATTTCTAGCTCTTTTTCAGCATGTCGGAGTAGCAGTGAGACAATGGCCAATAGATGCACCCCTGAAGTCCCACCTTGCCATTACTTTTTTTATGTGTAGGAGATGCCTTCTCATTTTCTATGTTTACAGTCAAAATTAAGCAAACAGAATGTGGCATTAATAAGCTTGGAAAATGAAGTTTCATACTTTCAGGCTAAGTGTAAACAGGCTTATTTTTCAGCTTACCTGCTTTGGCCAAAACCGCTTCCTTTTCTTTCTCCTTCTTCCCCTTTCCACACGCAAAGTAGCTCAGCATCATTCCTGTGTAAGGACAAGTACAGTGGTGTCTCTGATCCCTGCTACAGGCTATAACTGTGATGTGGAAACACGCCTGAGATCAGTATCTTTCTGAAAGCGGACTACAAAAAAAGAAAGGGAACCCAATTTGATTTGTCTGAATCAGGAGATAAAGATTAGCCTCTTAAACTAGCAACTTCCCATATTTTATTAATATTATAGTTTATTCAGTACTTCAAAGAGCTGTATTAAAGGAATAGTAATTACTAAAAAATCCAATGGCAGGAAAACCTAAGGGTTTATCTCTTTTTCTATAACATCATGAACTGCTTTGAACAGTTAATTATCTGTGTCTAAAATCTGTCGTTTAAGCACTAACATTGGATATGTAATTAACGATTACATGATCGCAAATAAACCAATACAGCATAAAAATATTTTTTCTCTAAGGAGGAAGGATTTTAACCTGTATAAAAAGAGGTTCAGGAAATGGAAAATTGCCTCTTTGCAGTGGTTGACAGAATTGAAGAGACTCCATTCGATTGACAAGAAAATAGGGAATGCCATAGTAAGAAAGGCAGTGAAAGAAACAGAAATATTTCTCTGCTAAATTTTTAACTGGCCTATGGAAACCAGGGCTGGAGGTGTTCATGGAAATTAGTAGCGTTGCGGGAATTTTAAAATGCTATAATTTTATGACCAGTTATACAAGCTAAGGCAATGATACGACGTAACCCTATCTACTGCCTCAGGGTATATGCTGGGGGTCAGGAGGGCACTGCTTTTAATGCCCTGGTATTACCTGTATCTCAGAAGAAGAATTTTGTTTGTGTTTTGTCTGGGTAGAATTCACATTTCTAGAAACTTTAGATCGTTGATGATTCTGGACAAAGAGTTCAGTTTTGTATTTAACGGAAAACTTTTCTGTAGAAATTCCATCATGCCTCAAAACACAAGCCAAAGGTAAGAATGGGTTACAGATGCTGCCTTGACGACCTGCATGCAAGCAAAACCCCTCTGCACAACTGACAGAGGCTGTGCTATTTATGATCCTGGTCTGTGCTGTTATTAATCCCAGTTTACAGACAGGAAAATGGAAGGTGAAGGCAGGTACTCAAGGCTACACAACAAGTGTCAGGGTAAGAGTTAGAAAACTGCGATAATATATTACCATAGTTAACCATAGGTCTAACAAAATTATCAACATACAGCACAGGTAGGCAAAATACTTCAAAAATTTTATTATTAAAAGACTTTGCTGGCTTTTTATAGAATTGATATTTCAGGAAGTTGGACTTCTTAAACTAGTATGGAATTAAACTTAGTAGGGTTTTGCAAGTGCCTTCCTGGATTGAGTACAAGGGAGAAATAATAACAGAGAAATTTCCATTAAAATAATACATTAAAATTTAAAAATTAACATTTTCTCAGAGCATAGTTAGAATGAAAAAAGAGTTATATATATAAAGTATATATTAATTATATAAATAATTGCCTTTACAGACAAAGCTTCCCACATTTTAATTAAAGTACAAGTTTTGGCTTTTGATTGTGGAAGTCTCTAAAGAAGTTTTAAACAAAAGCAAGGAATATGTAGTCACAAAGCAATCTCAAACAGCAATTTTTATCTGGAACAATCATTTTAAAGAAACTAAAAAATAACAGTCTTCAGACTGAACACCTACTCTTTAGGTATTTGATTTCAACATGTCTCAGAGGTCAGACTGGAATCCCAGGTTATTACTTCTTACATTTACACAGAAGATCATACATAAACAGTTGTTTATTTCCATCACATATAATCCCTCCTTTTCGTAATGAGCCCAGAGGCTATCTTAAGATGTCTTAGAAGCCAACAGAACAAAAGGAGTGTTTTTTATTCTAGTTTCAGACTAGAACTAAAAAGACATTGTAGACTCAGACTTGTAACAAATTGGAAATGCACTATGAAGCCTAACATTTTTCATTGATAAGACAAGCTTTGATTTTTAAAATTATTACTATATTAAAAACCTCTGTTGTATCGTCCCTGATTGTTACTTCCTGAAGGTATATTGTCTGGTATGCTGTATCATGATTTGTTGTTTTAACATCAGCCTTCTAAAATTATGTTTCAAATTGGTTATATATTTTCCATTCAGATGTAATGAGCACAATGGTACAGGACAGATCTTTTGTAGATTAGTTTAATTTGGGGCAATTTACACTTCAGAGAAGCCAAAGAAGGTGAAGGCTACATCTCTTATGCATCCATCTTAAATGGATTTCCTTCTCAGTCTACAAGGCGTTTATCTCAAGTATATACTTTAGTTTCAGGTATTTTTCATGGACAGCTTTCTTCGCGAGTTCAAATGTTGTCTCCAAGTTGGACTGCCCATTATGAATCATTGCATTTAGAAAAAACCAATCCAATGGGAAGCTAAGTTTGCTGACCTATTATTCATGCCTTCACAGCTCTCCGTTTTTCACCCCGTTGTTCAGGACGTTGAACTGGGTGGATGCTGCAGATGACACATAGCTCTTTCGCTTAGCTTTCAGTTTTATGTAACACGCCTATCTCGTTGCCTCTGGCATTTATTCTTTTATAACCTACAATATTCACATATTCACTAGAATACAGAGAAGATGATACATATTTAGAAAAGATTTAATGAGCTAATCAATCGTTGTTTAACCTTTTGCTCAGTCAACACAAGGAACCAATGAGTGTATAATAACAGTTTGTGTTTGTGTGCACATATCTGTATATGTGCACATGCATTGTTGTATATATGGAGAGATTGCATATATAGTGTCATGGTTTTTTCACAGGATAAATAAACTGTTTTTACTAAAGTCAACCAAATATCTATGTTATAAAAGCAAGGAGAATCCCTAATTGTGCAAGGAGTTTGTTCCTGCATAACTGTTGCAGGCATTATTTACTCTCATTGACTTTAATGTGACCACTCCCAAGCTTAAGATTAAGTATGTGCTGAATGTTTAAATTTTCAGAGGAACCAGAATATAAAAGTCTTCTTAAACAGAGAGCTGGTTCCAAGGATATTTTTTTTCTTTTGGAAGAATGTTCCTAATATGTATTTACCCTGGCCAGTGTTATTTCCAGTACCTACAACAGTTTCTTCACATGTGTAGTCTTTTGCCACCTGAGTATGTGTTTGAAATATGAGATGCATCTACTATCTAAAGATATTCAGATATTTTCCCAGAAGGAAAAAATTTTATACATTAAGAAAGAAGGGCCCAGCATGGTCACCTAGCCTGAATGTGTATATATTGTACACAAGTTCATATTGGCTAACAAAGTATCATAAAGTCCTCTTTTGAGTAGTAATAGCACATAATAAACTAGAGAAAGAACAGGTTGCAGACAGCTTCTGCAGAGCATGTGATCTGCTGCATGTTCGCACCCTAGCCTGCCCTGGGGTAGCTTCTTTGTACGTCTGTACCTATAGGCAGTAAAATATTTTTTTCCCCTTTTGCACAAACTTCATTTAATAGGTGCAAGCAGCCAGGATAGTAGAAATAGAAAAAAAATAGTATTTAACTGGCTAAATTTAGTCTGAATACCATACAAAGCCTTCATGACTTAGGTATAACAAAGTATATATAAGGTATATTAAACAAGCAGGGAAATTTTTAATATATAACCAAAGTCTCTATAAACAAGTAAACAGTGAACACCACTGAGAAACAAAAATTTGAAAATGCAGATTCGGATCTGTTTGCGTAATGTAAGGTTTTGAGATTAAAAATAAAACCCAACAGGCATCATGAGATTTGTAATAAAAAACACAAATGCGTAAATCTCATGGTAGCTGCCTCTTGAAAGCCTTTAATACTTCAAGTGCTATAATAAAAAAGCTGTGCTGTGGAGCAAAATAGGAAAGGAGAGACTGGAAGTTGAGGATATTACTAATTCTAATTTACTCAAACTTTTGGGGGCATTATTTTGTTAACAGGAATAGAATAGACATGAGAATCTGAACATAGAAGTTTGAAAAGCTTAAGAATACTAATAGCTCCTATTCTATATACATGATGGCAGTGGCGCAGTTTTCGCCAGCTAACAAGGTATTTAACGAAGGTGGTTAAGTTACAAAACTGGCTCCCTATAACTTTGGGGGATGTCTTAAATTAAATTAAAAACCTGATGCTTTCTAAAAGGACTTCTCTCTTGCCTCCACCCTTCTGTAACCCACTCTGCTCTTGGCTGCGTGATCCCACTGCTTACCTTGAGCCATCTCTGTAAACTCATCTGACTGCAAGTTGTTCAACCTCATAAAACAGTAAAACAGTTATCCTTGCCCACCTTCCAAAGGTGTACATTTTTACCATGTTAGTGAGTTTAATTGCCTGACCTTGAGATCAATCAGATAAACTCCAGAGGCAACACAACAAAGATGGGGGAGAAAAAAAGAAGCTAGAAAGGGCGGAAGGACGGGATGCCCCCCCTCCAAGAACTGTTAATTTGGCTTAGCCACTTGTCGCCCTCTGGACTCCCTAATTAACCTGTAGAAAGAAGTAGGTAGCTCCTGAAGCAATTTAGAGAAAGATCTTACTTGTCTATCATCGATATTAAAGTATAAGGGGATTACTTTCACAATTTATCTTCTTAAACAAAAGGTTTAACTTTATGTGGTATAAATATCCCACCTTCATCTTCCTTCCTCCAAATCCAACCTCCAGAGCAAGCTGGAAAACATTCTGTGGCCCTCAATGACTTTTTTCCATCGTTAATCTTTTCTATTTGGCATCTCTCATCTTTCTGGTGACATTTTCTCCTCAGTACTCCTTTTGTTTACATTTCTAGGCATGGGGCTTTTTTAATTTTCTTTTTTTTTTTTTTAATTTAACTCATTCACTCAATACTTTGTTTTATTTCCATGTGTGACTTTGCTTATAATTCTTCCCACTGCATCATTTGTATTAACAATATATCTTTTGTTCTGATTATTGCTCCTCTTCTAGCTATATAGTTGTATTTACATTCTGCAGTTGCTTTGGCTTTTGGATTTTCTGCTATGAATGCTATTTTCTATTTGACAATATTGTTCTCTCTACAATGGCTTACTTTCTCTATAATGTTTAATTTGGGGTATTTTTCCAATTTTATATTTCTTTCTATTTCAGACTGTTTTTCCAGCAAAAAAGGCAGGAGGTTGTAGCAAAGCAAGACGTCGGTAGCAAATAGGAAAAAAGCCTCAGGAAAAGTAAGAGACAACACTTTTTATCAAGCTGAACTTGTTCACTCATTTGTTTAACCCCTGCCAAATAGGATGAGTCAGAGATTTGACTTTTTCCTGGTGCTATGGATCTAGCCAAATATTTGTTTCAGAAGATGCTTCTATCAACCTAGGGCTTTTAATTTCTCCAGTTCTGTAGCATCTTACATCTGTAGCTCCATAAACAGCAGACCCCCTCAAACGGGCAGAGGCATGTCCTCATGCCTTAGATCACGTAGCACAGGTACCTTGATTTAGATGTTGTGGGAACAGCAGGCTGGGGGGTTTCAAGTTGGGCCTGTGACTGAGAGGTGGTCTCCCAGGGAGACGAGGGAAAGAAAGGGAAGCTGCAGCGCTGCTCAGAAAATGCATGGAGGCCTGGCCGTATGAGAACAAGTGTTTGGAAGCAATTGTGTAAATCTCATTTTCAGTGCATGAAACTTAATAGGTCTGAAGATTACTTTCAGATTTTTATATTCCTGTGTTGCCTATCAGATAAGCATTCTTTCTGATTTTTCAGAAAGAAAATGTAGTAGATAAAGTAACCTCTTTAGGACTTCTTAGAACCACAGTAGGCAATTGGGAAATAGAATCAAAACTTTCTGATTCTATAGCAGCTCTTTTTCCATTAGGTTGTCTTTCTCATGTACATCATGCTGCTTGGCTGATAATATCGGTGTACTTGTTCTTTGTATCAACATGTTCTCTCTATATATTTCTCCTCAGAGTTACAACATACGTAGTGATTTTTAATTTTTTTTTCCTGCTATATCCATCCTCTTGTTTCCTCTCTCCCTTGTTTCTTCAGCCACATCTTTCAGTCATTCAAGTTGCCCCTGTGAGAGGTTTTGCAGCATATTTGTCATATTGGTGCTAAAAGAAGGAAGCTCACAATATAAAATATTGGAAAAGGGATAAAAAAGATCAGTTTGAGCTATTGTATCAGTGAGGCATTAATAAAAGTCCAGTTAAGCCTGTGTCCTGTAAAACCATCCCATAAATTTTCCTTCTGTTGTAACTTGAATTTGCAAATGGAAGCAGATTCACATAGTATTTGAAAACAGACTATGACTCAGAACTGATGATGTCTGTTTCCTTTCCTTTCGTCCTCATAAAAGCATGACATCATGTACAAATTGAATAGCCTTTCCAATTACAAAATGAATCTGCTTCGTGACTGTCTGTGAATCGTCCTTTAACACTGCGTGAGCTACTACTGCAATAATAAAGTTTTTTATCTGTAAACTATGTCTTTTAGCCTGTTGCTGAGTAGACCATAACATAAGTGATTTTGGAGAAGTTATGAAAGCTTTCATGTCTATTGACCCTGTACATCCCTGGCATACAAAGACAGGAATTCCAAAGAATATCCTATTTATCAAGGGATTATTCACGTAACAAGCAATAAATAGTTACCTTCTCTTCTGGTCCAATGTTTTCTGGTAATGCTTCCATTGTTAATCATTAACATAGTAGTGTTAAAAGAATTGTTTTGATCTATTAACATTCAGAAGAGTTTTAATTTGCTGACATGCTCCACTCTGCAGGTCCCCCTGCAGATATATATATACCCCCTATAGATACCCCTGAAAATATGCAAAAATGGCATGCATTTACAGGATGAGGAGCAGCCTGTTTTGTGTGTGTATGTGTATGCACAGAAAATATATTAGAAAGCAGGAATAAACTTGAGTTTCTGCTTATAAAATTCAGGGACTGGTGATTTTCTTTCTTGTACAGTATAATATAAAATCAGATTAGTTTTTAGTTTATTGTGGTGAAGCTCAGTTGATCTGATAGAATTTGGTAAATTACATTTCCTTTCCTGTTTTACAGATGACTGAATTTTTCCCTTGGGATATGGTGTGAGGATTGAAGTAAAAGAGCTGGCTTTGGTCAATTCCTTTCTCAAAGTAAGTCAGATAAAAGTAAAATTTACATTATCTTAGTTACAGCTTTAAGGAAAGAATAACTTTGCTTCTAAATGTGGCTAAAATCAGTATGGGTCTAAAAAAAAAAAAAAAGGTGACTTGTGCACAGCGCAACTATGACTATAAGTGTAAATTAGGCAACTTTGCTCCTGGCACACAGATATTACTTAATACAACCACAGTATCAAACAGAATACATATAGCAGTAGAGAGCTTTCTGTCTCATATTCTTAATAGAATGCACAGACATTTATTTCATTTAGTATGTCGCAATAGCTGTAGCAAACTAATTTAATGGAATAAATAAGAAATAATACAGAGCCACAAGTCTAGTTATTTGCATACTTAGTAGACTTCCTGAAGCTGGAAGTCAACAGTGTTTATGGTATCAAAATTCCCTGCCTTCGATCTTCTTCTCCACTGCTAACTGGCAGTTTACTGTAAGCATCAAAGTAAAAACATGTCTTGAGGGTGGATTTTAAGTTGAATACTAATTAATTTGAGCAGGGTTTTCTAGGTTTAAGGGATAGTGTGAAAGGCAGGTTTGGGCATAAATAAATAAACAAGAAGCAAAACCTGCTGTCTAGCTGGAATTAATTGGGATGACAGATGAAAACCACTGTGGAGGACCAAGCTGATTGAGGGCTGTAAATGTAGGGTTGAGGTGGGGGCAAAAATCAAAGATCTTAGCAGAACTTCTGACTGATTTTAACAGCATTTTTGAAAGATTTAATTTAAAACGTGTATGACTAGTGTATAAATTTGTTTTGCACGCATCCTGATTAGTTTTGGTAGTGTTCTTGTTATTGTCAAAGCAAGAGCTGATTGTGCACAGTCAGTCTGCAGAAATGCTTAGGAAATCAGGAATTCGGATGGTGGATGCACAGTTTCTTCTCTCAGTTACAAAGAGAGTTTTCAAAGTTTGCTGCCCTTGTATCGCTAGCCTTGTGTGTGGTCCTTGGTGGTGATAGTACAACTGTTTGTGAGCCTACATGGTTAAGCAGATCAGGGAAGTTATCTGTGTTAAAAATAACCCTTTTTTTAGGGTTATCTTCACCCTTAATTTCCTAAGAAAAAAGGTTATTTTTAACACAGATCAGTTATTTGCTATGTTTCATCATGCAGCCCCACATGCAGTTGTGTGAACCATTGTATCAAACCCCAGAATGGGGGCAGGCAACTGTTTAAACAGACTTTGCTGTTTATCAAAGAAAACACAGAATATCAAGACAGTCCCTTCTGTCAAGGGACTGAAAAGTAAATTTTTGTTTTCACATTTTGTCAGTGTAGAAATTTGCTTTATTGTTTCTATGGAAGCCACTGCAGAGTGGCAAATATTTCAGGAGTAGTCAGTCATAAATGTAACTGGTAAATTATGGTAAAATAAGCAGAACTGGGACACTACCTGCCTGATTTTCTTACAGATACATTCTGTTTGTTTTCTTGGTATAGTTGCAAATAGACAGTACGCATTTTCATGTGTAGTTCTGCAGGTTATTTCTTTTCCATGACCTTCAGAATTATATCTGCTCCATTCACGAGTTTAAGCAAGTGCTTAATCATCATCACAAGTAACAGTTCACCAGTTTGAAAGGCAGGAGGCATAAGATCAAATCATTGCTTTTGAGAAAGTGTCTCTAACTGGAAATTTGTCAGTCAGTCTTAAAATAGGAAGTAGATTACAATCTGGTTTGTGTCTCTAAAGATTTTTCATAGATACTGCTTATCTTTCAGTGTTCTTGCTGAAAAAAAGAAATGTATCTATCTGAACTGGTCCCTTGATTTTCAGCATCAGCAGAGAGATGGAGCTTAAAGCATGTGGACATTAAATCTAGCCTGGACTACTAACAGATGATGTTTTATTTCCTCCACAGATAGATTCAGCCTTTAAGAATGTAATTTTACGCCTTTTAAAATCAGTTTCTTATTTAGGTCTCCAGGGTAGGATCAAAAATATGTGTGATAAAGATAAGTTACATTGTATTCTTTGGATAGTAAAGGCTACATATATACAGTAACCAAGCTTTGCCGTAGTGAGGAGGCAGGATTACTATATTAGAGTGAGAACAACACTAATGGTTATAGTCACTGCTTGCATTATTTTACACCACTGCTGTACCCCCTCATCTATATTGGGGAAGAGAGGGAGAAGAATGGAGATGGTATGTAGTTTTACTGGGGGTAAATGGCAAATAAGAAAAAAAAATTAAAAGGGGAAATTTAACATTGCTAAATAAAAAAAAGGACATAAGCTCATTTGTTTGGTGTTGTTTGGTGGTGAACTCTTTTGTTGCCCAAATAAGATGCGTGCAAAACCTTGGTAACCACTCTGTCGACAAGACTATTGAAGATTTTCCATGGAATCTGTTCCATGATCCCATTTGCATCACACAATTTTATGAGAGTCCAGATTGTTTCCCAGATCTTGTATGACAGACCTTCCTAGCACTTCCTACCTTGTGAGAATATCCCAACCTACCAGCCTAGGATATCAAGAAACAAGAAGAACAAAGCAGTGACTACAGAAATTTTCTTTAACTTAGCACAAATAATACTTTTGAAATGATTTAATTATTCTGGATTTATGAGAGATTATTTCAGAACATTATGAAATGATCTAAAAACATGAAGCTTGTCTCATCTGAAAGAAGATTTGCATCTTGGATGAGAGAGAGTTAACAGCCTGAGGCTGCACTGGGGTTTCCGAAGCTCAAAAAAGATTTATTACTTTTTTTTAGGAGTTCCTTGTATCTTATATAGAAATGTAAAATCTTGCAAATTTGGTTTCCCAGTTTTAGAGTATCTCTTTTGTCCACTGTTTTGATCTCTTGAAAGTGTGTCTCAAAGTAATAAGAAACCTTCATCTTTTTGTTAATGGGATCACAAGCTTTCCGGTGAATGTGGCTGAACATACCAAACATATTTGCATGCTGACAGGTGGGGTAGCTATGCTCCCCTTGGGGCAGGGTTGGTGGATCTTAGGTTGTAAGTAAAAACATGTCTGTTGCAGTGAGTAATTGCTTGCTTCAACAGTAATTTTAGCCAGGCTAGCAATGAAGCAGGCTCTCCCCTTTGTGTCAATTTAGGATGAAAATTAAGAGAATCACCTGAAAAATCTTTTATCAGAATCCTAACCAGACTGAACAAAATTATTAGAGCTTTTGAGATTTTGAAGTTTCAGGTTGCCAGAGGAATTATTAAGTAGATACTTTAAATTTAAATACAGCTTTCCTTTTTCACTGTCGTGATCACTAGTTTTTACATATGATCTAGTGCATATCGGCATAAAACGAGAAGAAATTAACTTGGTTCTGTTCATAGCTTTGCCTCAGGACTTGATTTAATCATCTGGTCCAGCCTAGCTTCAGATGGCTCATGACATCTCTCGACCTGTTTATCTGCTACTGGCTCTACTCAGAGGATGACAGACACCTCAGATTCACCAGCAGGGACACTTTGCTTTGCATGATTGCAGTTGTTCACACCCACACTCTCCACCTTGCTGCTCTTTAAGGCTGCTGCAGCCGTTCACACAGTGGTTGCCGAATTCTTGCATATTTTTTGACATATTTTTCTATATTTTACAGCCTGCCATGTTAAAGAACACCAAAATCTGTGATATTTATCTTCAGTGTGTTGGGTTGTAAATTGCAGCAATACAGCTGCTGCTTCACAAGCTTCACAGCTGCTTCATAAGCAACTGTGCTGAACCTCTACAAAGAATATAGAAGCAGGATGCACATCGAGCTTAGCTTCTTCGTTAGTCAGAACCGCAAACCCACTCGCAGATCACCTCCTAGACTGCAGTTTGTAGCAGGGTATTCTGAAGCTATGGTAGGTCAGGGTCTGATCCATAGGAGCAGAACGTCTATGCAGCAAAAATGAGGCACATACCTAGGAACAGTATTTTCATCGGCATCCTAAGCTAATGCATCCCTCTGACTGGTCAGTTGCCTTCTGGTAATTCAGCTACCTTCAGGTATCTCAGCTGTGACATGGGCTTAGGAAAGAAACTAAGAAGAGGAAGAAGAAGAAGCAGAAAATAACACCGTTTCTGCATGCTCATATTATAAAATATGTGGATCCCAATAAATTTAATAGCAGATATAAAGATAGTAACATAAAGACATTTGAGTGGTCAGAGCTTATAAGTGATACTATTTTTATCTCCGTTTAGGAAACTAGACAGATAACCCGGATTCTGCGATAAAGTTGAGTTTCATTCTCTGATTGTCATACTAATGTAGTATTGGAGTAACACCAACATTAGTGGGATGTTCAAAGCAAAGAAAATTCTCAAATGAAAATGCTCTTTGCTTTACATAACTGATATTTTTTCTTAAGCAAATAATAACATTTGACATATGGCTCTTAAAAGACAAAATCCTTATTATTTCAGCCATGCATGGGGATCTATACATCCCTGAGCAATGCATAAGAGAATGTAAAGCCTGCCCTTGAGCCCAAAGCCCTGCTGCCCAAGACTCTTGTTTTCTTGATCTTCAGTGGAAAAAACTAATGGTAAAAGTTGAGTCATATTAATGTATATCATTCTATCATCACAAAATAATTAGACATCATGGGTTTGTGAGTTTCAGAAACCAAAATTTCTGTGTAAGTTTGAAGTCCTTTATATTGAATTTCCAAGTTAATACAATAAAAAGCTAGAGCACCAAGTTTACATACGTAAACTTAGACAGTGTCAACAATTAAAAGGCCCTTATAATTAATTTTATAAGTATATTTTTACATGATTCAAATATATTCCTTCTTTCCTATGTTGAATATCTTTTGTATGTTGTCTACAGTGCTGTATAAACCGTATGAATTAGGGTTTTTTTAAGACACTAATTGAGATATCAGTCTTCCCGAGGTGAATATTTATCCTGGGTCAGGGTCCAGTTCCACAGCAATATAAGATGACCAGGGTGACCTCTGGCAGCACAGTTGTAGCTCCATCCCTCCCATCCCCTGCTGCACACATGCCCTCTCCCCATCAGCCCTTTGCTTGGGGGTCATATTTGCTCTAAGGTGACCCTCTCAGAGTCAACTGAGTCAGATTTTCCCACATTTTTATCATTAACTTGGCCATTCTTACTGTAAATATCCAAGTTATCTTTTTATATAACAGTAGTTTTCTGGAGAAAGAGTATTTTAAGTGATTGGTATTAAAGCAGATACCTTTAAGTAAGTGGAAAGGCAACTTTCAGGAGCTCTCCAGATGTTGTAGGAAGGGAAACTTGGGGACCAGTCAGTGGCTCTTTTCTTGTAATATACAAGAAATATACAAATTTCTTCAGCTTTCAGTGTTGACCTCTGTTAAAGCCAATAAATTCTTACAAGCTTTTTAAAAGAATCTTAGTGAAAATTGATTTTTTACTAACATACTGAAGAACTGTTCTAAACTACTTTAATTTTAGGTAAAAGCAAAGGAAAAAATAAACAACAGAAGGCTTCTGGATTTTTGAACAATGGCTTTGATAGAATTATGTAGAATTATTTTTTCCAATTTGTATTTTAATAAAAAAAAAGTCAAATGTGTTGTTTTTCTATTTGCACGTCAATTTTACTTTGGAGAAAAAAGCCTTTCTGACAATATTGGATCAATCTTCTGATGAAAGAGGCACCTTTTTTGAAAAATGCAAACCACAGATTTTTCTTGCCTGCAGTCATCAAAAATCCCTGATTCTGTGTGAAAAGAATGTCAATCCAGGTGTTGTTGCCAAATTCCAGTATGATAATTACATTTCCTACCTAAATTGTCCCCTCTAATTTCAATTAGACAAGGTTTTATCCGTTTTCTGACTTAAGATATCTGTGTTACTGGTTCCCTCCCTCCAGGCAGCTGACTGACTTACTTTTGAAGGGTGACAGCGTTTCAGCGTGGCGTAGGCAGATCCTGTAAACAGTGTGTGCCTTGTAATTGCTTTCTAAAACTTCCTGTGTCTGGACTGTAGAAAGGAAAAGCAATGGAAAGGAGAGATCATGCTATTATGAACAGACAGTACCATGGGAGTAGAGGCTAGTAAGACATCATTTGACATGGTAATATTCAGTATTCAGTAGTATGATAGTATTCAGTCTTACAAATGTGAACAGCAACAAAAGCCTAATAAAGAGCAGCTAAAATGCAGGAGACTGACCATCAAAACCTACAAGTCAGTTACAACAACTTTTGACTGGTGAACTATCTGGCTAGCTGGGGAGGAGAAAATAAATAAAATCCAGACAGCTCAATCTTCTCTGCTTCTACCTGAGGGCTTGCCTGCTGGTGGGGAACGTCAGTTGTGTTACAATGCTATTGTGATTCACAGTCCTTGGGTAGAACAAAGATCATAGAATATACTAGGTAAAATTAAAGGAATTTTGCCACAGATCCCGTTGGTCCACTTTGTCTAATGATCAGTGTTTGCTCTCACATGAGGGTCTAATCATAGTTCAGGCTTTGCCTCTGGATTTTTGTAGACCTGTTCTCCCCTTGATCCAGCAAACTGTATAGCTACTTCCCTGTAATACGATGTTCATAAGGAAAGCTGCAGTCCTAGGTGAAGGAATAGGAAAGAATTCTTTTCAATGTTCGTGAATTCTAGCATTGTGTGTCAAGAATAGTGCAGCATTTTCAAGGTGGTTTATGTCTTTTCCTTGTTTTCGCTTCCTTCATATTCTTGCAATCACTAGGAAAAAGCTCTTAATGTCTAGGTATGTTGGATCTGAGCATTTTCTGATTAGTACATTCCTGACAAGCTTGTCATATTTGATGCTGTGTCTGTAACTCTTATGACACTGGCAGCCAGTCATCTTGCACAGCAAATTTGCAGCCGATACCAGTTATTTGTGCACAGAAAAACAGTATTATGCTTGCCTTTACTAGCTAAGCCAAATCCACAGAGAGTTGTAGGCTAGCTCACATTGCTGCAGCCCAGTGAGTACTGCTTTTAGGAATAAAAATTATTTTATTATCCTAAGCAGGAATATTTCAGTAATAGGAAGTTTTATTTCAATTGTTGGTTTCTAATAAATATTTTTCATTGCTAGAAGAATTTCTCCGTTAAACTGGAGATGGCTAAAGAAAGGCTCTCCAGTCTTTTCAATATTCTAGGCAAGATGCCAACGTCAGAGCATTTCTCTGAGCTACTATTCCCTTAAGCCATGTGATGACAAACTTCCTCTTGTGTGAATCCATGCATCTCGGTAGCATGGCATGCACTGCATTCTAGGTGGCTCAGCATATACGTACACTTCCCAGTGCAACTGAAAACCGAGCCTTGATAGAATTATTTCATAGGGCAGATTTGGCCTTCAGTCCACCAGCTATTGTGGAGTCAGAGTTTTCCCGGTTTTCTCCCTGCTTGCTGACTAGCTCACTGCTCTTTTCTAAGAGATAGTCCTCTCTCTTACACTCTGCAGTTCCAATATAACTTGCTAGCACAGTGAGAGTTTATTTATACAAAATACTAACAGATCTGTAGCTGCTAAAGATATTACTTGCACTCCCAATGCCCATACTACTACTTTGCCATTCCCCAACTGCAATCCCACTATATATACTCACAAACCTGCCTTTCTGGCAACAGACTTCCTGTGATACTTTGTGCATTCTTTTATGAGTAATCCCAGTGACTTCAGGCTTATAAAACTGGTCCTAGTGAAAGAAAACGAAATCTATTTTTCAGATGGAGAAGACTGAGGCACAGATATTTACTGCTCTACTCAAGGTTCTATATAAGAATTGATTATTTTTATTGTTTTCTACAAGTAATGAATTTTCAGCTTTGAATTTTCTGACACTAAGTTTAAAAAATAAAAACCAAAAAACAAAATTAAAACGATATTCATCTCAGAAGCAAAATTTGGAGGACAGCATTTTTGGGGTGTGATGAACAATTAGTTGAGAGATTAACCATGAAAAAAGGCAAAATGTAAGATATGCTGAGATAGAATATGGTTTCCAGCTTTCGTGAAATGTGGATGAACATATAGACTGGGTTATGATGCATTTTTAAAATCAATCTGTATTACGCTGAGTTATATTGGATAATACTCTGAGAAGAAACAGTTTCTTTTTACATCACAGACTTAATATTGAAGAATATCAGAAGAACAGGACCAAATAAATGAATGTCATTCCAATTAACATAACAGAAGGCCCATCTATGCGCACACACAGCTGCTCTATCAGGGTTCAGGGTTCTAAAGGATCAACAGGAAGGCCACAAGGGTAATTACAAAGTAATTAAGTTCTTACCCATAACAAAGGATCAAATATCACACTTGATTACACTAATCTTACTATACTCAAAAAGATATATAGATGAGTACTTCACATTGTGAATCTCTCTGATCTTCTGTACTTACCAGTGTTGTCCGGAGAATCCGAAATCACCTGGCAGCTTTTTTCCTATACGGCTCCATTAAAACCTAGAGATTATGTGAGATGAATGACTGTCAAGCTTGGAGAGTGCTGTTATCAATGCAGTGAGCAGCAGTGCCTTCCTATTGAATGGCCTTGTCTCTGATTACTGCACCATCACCTGTCTGGGTACCCAGAGGGCTTATTCCCCTACCACCAGTACAGGAAATAGCTCTGTCCTTAGGCTTATGAAGGAAAAGGTAAAGGGGTCTTACTATCCTTTGTAAGAAAAGAGGGGAGTAAGACAGGAAGAAAGGTAAAAGTAAGTAGTTATGATGCAGTTCTGGTTTAGGAAGCTCAAAGGCAAACTGAGTGATCCCTGTACTGGTACCTGGGGTATTTGCAGATTGTCTTGTTTGTTTCCTTTCCTAGTCAGATAAGGGCAATTTGTATTAATCCCTTGTATAATTTCATTGAGCTTCAAGGAAACTTTAGGTGAAGACTTGCACAGTGTAAATACAATATTGTAGCAAGTAGCAGGTTTTTTTAAAGCAGCAAGAGGTTTAGAGAGTCGGAGGATTGCTTTCTATGACGTAAGGATTATTGGTGGTTCATGACATGTTTGACACAGAAACAAAATAAGAATTTTGCTGGCCTCATCATGAGAACTAACTTTGGGTCTGAAGCAGCTGATATATTTAATGATGTCACTCTCTTCACCTTCCCAGTCCAAAAAAGCCTTTTTTTTCCTTTTGTTTGTACATCCCAAACGTAAACAAAAGCCAAGGTTTATAAAAAGTTCCCCAAAATAGAAAAGCTACTGACTTTGTGCTTCCAAGGTTGGTCTCAAAAAGCAAGGTCAGTGACTGCTTTTGATTCCCTGTATCCTGACACTTCAATGATGTCTCTAGAAAGGAAGCCTAAAGTTTAGGAAGCTAAAAGATACATTACTCTCATTGAAAGCTCATCCCTATGAAGCCTTTAGTTTAACTTTTTTTTTGGCTTATTATTTGTTTCAGTGTCTTATATCCAGTTCCTTAGTGCCAGTGACAGAAGTTCTTCAAAAGTTATCCTGAAATTTACCTGGCTCCCTCACAGAAGAGAAGACAGAAAAATAATCTGGTGTTTTCACCACAAAATGCAGAAGTCATCTTTAACTTCCCTCAACAAATTTTATTCTCATATGACAACATGATCAAGTCATTTGAGCTTGCTGGAAATAATCAGATGGATTGTTACTCTTGACCTCTGAGAGCTCCTAAAAATTATCCTGAGCGGTGCTACATATAAACTAAAAACAGAAATACTGGGTAAACCAGTTACACTGGTACAACTGGAGCAGATGATGACGACTAGTAATCTCCTGTCTCACAAGAGAACAGCACCAATTGTACATCTGAAAATTTTTTTCTTGCACCTTGTAAGTACAAGTTTCAGTTTCATTCCTAACCCAGAACATTATATTCATGAATTACTGAACTGTAATATTTCTTCCAGTACTTTGGAAGATAAAAATATTTCAGGAAAATAGATACACATGTTAATTTCTCTTTGAATGAAATGTTAGTTGATTGTCACTCTTCAGAGATTATTACATATAATCATTCTTATGGATTTTACTAACAGAAAAAAATATAGAATAGTATAGGTTGGGAGGGACTTCTGGAGGTCTGTGGTACGACCAAATTACACAGGGCTTGTTTATAAAGATATGAATATCTCCAACACAGAGATCTCACAGCCTCTCTGGGTCCACATTTTGACATTTGACCACCTCATGGTGAAAAAACCATCTCCTAATATGTCATCAGAACGTGCTTTTGTGCAGCACGTGCCTCTGTCCTTTCACTCATCTTCCAAGAAGAGTCTGATTCTATCTTCTCTGTACTTTTTACCCTTTACAGTTTAATTTACAAAAATTCAATGTCGTCAGAGCTTGAGATAAGGAGTATCTCAGACAAGTTTCATTCAAATGGTGAGTGTGCATTTCTGATAATCTGATTTTACCTGTAACCGTTAAGATCAATGCACATTGTAAATATTTTCTGTTTTCAACAATAAGCCAGTGGTAATGTCTAACATAAGATGATCATTTCTTGCTTTCCAAAACTGAAGAGCTTGCTTGTATTTACTTGCAAAGAGAATTGCCGCAGGCTGTAAGTGCAAATCAGTTAATATTTTTTTATTCTAAGATACAGTACTTAATGTTACTGGGGAAGCTATCAACTGTGGAGAATGAAGATAAGTTATACATGGAATCTACCTCCAGAGTGTTAGAGTAGAGGCTGCAGTGATAGGCCTTTATTGCTGTGACCAGCGTCACCTGGGGCCTCCACCCACACCCATGGCCAATTGGTCCAGGAGCCCTATTTCAGCTCAGGCCTGGGAAGCTGCTTCTGGCCTGAGCTCCTTGTGAAGGAGTGGTGAGAGTAGGGCTGCTCCATGTGTTTGGGGGGTGGGGATGGTGGGGCAGCAACCCCGGAGGCATGAATGGCTGTTGCCTAGGCTACCGGTGGGCCAGGGGTAGTCCTGCAGTGCCTGACTTCGGTATGCAGGGGTCATGAGCCTTCGATAATCCCAGGCAAAGCAAGTTAATGAGCCAGGGCCTATTCTGGGAGTCCCAGTCAGCAGCAGGAAGAGATGGGGCCAGAGATCACAGTGGAGAGAGACAAACTACCTATGACACAGGTACATGTACAGCATGGCTAAGGGAAGGACTCGGGGCCCGGGGCTGAGATGAAGTGGGCTCTTGGACGTGTAGGCATGTTGTGTCGATGGAAGCCTCAGCTGAGCATGGCCACTGAAGGCCTACTAATGTACTTGGGACACTGGCAGTGATTATAGTATATGCAGAAAGTAAAACAGCCATTCTGAAGTACCTTGACACAGTTAATCTCCTGAATGGGTAAAATGATAGGTAAATCAATGCAGCAGAAGTGGAATCTATACGGTAAGAACTGGATTGGGACTGTTATCTGTGAAATCTGTGTGCTTGGTTTTGGCCTTCGTTCTGGTACAATGTTCTCTATGGGCCATCTATTAAATGAGGAAGGATTTCTGTGTGAATAGCTCACAGTGCTGCAGTTTTTGCACTAAGTGGGAAAACATAGGATTTCTTTCAGCGGCTGCTTACCTACATGCTGCCTCATCCTGCTCACATACACAATGTTCTTCCTTCAGGGAAGCATCAGCCACTCCAGTGCAGATGAACATGTAAAAGAATAGCAACAGGACTAATTAACTACCCAGTTTCTGAAGGTAGATAGCTGAGAGGTCGGTTGCTACCCTTGCAATTTCATTCTCTACAGGATGTTGTTGAACACTGTGTTGCCCACTTTACATGGGTCAGATACCGTTTCACTAATTCTGACACAGTGTCACAAATTAACTCCTAATAGCGTGCAATTAGAAGGTAAGCAATTGGGGCTTGTCATTCCCAGAAATAAGTGCAATTTAGCTTTACAAGGCATACCTTAAGCCTTCATCTTTTCACCTAATGCCTCATAAAGATTTCAAAAGGTAGTCTAGTTAGTCTTGTGACTCTGGCATCTCCAATTCCTAGCTCTTCTGACTAAAATGAAAGAACAGATAAAGACTTGCATAGTGCACTAGTTTTCTTGTGAGCAATTGCTGTATTTGCTAGAGTGTTGTTGTAGGTTCACAAATTGTAGATTTTTTGAAGCTGTGAATGGAATAGGAATTCCTAGAAGACTTTCATATTAAAATATGAGATATCTTGGAAATCTTGCATCTAGTTAGTATCTCTGAAGAATGAATTCATAAGGTCCAAGATAAATATCACTGTCAGAAATGTACTTTTTTCTTCCCCTCACATAATGTCCTTGAGATACATCAAACACCCTATGACTATTTCTTCTTTCTTTGCTTTGGTTATATGCATTTCCTGTAAGCCATTACCAGAATGTAAATGTTTCAGGATCAATCAACTCTTATGGCACAGAGGTCAGTGTTGCTGGCTTATTATCTTTCTACTGTCTTTCTTCATCCTTTTTCAGAGGCCAGCATGTGTTCAAGAGCATCCGGGACAACCCTGTGTAAGCTACGATCAGGAACATGCTGCAACTGTAGCACAAGTTAGAGCCCAGGGTAGCTCCTATGGTGAACCACTAGAGGCTGCTCAGTAAACGCAGCCCACAGCCTCGCCCCTTGTGGAGGGTGGATGAGGTCATGTGTATGACTGAAAAAAAACATTACTAGAGCAGTTACCTAAAAGACAACACGTTCTTCCTGGTTGGGATTTTGAGGAGTTAGAAAGATAGACGTTAAAAAAAAAGTGGGGGGGGCATTTCCTTTTCTGATTTCTGGGTCATTTTATTTGCTCATTATAAGCATTAGCAGTTGAAGACAAGATCTTTCTGACTGATGCATTCCTATTAGACATAGGCCATTCTGCTTGATGAAATTGAGGGGAAAACAAAAATATATACGCGCAGGAACAAGTTAGAACTCCAGCAAAAACATCAAGGGATTTCATCCTTGGCCATCCTTCTGAATAACTGCTTAGGGGGAAAAAGTGTGTGTGTATATATACTTATATAATATACATTTTAAGTATATATAAATACATGTGCATGTTGTTGAGGAAAGGGTACCTAACAAATCCATTGATCCTTCTGTCTTCTTGTTTCCATCACCCATTGGAGTTTCTTGTTAAACTCAGATGAAAGAGAAATTGTTTTCTGTTCACTGGAACTGATGTCTCTTCAATGGATTTACTAACAGAATACTTTATTTGGATGTTTAATAAGGTCATACAGGGAATTGCTGCAAGTATTGTACTAAACCCTGAATCACTGAACTTCAAAAACATTATCTAGGACCTTTGCAGCTAAGAAGAGTAAAAACTATATAGATGTCATGAGCTCTTATAATCAGCATGAACTACATCATAGAAATGAATGGTGTTTACCAGAGTCTAGAGACAGATTCAAAGGAAGAAGAGGTAAGAAAGTATCAGAGGCAAATGAGAGCTCTAGAGTGACCCCCCAAAATGGAGGTCATCTGAGTCCTGACACTTTCATCAGTAAATTTAGTATTGTGGAGCTGAAGGGACAGTAGAGTCCAAAGCTTACTAGTAGCTCGGTGCTGATTCATCTGGGGTGTTAAATGTTGCATTAGTTAAAGCAACAACAATTGAGAAAGAAGCTATTTCCTGGAGATTAACAGGTGATGGGGAAGGCTCAATGGCCCGAGGCTGCTTTTGTTATTAAAAGGTGGGATGGGGAGGAAAAAAGCTGGCTGCATGGTATTTGTTCCTGAGCAAAGCTGGCTAACAGGGACAGGATATCTCTAAAATGACTATTCCAGCCATCAGTTTGCAGTCCCTTCTTGAAAACCTGAGTCACTTTGTAGCAGACCAATATTAGATGTAAAGAAAGCAACTGTTGAAAAGGGTGTATCTGTGCATGCTGCTGTGGATACTTGTGCAGAACTACCTAAAGGCAACACTGAGAATACATATGCTTGTGCATCTGATATGTTGAAAAGATCTGTCCTTCATACCATCAGGTTTTTGTGATATTCTGGAAAACAAACGCTGATATTCTTTTCCAAGATCATTTTCTGTCTCACTCGCTGCTGGTATAAAAAGTTTAAGTGTAGTGCTGTGCTATTCTTTTACCTCAGCTGTTACGTCTGTGCTTTAGCTATCACTCTAAAAAAGATATGAAAATGTAAAATTCCAAAAGTAATTTGAAAGACCCAGAGGCTGAAATAGTTGCTGTGTATATTTCAAAATACTGCTAGGTAGCTGTGAGTGCGTGACCCATTAACTAATGAAGAGTTTGGCTGCTTACTGTTTAATCTCACTTTATTGTTTTGTTTCCTTCTGTACATGCATCAAAAGGAAATAAATGTTATGTCTTTAGATCAGGATGTATGCCATGATATTTTTAGTTATGGCACCTTGAGGAAGTCTGTTCTTCTGTCACCTCTCATACTAACATTATATTTGTTTGAAGGACCCAATAATGGCATAACATCGTCATCGATGCTGCTTTGTGGCAGTACTTGCTAAAGCAGCTTATAGTTAATACAGCATTGCCAGCCCCAACCAACTCCCAGAAAGAAAAAGGCTGTGAAACTGCAACTTAAGTTAGCTAATGGATAGTTAGGGAGTCAAGGCTTCTGAAAATTCCCCCAAAAATGTTCTTGCGAAAGCAAGTTTTAAACTCCTGGTTACAAACACAAAATCAGCTTTTTGCAGTGTGTAAGCAATGAAAGGGGTGTTGCATCATGGCTTTGGCCAGCCTTACGGTTAGCTGAAAGGGGGAGACTCTTGACTCTCACTCCTGACTGTATGCCTCTCTCCTTATGTAGGCGCTGGCAGTGACAGACTCTGTGTAGAACAAAGGCAGCCTGGTGACTAAAGGGTGTCTTACTGGTGAATTAACAAGTTGCATTGGCTCAGCTCAAGTCTGACCACAACCACATCAGGTACAAAGAGATGGGATACATGAAGCTGGGAAAGAGGAGAGTGGGGAAATGAGAAGGACCTCCCACTTCTGGCAGTGGTAAGTTGTTAAACCAGCTTAGCTGTAGTTTTTAACTTCAAAAATTGTGTTCAGAAGTTTTGCCTGAAGAGGCAAGTGTCAAATTAAAGATTTTGCTCAACAGAGTTTATGTTCAGAATTCGATTCAAATTTGCAGGTGGTCATGTGAGCCTGTTGTCTGATAACTATTCAAACCCTTAAAGTTTTATACTCTTAGGTATCATCTCTATATTAAAGTGTTTTAAATTTTCTTTGGTAATATGATACAATGAAACAAAACATACAGGGACTTAAATACCCTCAGCCAGTTTTGCAGTAATCTTACCATGCCCACTATGATGAAAAGGGACAGAGTAATGTATCAGTTCCTATGATTTAGCAGTTTCCTAAACTCTAGTCAAGCATTCTTTCATTGGTGCCGCTGGGACTAGTGAATATGCCATCACCAATAACCTGGTTTTTTTGTTCCTGTTGTCTGGAGCAGTTCTGGCAGCAGAAAGGATTGTATGAATGTTCCCTAGTATTCATACTATATGTATATATATACCCTATGGATAAAATCATCACAAATGCCATAAAATGTCTTTGTTGGCTGTTTAAATGGAAGCAGATGACTGTGAAGGAAATTAGATACCATGTACCTGTCTTTCCTGACAGTAGACTCAAGAAGGCTGCACTTTCTGCTGTAGAAGCTCTGACAAGCAAACAGGATGTCTTATTGTTTTTGCCTGACAAAGCTGTTCACAAAGTAAACTTAATCTATACCAGGTCTGGAAAAACTTTCCTTACTCTGAGGCTGAATAGATCTTTGAAATGCTTTTGGCAGGCCAACTATTAGTACGTACTTCCGTGCGAACTAGTTACAGTTCACACAAAATATTAAAAATGATTTGCTGTAGGCCACACGAGAGCTGAATTAAATTGTGAATTGTATGCCTGCTGGATCATTGCTTGGCTACCCTGATCTACATAGTAGAAAACATTCAAGCAGAGGATACCATATTATTGACCTGTAAGGGTTAATGTAGTAATGATGAAAGCTAAACTAAGCAACCAAATGGACATTTACCATTTAACATACATGATACTGTGTTTCTAATCACAAATGATGCTACTGCTGAATGTTCCTGTGGACTGTAAATTTTCCTCTCGTTTTTTTGGAGCTGCAATTCAAGACACAAGACTCAGGTGGTTTGTTTTTTTCCCAACAAGTGGAAATAGTCCTTTTCTCCTGCCTCTTTGAAACAAACTGTACAGCAGCGCAACTGCAATAGCAGTGTTTGTCCTCTTTCCTTGTGTGTATTGCACAGTCACTGCCTAAAAACATTTTCAAAGGTGACCTAATTCTGGGTGGGCTATAAAGAAAAATACCTGTTTAAAAAGGGAAAGTATAGCCATGGACTCTTCAAGGCTTCTGCCTATCACCTCTATTATGAAAGTCTCCTATCTGATTCCCACATGTCATTATTATATGTATATAAACATACGTATTTTATATTTAAAATTGGATGTGTCTATTATCCTGTGGTTTTCTTTGTAGTGCATATGAAGTATGAGACTTACTACTGTTTGAACATGCCTCCTATATTTTTTAGATACATCTACTTGTTTTGATATTCTTCTTCAGGGTAAAAAATTCAAATTGGCCCAGAGAACACACAAACCTGGGGGAAAAGTCTAATCATTGGGTAGAATTTGACTGTCATCTTCCCAAGACACTAAGGAGAATTATTAGAATTAAGCTGGAGGAAGCAAAGAGAAAAGGTAGAAGATGTTGTGCAACTGTTGAGGAGAGACTTCTTCTGTAATGCTTTGTAAAACAAATAAAAGCAAGAATTTCTTCATGTGCAGTTAGTCATTTAAGACTGACTTTGCAAATCTGAATGGTGTTTGATCTGTGCATAAACCATAAAAGTAGTCTAGATACAGCTTAATGTTACATCCTTCTACTATTTCCTGAACAGCATACAAATTAGTATGGATTATTATTTGATCGAGTCCATGGGAGAAAATCCATTATAAGATATTGGTTCAGCTGATAGCACTTACCATTGGATTTGAAGGTGAGACAGTAACTGCAGAGCACTGGTACGGGGTACTATGCCACTACCATCTTCTAGAGCATTTCTTATAAAAGGTTCATGGTTTCATGGCCAGACACAAATGCATAATGCTATTATGTCTACTTAAAGGCCTCCTACACTGATTTCAGCTTTTTAGAGCATACTTCACTGCATGCCTAAGCCAGTGTGTGGTCTTGCAGAGATTAAATGACAGCTAGGTTCCAGTAATATAGTTCTACCCTATTGCCATGGGCGAAGGACAGAGTTTTGGTATTTTTGAAATGAAAACAAAGGCAAGTATTACAAATGACCTTAAAATCTGCATTCACTGCATATCTTACCATGGTGGAATAAAATGCGTCTAAATAGTGCAAAGGAGGAGGGTACTTCAAGCATGACTAGCAATCCATTCTTTATTCAGAATGCATCTGGAGTCCAAGAAGTATAATATAACTAATTTATATAAAAATAATGGCAATAAAGCTTTTCCTTTCTTGCTTTGATTTTTCAACAGGAATTCACCCATGTACAATTCAGGACTAGTAAATAAGTTCTTACAAGGTCCCCTGGAGTCTTTTATCTGCTGACTTCTATTGAGCCTGCTTCTGAGGAAGCAATAGTTGAACTTGAATGCAACAAGTTAGCCCTGTGCTGAATGCTGCCTTCGCAACTGACATCTGTCGTGTCACAATGAAACTTCTTGAGAAACTGCACAAATGGTAAGAAATATGAGATCTTTTGGAGGAATGTGGTTTACATTACATTTGGGATCTTTGCATGGCCTAAGAAAAATTCAGTCATGATCCAGCTTTGGACTAAAGCCTGCCATTGGAGTTGACTTGATATAAACAGTTCTTTTCTACATTCTTAATCAATGGAAGCATATCCTCAGCCCCTTCCAAAGGCCCTGTCAAGCAGGTGTCTTTTGAATTGTGGCTAAAACATAATGTCACACTATTTCCAAGTAGGAGTAGATATCCTGAGTTTCTGAATCCTCACAGAGAATTCTGCCAGTTGTGCCTTTTGTTATGTCAAGGATATCAAATTGAGGCACATGGACTGCAACTGTGGCCATGTGTTGGCATGTTTCTACACAGAGGAGGGAGTAAAGAGGAAAAAAAGATCAGAGATTATACACCCATTATATGTAGTACTTGTAGTTCATAATCAACACATAAAAAAAATAATAAATTGCTTTGAGTCAAGCAGTTCAGAAGTAGTCCTTGCTGTACTGACATGAACTTCATTTTATTAGGTTTTTACGGTGCATCCTTATGCAGAGTAGATGACAACAGCATAATCCAGATGGAAAACAATTATTAAGGGCTACACAAGGAGCAACAGTTGCGTAGGTATAGTAACTTCAGAGTGAAGCTGCTTAAACATGAAGGCATTGCTGGGAGGGATGGAGGAAAGGTATCATAAAGAAGCATTTATGTGGAAGGAGCATGTCTCTCCTAGGCAGTCCTTCTAAAAAAAGGGTCCTATGTACTGCTGTGAGAAAAGTGAGCATCACATTCAAATCAAATGTAAAAATACTAAGTGTATAATGGCATTATAGCAGGTGTGAATTTCACCCTATTAAGGCAGTTTTTCTTTGAAGTGTCACTTCCTTTCATTGGGGGGAGGGGGAGTCAGTAATGACTATATGTCATGAATGATGTGTTAAATATATATTCATATATATACTTGTAATGCTATTGTGGGAAACAGACATTTGATCATTCTGTGTTGCTATATATTCAGGTAAATTCTGCATTTTCAGATAGCTGAGAAACATTATAGAAAAATATAAAATAATGGAAGATTGAAGAAGCCAGAAATGCTATCAGGGAACAGATCAGGTCTCTGCCTTTGGCCTAAACTTGAAAATTCTGAGGGAGCAGAAAGGCGAGGAATAAAAATAAATATATAACAAAGGATCTATGTAGATGTACATACGTATCTGTCTATAACATGAGATCATGTATTTTGGTGAACTTGCTATCCAGGCATTAATGTTACCTTGGTTGAAATAAGATGCATTTTGAACTAGGAAATAGATTAGGAAACTGAATTGTTATATATTGATTCTTTGAAATTTGATGTTGAAGTCATTGAGGTGGTTCAAACAGTGTGTACATTAGCTTTGTATATGTCTTCATCCTCTAAAGGGATAAAGAAATTAAACGAAGCCCCTTCAGCCCTGAGCTCTGATTCTTCCTTTGTGTATAAACAATGCTCTTGAAATTACTGGGTCTTGTCTTATTCAAGGACAGTGGATCAAATAAACTCCTGAGTGTTTCACCCCCATACTAATATGTCTTGATACATGCTGAAGTTTTTGTTTCGCATTAAAAATGAATGCAGCAACTGAGGCTTTATAAGTTTGAGAGCATTCCAATACACATCTTTTGCCTCAGTATTCCTCAACCATTGTGCAAACCATCATGCCCAATGCTAAGCCAAGTTCCCTGTTGAAATGTGACAGATGTTTTTTGTCATCTAGCCTTGATTGTATGGTGGAAAGACAAACAAAGACTGAAGAGCAAATTTTGTATTAAATAGCAGCACTTGACAATGAATATTTGTTGCCCAAGAACCAGGAACTATGGGCCTGATTTGCAGGACTGTTGGCTTAATTATCCCTTTTCCAGAAAATAGATTTAACACTTTTTGTCAGTGGTCATAGGATTTTTTTTTTTCAACTGAGACTATATAATCCTGCATGTTTAACCCATGTGTTACCAGTTCCTTAGGATTCTTCTAAGAAAGAGATATTTTCTCTTCTACATGAGAGA
This sequence comes from Chroicocephalus ridibundus, assembly GCF_963924245.1. NCBI lineage: Eukaryota > Metazoa > Chordata > Aves > Charadriiformes > Laridae > Chroicocephalus > Chroicocephalus ridibundus. The sequence goes on from NC_086287.1 coordinate 75,918,786, forward strand.
AAAAACAAGTCTATCTTATGCAGCATATTGTCCCTATAACAATGAAGAAGTTACTCTATGACTCTGAGTGTGTGTATATAGTGGTTTTGTAAATCCCTTTGAGCCTAGTCTTGAGAAAGGCAACTAATCCCAGTAAAAGGGTATTGCTTCATGTGAAATCTTTGCAGAGCTGTGGAATACGTTTCTCCACCCCAGTTGCTCGGGCTGTTTGCCTACTGGGCCTTTAGTTGCTACTATAGATAAGCTGTGCAAATAAATGAAACTGGCTGTTACTTTACACCCACTAGTTTTGTTTCATTATGCACGTGCTCACAACATTCTCCTACCCCTTTGCTCCCAAATAGTATATTGTGACTATTATGGAGACTACTGTTCCTTTGAAGCAATGAAGATGCATCCTCAAATGCATTGTCTGTCTCCCCTACTGTTTTTAGGTCTGTGCAACCGAGTTGAAATCTTTAAGTATGAATCCTTTCCCCTTTCCCATTGCATTTGAGCCTACATCATCCTAATGTGTACTGCAGGTTTCATTCTCAGAAAAGCAGAAGTAACAATAAAGTAACCGATTCCCAATTCTTATTTTTCTGTAGTTGTCTGCCTGTAAGTATTTTCCTCTTCAAAGAAATCCTGGAGGAAACTTGCATTAAAACACTGTTGATTTTTCTGTCCCTTCTTTTAATTGTTGTGATTGCAAAATGCTTTCATGCCCATAAACTGGAGGACTCTGACTAAGTTCCCACAGAATGCAATTACTCACACGTATTCCATTTTGCTACTGTGCTAGTAACTTTATCTTATTAATCATTATTACTATCCACCCAAGCCTTAGAAGCTACTATAATTTGTAACATGTCACAAAAACTGTAAGAAATACTTAGTGGTAACATGAAGTCCCATTTGCAGTATGTAGTGGCAATAAAACAAAAGCTGGTTTTATGTCCTGAATCAGAGGGATAGGTAAAGGGGGAAATCTGTGAAACTACAGGAATGATTCATCAGTAAGGTTTCTAATATGTTCAGTGTGCTTTAGGCATTTTTTAGATTCAGCAGTGAGTTCTGTGCTTTAATTTTTTTTAATAGTACTGAATATGCATGTTTAAAATCTGTTTCTTTAAGTATGCTATGGTTTAAAAAAAAAAAAAACAAACAACAAAACAAACGCTGTAATTTCCTGAGATTCATATAAATACTGAGCATCAACAGGACTGACAAATTTTTTTATCTAATAATATAAATTACAGATGAACTGGAAAAAGGAGGATGCAAGTGATCTAGCAATTATACCATGATGCTGCCTCAGAGCACCAAGAGGGTTGTTTACATATAATGAACCCTTATCCTGTCTGCTGGAAGTGCAGCCACAGTACAATTACTCTCATACAGCGTATATATCAGCCCAGAGGGATTTGAGAGGAACCCACCAATTCATTTTCTTCTAGTCGCAAAGCAGTCACCAATGGAAGAGCTGGATTCAAACGATGAAAGGGTAGGAAACATATTATCAGTATCCTAAGCATTGAATTTATTTGAAAAATACATCTCATAGCAAACGCTTCCCCAAACCTTGTGTGAACTATTCAACAAGAGCACAAAGACAGGTGATGAGTACTGGCCTTGCCAGCCAGCCAAGATCATAAGATGTAGCTTTTTAACCTCCAATTATCTCTCTGGAATATAGGAGACTGCTTTTAAGGCTACACTGTGCAGGAAGTGCTAAGTATGTTCATAAAGGTGTGGCTTAGCTCCCTAGCAATTCCATGGTAACAGGGGCGTAGTAAACTAGCCTTAAGTAAAACAAACAGGCTTTGTGGAAATCAAAAGTTGAGAATGCAAGCTGTTCACGTCTCTCTGATTAAAGCAGCTAATCTTTGATTGAAGGTGGTGGGCTCCACCTTGTTCCCCTACACCAAACAGGTTCACAAGGGTTGGATAGATTAAGTCTTGTGCTTTCAATACCAATGCAAAGGAATGGGTTTTTTAAAGTCATTTTTGTAAGGTATGTTGTGAGAAAAAGAGATTAAATTTACACATCATTGTATCACAAACGCGTTAAATATGAGGAAAAGCCCTGTATCATTTATTAAAAATCTCATCACCCTGTACAGAATGGCTCATCTTACATTGAGATGCACAGAGCAGAACCCATAATACTGAAAAAAATCTCCACCCTTTGTTAATGAGTCCTTTTGACTTGCCTTCCCCAAGGGAAATAAATGTGTTCTAACCAGAAGTTGACCAGCACAAGTTCAACTCTTACACAAGGCAAAGCAGATTGCTGGTACTTTCATCTGGCTAGCAAGAATTTAATTTATAGACAGTGTTGCCTTCTCCAGGAAGCTACACAAAAGCATGCTTTTGATACACCCTCAGACAGGGATTCCTGCATAGATAGAAAGTAATCCAGAGATCTAAAGAGACAAGATATGATCTTCACAGTCTTACAACTTATATCTATACAAAATAGGTGTAAAATGCTACCCAACCTGACCCATCTGTAACAGTGATAGCCAGCCTGGCTGCCTTTAGTGACAGCTTTAGGTGTTCAGTAGTAACTGGCCATAGAAAAGCTTGACGTGCCCCGAAGCCATGGATTTGTGATACTAAAAGGCAGAGGTACCCCTCTTGTTTTCCCTTCCCGTGAATCACTAGGTTGTTTTGCCAGAATAACTGTTTGTGGGACCAACCTCTGAATCAAATGAGGGAATGGATCCATCTTAAGGACTATTCTACCAAAATGAGGTGGTGTGGTGTTTTGTTTGGTTTTAACTGAATCAGATCCAGCTTTCTGAAACTGGATCAGTATTTGAAAGCTGATTCATAGCGTAGCCCCACAAACAGGAGTGCTGAAGAACCAGAGGGCACAATGAGCCGAGGGTGGGATGAGAATGAATAGCTGAGGTTGGATGAATAAAGTATGCCTGAAATTAATATTTGTATCAAACGGATTTCATTATGAAACACACATCCTAAGAGTGCAGTTTGTCATATGTGGCAGGCCCAACCAACTTGGAACTATTCCCATTTCTTCAGTGGGAATTTTTTGTTTATAGTGCATACTGGAATTTAATCTCTTGGAAATATAATGGAGTAGATTGGACTCCTCTCCCTCCCTGCTCACACAAAGCAAAGCACTGGAGAATGGGAATGAGTGGTTGAAAGGTGGTAAGTTAAGGTTGTGTCCTAGAGATCTACTTCACCCAAAGCGTTATCAGTACGTTCACTCTACTCACTGGGTAGCCACTCCCAGGATGTGCCAGGCAACTTTCTCTTGGGTATGCCCCAGGGCTCTTCTTTTCCTCACTGCCATATATTTCAGTGTAGAAAAGGCAAAATCTTAATGTATGTTGCCTGTGTCACACTATGATTGAAATAATTACTTAGAAAACCGTGGAATGACTGAATGCAAGGTGACATTTCCTGTCAAACAAGGGTGTGCCACATTAGCAGAGGGTTGTGGAAAGGAGGTGTGGTAGTACTGGCACTTACAAAATAGCTCTGTCATGGTACGTTATCACAACTCCAACTTATTGTGAAGGGAAAGGGCAGAATTCATTGCACCTGCTTGCCATGTGCTTAGTTATTATCTGTGTTTATAGAGCAATTCTGAGGCTATTAACTGATAAAATGCACTGAATTGCATCATATGGCATCCTAAAATTAAAATTTCTGCAGTATGCCAAAGGGAAGAATCCAGGTAGAGCGGTTGTCTTTTTTTTTTTTTTTATGCTATTTTTGGTTTTTACTTGAATATGTATACGGACTGTGCAATATGTTTCTTTGAGAATGTTTCTTCTCAGGAATTCATATCACTCTCTACTATCAGCCAGATGAATCAGTAAGGATGTAAGGACACTACTTTTTTCTTACTCCTACTGTGTATTCCACAGCATATAAACTCCATCATCAGGCCAAAGGATATCTGCTCAACCATGCTCAGAGGTTAAAGTGAAGAGAGGATTTGTGAATGGAAACAAGGAAATTTATTTAAGTGAGAATCTGATGACACTACTGACATAACTGACAGAAAAAATGAGGTTCCTTTGCAAAAACTGTAGTTGTCTTACCAAGTTGCAAATGGTAACGCAGAAAATACACTCATCTAATCTTCCTAGAAATTGGCATATTAGTTCTGCCAGAGTCTGGTGGTAATGAGTCAGACAAGACTTTTTAAAGACCATGTACTTTCAAGGCAAAGACAGTAAAAACAAAAATGCGAAAGTTGTATCACAGGCCTGATTCTTTGGGGAAATTGTTCCATCCTTGTATTTGGCTAGAACAGGACATAGAGCACATTTGAAATCCCCCTGTCAGATCCTAAGTATGTAGTAATTGGTGGTAGAAGTGAAGCAAAATAAACATAATCAAGATGAAAAAGAAGAAACCATTGAATGATATGTCTCCTATCATGTCTATTTTGGATGCATGTAATTGCATTCATCAGTTTATTATACAAAATACTTTCATGAAATGTTTTTAAGGCCAAAGTACTTCAACAGGTGGTTAAGTTTCGCTTAAGTTTTGTGTTTGTATTTTACTTCTATTTATACTGTGGTGAGAAAAAGATATATATTAGCATATCTGTATGTGGAATAGGTTTAATTAAATTATAATGAAGAAACAGGTTAAATATCAGTGCAGCTAAATCAAATGGGAATTAAATATTATAGGAACACACCCTCATATTTTATCAGGGTTTTTTAAGTCATCTGAGAGCTTGTGATACAATCTGAATAAAAAGCCAAAGCTGAGTAATTTCTGCCAAGATACTCTCATGAGGCCAGTATCAGGCAGTTGTCAGAAAAGCTTGAGAAAATGTAACTTGCATAAATTCATCATTAATTGTGTAATTCGTACTGTTATTTTTCACTGAGCAATGTGGACTTCTAGTATACAGTCTTTTGCATTGACTTGATGATCGATTCTTTCATCACTGCTATGCTGCAGAATTGATTATCAGCTCTCAGTAAGTGAGAGTAGTGTATAGCATGTAGATCTCTTAATGTCGATAATTACCTTTACATTTCTTATGATGTCGAATTGTTTTTTGTGCTTGCATGCAAGGTGACTGGAATTGGATATCCAAAGTTCCGTATGACTTCGGCTGTCTCACTTTGAAACATCAGTGATTTTGTGTTTCAATGAACTTCTGAGAACTTTCTAGATCTAGAGCAGCTCTGTGGAAAAAGACCTGGGAGTCCCAGTGAACAACAGGGTGACCATGAGCCAGCAATGGGCTCTTGTGGCCAAAAAGGCCAGTGGTCTCCTGGGGTGCATCAAGAAGAGTGTGGCCAGCAGGTCGAGGGAGGTCATCCTCCCGCTCTGCTCTGTCCTGGTGAGGCTGCATCTAGGGTACTGTGTCCAGTTCTGGGCTCCTCGGTTCAAGAAGGACAGGGAACTGCTGGAGAGGGGACAGCAAAGGGCTACCAAGATGATGATGGGACTGGAACACCTCTCTGATGAAGAAAGGCTGAGGGATTTGGGTCTCTTCAGTCTGGAAAAAAGATGACTGAGGGGGGACCTTACCAGTGCTTATGAACACTTGAAGGGTGGGTGTCAGGAGGATGGGGCCAGGCTCTTTTCAGTGGTGCCCAGGGACAAGACAAGGGGTAACGGGCACAAACTTGAGCATAGGAAGTTCCACCTAAACATGAGGAGGAACCTCTTTCCTGTGAGGGTGGCAGAGCCCTGGCACAGGCTGCCCGGAGAAGTGGTGGAGTCTCCGTCTCCGGAGACATTCCAAACCTGCCTGGATGTGTTCCTGTGCCACCTGCTGTGGGTGACCCTGCTCTGGCGGGGGGTTGGACTGGATGATCTCCAGAGGTCCCTTCCAACACCTACCATTCTGTGATTCTGTGGGTAGTAGTAAAAATGTTTTAATCTAAGGCTGAACATCAATTAGCTTAAAAACCTGACACAGAAATAATATTTTCCATTTTCATATTACACCTGAGACTGGCAAAAAAGTGACCAATTGCATTGAAAATGTATTTAGGCAGATTCTAGAGGCAATAAACCTTCACACAAAGTGAATTTTCAGTCACAGGTAGGGTAGATGGAAAGGTTCAGGAAGTACTTGCATATTCATCTCATTAGGTAACAGAAATCGTATCACATGCCTTGTCTAATTTACCACAGCTTAAAGATCCTGTCTCAACTAGTTGCAGTGAATTATTTAAAAATTTAGCAGTGAGATCAGATTGGCCACTAGGAAGAGGTTTCTCATCGGCAATGCAGTGCAGCATTGGAACGGGTCATCCGTGGAGGTTTGGAATCTCTGCCCTGGGAGGTTTCCAAGATGCAGCTAGACAAGGCATCGGCTGTTTATTCTAGTGTTGGCAGGAGTCCAGCCACGGGCACAGTGTTGGACAAGAGGACTTCCAGAGGTTCCCACCAGCTAACATTTCAATGATTCTAATTCCAGAAAATTTTGGTAAATTATTTGAAGGAAAGCGTTATTTCCAATGAGAGAAAAAATTAAATTCACTGCGTATTTGTTGTAAACTCTTCACTTTAATGTAAGTCTATAATAATATTAATGAAAGACACTACTATGCATGCATGTTTGATCTGTCCATAAATTTGATAGAAAAGTACATGTTTAGATCTTTAAAAGCCTGATACCTGTAATTGGGAGACACCATACACCTATACTGAAGTGGGAGATGAGCACGTATAAAACCTTTGTAGGATTAAGACACTAGATTAATTGTCATCCCATAAAGGACAGAAGCTATGTAAAATAGTAGGGAAATTAATTTCATTTTTATTTATCTAGCCTAATCACCAATTTTATGTTTTAATGTACCTTTGAGTCAATGGAAATTAAATTGTAACTAACTGATACAGGATTCTAAGTGAATGCTTTCAGCATGGCTTGATGGGACTACTATCTGCAGGGTAACGATCCATCGGAAACCACCTTTCTGAAGCACTTCTGCACATTGCCGAGCTTTTGTGAATATCCCAATGGAAATTATTTCGAGGCTTATTATGTTGCATTGTAATCATGACAGACCTACCTGGCAGACCAAAAAATTTGATCTCTCTAAACATCTGGACAGCAATCAAAGAACACTGCTAAGCAGTTGTTCCCATGCCCTTTCCCACTCATTTGCTGTTAAAGAATGAATGCCAGAAAATTCTTTACAAATGGGTTTATGTTCCAGGAGTTACAGTGAGCTCCTCCTTCAGAAAATATTGCTACAGTTGCTTATAATCCCATCCAGGAGCCAAGGACTGAACAGGTATGAAAACTAAACGTCTTTTCGCATTTACATATAGATCACTTACAGATCTTTTACTTCCTGTGCCAGTGCAGTTTGGAGATGCTGAGGCACAGAGAATTTACTACTATCCCTATTGTGCAGATAAACACTGAGGCTCCATACTTATTTAATTTAGCAGCTCAGTTTCTCAGAACCACAGAACAATTTTGGCTAGTAGAGACCTCAGGAGGTCATTGGTCAGCCTCCCTGCCCCACCAGCACAGCCAATTTTGAAGTTAGACCCAACATCAAACTTAGCTCACGTTTCTCAGGGTATTTTAAACCATTTTACAAGATTAAACATCATCATCATTGTCTTCCTTTTAACTGGTGAGTAAAGTATTCATAAGGAAGACAAATCATTTTTCAGTATCGTACAAGTTTAGAAGCGAAGATGGACTTTTAGCTTCCCTGGCAGGTAATTGAAGTATCGCTGTCGGTCTGAATGTGGCCAGGATATTACTCCAGATCTCATGTCTCCAAGTTTCATACTCCTTTGTTAGGCTACAACAAACAAACTTCAGTGATCAGGACATTTCAGTCTGCGGAGTTTTTAACAGTAATGTAATAAAGGTAAAAGGGGGTGGTGGTGTTTTCTTTTTTTTTCTTTTTTTGTCTTGATTCGTGAAACTGGATAACGTGTATAGTAAGAATGAAATTGTCACTACAGATCTGTCCATTGCAAGTGCAATGCATTTAACGAGCTTCTTCAGCATTCTCATGTAATCTAACTGTAAAACCATTCTGTTTTCCCTTTTGTTTGATTAAAATAGAAACAAACAAAATAATGACAATACTGAACTTGCATAACAGTGAGTGTCCATCTTTAAAACTTCTATTCTCCACCCAGTTACGTTTATGAGACATTATCCTTGTATGGAGCCTACAAACAAGAACGAACCTCTATAAATACGCCTGCCAGGATTAAAGCTAAAGGTGAGCAGTAACTCTTTATTTCAGCAAGATCTTAGTTACAAATTAACTTTGCTAATGGTCAGTGTACAAGGGCTTGTCCCACATGTTGTTTCAGGAAGTGGATCCTGTTGCTGCTCAGTAGAAACGTGCAATGTCATTCCTTTAATTTTTTTAGATCAGTAGCATTTCAGAAATTGGTATAATTCAGAGTTGCATGCAGAGAGATGGAGGGTTGTGGATAGAAGGTAAATGGGAAAACAATTGCATAGTCTGATACTTGAAAATGTCTGAAATCCTAATCCTAAAAGACAGTTACAAAAGACATTGGCGTTCTCTGTGACAATTCACTGAAGCTTGTGAGCAAAAACATATCATGTATATGATCTTCTATAGAAATCTGCTAATTATAATCCCATTTTGTATGAAGTAGTTTCATAATAGGCCTCTGAAGTGGCACCCTCATGAAGGCAGCTAAATTGTAACAGACTGGTAGCTCCAGGTAGAATCTGTGTTTGCATTTACGTGCACAGACACTGCCTCCCCCCCGCTACCCCCATGATGTATGTGTATTTGTGAGGGCAGGAGTAGGTTGGGATAGGAGGAACAGTTCTCACGCTTGAAGTCAATGTATTTTTTATGGTTCTTATTATGAATTTAAGGGATAAAATCATCCCATACACAATGAACAGGCTGTTATGCTGCTTCATTACCACTATATTCAAAGGATATAACTAACCAAAAGGAATATGAATGGGGTTTTATTCTGCAAAGGACTTCTAGACAGGTATTGACAGAGGAAGATATAGCTGTTGTGTAAATTCAGCAATGACAGAAAACATACTGCTAAAAACATTTTCTGTATATATATATGTTACAGTTAAAGTTTTCATGTCTGAGCGTTCAGGAATTTGCCCTTTCTGCAACAGTGATCTCTCTTCAGAACTGCTTTTCAGGCAGCTGCACACGTGAGCAGCAGAGACAGCAGCTGAGAGGCATTTAGCATCTCTCTGGTAATGTTCAGTGAGATACACCTGTGCACCGCAAAGCTCTCTGCATGGCCTCTTCCAGGTAAATACTTGCAATATATCAATTCGAAGATAATTCACATGAGACAGCATTCTTGAACTGTAGTTTACTTTCATTGAAATGAATGGAAATAGTCTTGGTGGTGGTGCTAGCATGTGAATCGGTTATAGACCTGAAGGAGGTCTATAGTAACTGCTATAATTAACCAATTACAAAATTAGCATATTAAAAGAAGAAGAGAAAATGTGATGTTAATATTTAAACCCATCAGATATTCATAGTTAAATGACCAGCTCTGCATTTTCCTGTGATAGACATCAGTAGCTAAATAGCAGCACCATTTTTCATTCAGTGAAAACTGTATTTCAACACAAAACTAATATTGAAGTACAAACTGAAGATTTAATTAAGCAAAAGAAAAAATATTACTAGACTAACTTGCAGTATTTGGCCTTTAAAAATCATTAGTAACTCGTCAGTGGTGGCGATAGGAAAAATAATAACATGGTCTAAACAGTTTAGAGGCTTTTTGATTTTCATTTCTGCTTTAAAATAAATTTGAATTTGACAATGTCTCCAAAAATTGTCTCAGCCCCTGATGTTACAAATGTTACTGTTGCTTCCATCAAGGCAAAATGCTTAGAGGAGTATTTTTATAGTAGCTAAACTAGGTGGTGTTTTCCCATTGTAGAATCTCACCTGTGAAAAGAAAAGAGGTAGAGAGAAAAACTGCCAATCTTGGACTGCAGTTAATGCCCAGGAGGTAGTTCTTTATGGAGCAGTTACAGGGTAGAAAGTACAGGGCTTCATATTTCTATTTTGCAAAACATCATAGATACACCCTTTCTCAAAACCAAACCATTTTACTAGGACCCATATGCAGAATAGGGCCTAAAATGCAAGGTAGTTTCTGCTTGTAATATCACTTAAAAATTCCTGAGTAATACTACACTTTCATTATACGTTAATGTTGGCAGCTCAATACATACACAGCAACGTTCACAAAAGACAATTAATTAGAAGCAGGTGAAGACTTTTGTGCATCACGAAGATAAGTCATAGATTGTGTTTTAGCAACTGTACATGTATATTCTTCAGATTTCCAAAAAAAAAAAAGGGGGGTGGGGGCCGTCTCTGAGTGGAGAGAGCCCCAGATAAATTCCCAAGTCCCCGCTTAGGCCGGGCGAGGGGCGGCAGGCGGCCGCGCGTCTCCACGGGCGCGCAGCCGGAGCGCTCATTGCCCGCGCCCAGCGCCGAGCGGGATCCCGCAAAACTGAAAGCAGGTAGAGGCACTTCCTGCAGGCAGAATTAGAGACAGAGAGAGAAAGGGAGTTTTCCTCTGATCTCCCTCAAAAACCAATCAGGCCAGATCAGCCAGGCGTTGATTCTCCCTCCGTCCCTCCTACACCTTTTCCAAGGGCCCAATGGCCTTGTCCCTCTGGGAGATTGACTAGAGTCACATGAGCAGCACCGGGGGCAGGTAACTCAGGAGAGGGGAAGGGGAAGGAAAAGGAAAAAAAAAAAAAAAAAAAGAGAGAGAGAAAAAAAAAAAAAGCCCAAGCCCAGGCTGGGCTTCTGCCATGATGTCAGAGGGAAAGAAACCCACAGCGTGCTAATTTCACCTCCCAATCAGCCCCGGGAAGAAGATCACCGGGAACAGGTAGAGATGCGAGCTTTCTCCATTTTTTTTTGTCTCAAACACCCTTCCCTCCTAAATAGCTCTTTTTCTCCTCTTGATATTGTGACTCCTTGTTCGCTCCTTTCCCCTTTGATCACTTGGAGGTAGGGGGTGAGCCTTGTGGGAATTTTTTGTTCTTTTTTTTGTTTGTTTGTGTGTCTGTCTTTTTTTCTTTTTTTTTCTCTCTTTTTTTTTGACCTCTGCTTTTGATTGTAGTTGTTTCCCCCTGTGGTCATGACGGCTTCGCACAGTGACTCTTTGGTGGTGTTGTTTGGGGCAACAGCTGGTGCATATGGGGCTAAACTGGGTTCGGATGAGAGGGAACTAATTCTCTTGGTGTGGCAAGTTGTGGATCTACCCAGCAAGAAGGTATGGCTTCGACACCCGGTCCGAGGGCGCGTTCCCCGGGCGCAGGGCGAGCAGGCTCGCCCGGCCGCTCGCCGCCTCCCCGGAGCCGTTTGTTCATTTCACAAATGCACCGAGGGGAGGGGAGGGAGCGGGCCCCCGTGCCCGGGGGTCATTCACTCATCGGGGTCCTCACTCGAGAAGCTCCTTTTTCTGCCGTTTTAAGGGAAGAAGGAACTTTTTAAAGAAAGTTTGGTCGCTTCCACCCCCGTGCCCGTTAAAACATCTGTAGCTTCAAATTCGAAGATGTCTATGGACTTTGGGAGCTTTAAAACAAAACGCTGCCCTCAGAAGGCTCCAAATGTGCGTGCTTTCGTGGAAGCTCTCAGGGTAACCGTTGGACCCTTTGTGGTCTGCGGCGGGAGCCTTTTTTTTTTTCTTTTTAAGCCAATATTTGGATAACCTTTAAGAGAATATTGACTTCCTTTAATTTTTAGGCTAATCTGAAAATAGGCCCTATTTTTATTTTTTTCAAAAGCCCTATCCTAAACAAGAGCCCCCTAGAGATGAAGGGCTTTGATAAAACAAACATGACTATCAATTTCATGAATAGACTCAGGAAGCTGACTTAACATTATGTGATCTTCCCTTTGCAATTAACAACTCCCCCAAAAATCGGTGCTAACTGCCCAAGGCGTCCCATGAAACCCGGCTCCCATTCACCGAAGCAGAGAGCGTGGCTCTCCTGGGCGGGAGGGCAAGAAACCGACGCAAAAGGTTTCGATTTGTGAAATCGACAAATGCTTTTTCTCATTGCGATTGTTATCGGGACCGTGATGCTGCACCTTTCTGATTTTTCTGCAGTCTGAACGTATTGTTAGAAAGAGCCAGTTCCATTGTTTCTCACTTTTGTCCGTCATTTCTTAAATGTTTTTAGGTAGGGACACTACACAAATCCCTGGTGAAAGCAGAGAATTTGGACTTAAGTGACCAGTGTCGTGAAGTGAGTGGCTTAACACCAGAGGGATTGGGCAAAGCTGAGCCACTGGACCGGGTTCTTCAACAGGTGAGGTGCTGCTCATGGGATCAGGGGCTATTCAGGGTGAAGCCTGTGGACGAGATTCAATTGGTTTGATAAAATGAATAGACTTTAATTTTGCCTTTTACTTTGAACTCACTAGCAAGTTTTTGTGCTTATTTTAAAGCTAACCCAAAAGAGACCTGAACCACTTGAAATGGGAACCATATAATTCTGAAACAGTTATGTGCAATACCAGAATATTTGAGCTGATGCCCTAGTCCTTGGAAGGTCTGGCTTTCAGATTATTTTAATGGGTCTACTTTTATTCCAAATTTCTCTTGCTCAAACCTTAAAAAAAGTAGGATGATAAGAGCACTACTCAGTTTAGCAGTGCTAATAAAACTTGCAAAATTTACATGGTATGTTTTAATCTACAGGTCCACCACTACAATATGTATTTAAAACCTTTTTCTCACTGGTTATTCTTGGAAGTTAGTTGAACTCTTCAAAACTATGTGTTCATAAAGCATCAGTTGTGCTTGTTGCGTATGGCTCTTTTGCAGATAAGCTTAATTAGTTTAGTGGATTATAAAGTGATTATGTTTTTTTCTATGATTTCTGTATTTTGCTCTTTGGCTCACTTAATATCACATTGAGACAGTAAATCTATAAATTTGTATGATCTTTGTAGTTCAAGAGGTCCTAAGTTACCTAAAAAAATTTAATGCAAATAGTGTATACATATGCAGTTCCTGAAAGTTTGCTTTCTTTCACTATCTTTTCTATATACAAAATGTGCTTGAATGGAAAAATACAATAGTGCATTTTTGTGTAACATATAAAACTGGCTTTCCACACCTTGTCTGAATCATTCGTAGGTGTGTTTCAGCAAGAAACTTGCTTAGGCAGTAAAACAGGTTCATGTTGCTGTAACTTCTGGTGACACAGATAACTTGGCAGACTGGCTCCTAACCCTCTTTGATACCAAATGGTTAACACTTCACTCTGGAGTGAGTATCTTTGAAAACAGAAACGTGTAACTTTTATGTGTCTTAAAATCTGTTAATATTAGCTGCAGATGGCGTTTATTCTACTAGCATTAGTTTTGCTAGAGTCCAAGACCAAGAGGTGATTTAATTTTTTATTTTTTTTTTTTTTAGCTTCAAAATAACCCCTGAGAAAATGTGCAGCTGCAGGTTTGATCTTGTCCCAGATCTTGCACTAAAGACATCTGGAACAGTTTAGCCCAGTACACTCTGTTTACCTTTATAACAGACACACTTTAATTATACTCAATACTTTATGAGAGATTGTATCTTATTGCCGTAAATTGCACTGTAGGTGGGTCTGCTTTAGCAAATAAAAGGAAGTACTACCTTTGTGTGTAGGTGGGTAGAGACTCTTGAAAAACAACAATTTCTTTTCCCTTTTTGTTTGGCATATCTGTGCAACTAAATAATGATTTTGCTGTTAATTGTTGGATGTCAGTTGTGATGTGGCCAGTTCCAGGTCTTTTGGAACACATTTTACCTAAGCTTGTCTCCCTTCCCCTCCCCTCCATGTGTCCTGACTCCATGGGAGTTAGGAGAGAATTAATTCATCCTCCCACTTGCAATGGTGGCAAAAAGCAAAATTCCATATTCTTTAATAGTAGATCCTTTTCTGCATTTTTGACTATAAGTCCATTAAATATTTTAACTGTATCATGTATTTAAAGGATGAATCAGGTATTTGTCAACACATACAGAATTATTTTTTTTCCCCTCATTTAAGTGTTTTGATTAGCAAAAGCACAGGTGGGTGAAGTGGTTATTTGAAAAGGAGGAGGAAAAGGAAGCAGACTTGTACCTTGATTTGAGATAGTGTTATAGAGTATGTGAAATTAGCTTTCCACACCCTGCTTGGATTGTGGTAGAAAATTTGATGATGTAGCTGAGATCTTCATGTGCTTCTCTGATTCTAGCCATGGGGGTTCTAAGTTAAAGATCGAATACTAAGTTGAAAGTGTTGTGGATTTCTTAATCCCTCCCATACAGAAAACCTGGCTGAATCAGCATGACTTGCCTTAAGACATATTCCTTTCCTTGTGCAAGGCAATATTTGCATGTCTCCCTGACAAAGAATAAGTCTAAGAGCAGCTAATAATTTTGGAGAGCTGTCTGCAGTATTTAGCTGTAATTACCATCTTACTTTGAACGATATACATAAAAAAGGAGAGATTCTCATGAGAGCTGGGTCTGCTTTTGGACCTGTTGAAAGCATCCAAATTTCATCTATGGATTGACATTTAAGTATTAAAAAATTGTTTGAAAGAGGGTTGTAGGCTTGCTGATCTTTCATGGCATTGTACATTGAATTCAATACATCAATGATAGATTCGATTCGTATTCTTAAATATAGAAAGGGAAAGCTGGGCCTTCTCTCCCCCCCCTCCTAAACTATGCACAAATTGAAAATACTCAGGGGTTGGCACTTCATCAGGTGATAGCAAATGAGCAGTTCTCTAAAGCATGTTTGGGTGCCTATTGATCATCCAGCTGAGCTGCAGGTGCAATTTATTTTCTCACGTATCAACAAATTCAGCAAGAAACAATCTCGTTAGCTGAGCATTGGGAAACAAATGGGTCGGGGGAGAGGCGGAAGAACCAGTGAATTCCTCTAACCTGATAAACCGGTTACAACTTTTTTTTTTTTTTTTTTAAGAGAAACTTGTTCTGCAGCCTCTTCTTCACGAAGTGCTAGCAGAAAGTTTTCTTGGCTTGCTTGCCAGCTGTCACACCTTCATTTTCGATAAATGATTTTTTTTGAATATTTTTCTTAATATGTCTCTGAACCTTCAGACTGCAGAAAAAAGCCTGAAAATGCAGGGTGATTTTTTGGTTTTTTTGGTCTCGTCGTTGGTCTTCCAACTTCAGATTATCTGATGACTGTATCACCTCAATAAAACTCCTAACAGAGTCTGTATTTTGGAATATTTACTGGGTCTGAGTTCTGAAGTTTTGGAGCAGGTGTTTGGCAAACCTTTGGCAAGTATTACCGAGCAGGTTGTTCTTTCCACAACAACTACTCAGGATGTAGTTTCACAAGATTTGGCTTCAGCAGTGAAGCCAGCTTCTTTTCTTGCCCCTGCACCATCCTTTGCCATCTTTTTGTTGTGTCAGTGAAACTCCTTGTGAAGCTGTGCTGTAAACAGGATCACTGAAATGAGCAGGTAGGGTGGGAACGTCTAAGCTGCTTTGCTGTCCAAGCTCACGTCCCATGAAACTACACCCTTTGGTTGTATTTTCATGATCCAACATGTTTGATGGCGATACCAGCCTAAGGTGTTTCTGCCCCCGCATCATGTTCTCAAGCTGCAGTTGTATGAAAACTTTTTAGTGGCACCTTTCTGCTATGTGGACCTCCCTCTCCTGCATTCTGCCAGTACGAAAGTGTTTGGGGCTGCATATTAAACTGGAGCAGGGCGCTGTTCTGAGTTAAAAGCAGTTTTGGTTTGGAGCAGTTCTGTCTGATGTATGGTGTGGCAGATGATGCAGTTTTTCTGAGGGCAGTCATAGCACCAAGGTATGAACAAGCAGTGTGGGTGAAAGGAGAGAAAGGTTTTAAGACAGGTTGGCCACGAAGCAGTTTGTATTGTGAAACTGTGGCCTTGGTTGGGTATCAGCAGGGAGTGATGAGGGTTTCCTGGCAGACACAAGCTGGCCTTCAGGTTGTCCTACCACTTACCTATCAGGTAAGTGATAAAATCCTGCTCTTAGCAGGAGGGCTGAGTATCCTGTGTGCATGTAGCCTTATGCAGGGCTCTTACTATATATTAGCATCTAGTAGCTCCCTATTTCCATTTAAACTTAGAAAAGCATTTGTTAAATTATGTTTGATACCCAATATTGGAATATATTGGAATTTGTCTAAAGCTGCATATTCTTTTATTTGCAAGCATAACAATGTGGTAGTCTCGGCTAGCTGGGCTATCTTCTTCTCTTAAAAGTCAAAGTGCCAGTATTGATTAGAAGTGAATAATGAGGCCCAGTGATTTGAGAATGAGCCTGAGTAGACTTTTCATGATAGCGGATGCTGCTGCTTCTTCTGGTGAAGTTAAACAGTAATATTAAGTCTCTTACTAAGCCTGGGCAGATTAGCATATATAGAAAAACAAAGTTTATTATGACCTGTCCAGGATAGCTTGAAATGCCTGTTTTCACACAGTGTGATGTTGTGCAGTGTTTGAAAACTTTGTCGCTAGCACATTTGGATGTTCTTGCAGCTCTGATGCTCTATCTGAATACTTGAATTTCTCTTGAAATTGTACTTGCAGCTTTTTTTAAAGTCATTGGAAGACAGTAAAACGTAGGGTGGAAGCCTTTTAACACAAAGATTGCTGGATTACATGATCATCAAAGACTTTGAAATTCTTTCCTCTAGCTTGCTGTAAGCAGCTGCTGAAAAGGTCACTAGAAATGTATTAATAAGCTATTGTCAGGGTTTTCAAAAGTGGCCGAGGAATAAAGGATTTATAGTCTACCATTTTGACAGTAAGTATACATGTAGTACTTCTACTGTTACATGTTAACATGGAAGCAGTTTAGAAAGCTGTGTGGGTATTCTGGATTGTCTGCAAACCTCTACTGTTTCCCTCTTCCCTGGTACCATTTTCATAGAATGTGTTGAGCTGGAAGGGACCTTTAAAGGCCATCTAGTCCAACCCCCCTGCAGGAAGCAGGGACACCTTTAACTAGATCAAGTTGCTCAGAGCCTCATCAAGCCTGGCCTTGAATGTCTCCAGGGATGGGGCCTCCACCACCTCTCCGGGCAACCTCGGCCAGTGTTTCAACACCATCATTGTAAAGAACTTCTTCCTCATGTCTAATCTAAACCTACCCTGCTCTAGTTTAAAACCATTGTCCCTCGTCCTATTGCTACATGCCCTTGCAAACAGCCCTGGTTCTTGTCACAGCTTTTGAAAGGGTTGCACAGTTCTTGCATTTACGTCTTGGTTTACCTGAATTTTTTTTTTCTTTTTTAAAAAAAAACAACAAAACAACCCACCCTTAAGTTACATGCAGAAGGTCTTGGGTAGCTAAGTGCTGCCAAACAAGGGCAACATTTCTGTCAACGTGTTGCAGCACTTCTTTGCTGAACAGTTAGGTTTAAGGGTGACGCATAGATGCTGGAATTGATATTGCTAGCAAAGCAGTGTTGTGGCCAAAACTAAAAATGCTGATTGGAGAAGATTTTTTTTTTCTTTTTTAGCAGCATAATATCAGCCCTCTTCTATAATTTCTATGGTTAAAATCAGAACTTTTATGTCTCTTAATTAGAAATATAAACAGTAATTCTCCCTCTTCCTCACATTCCTGTCTGCCATCTCCTGTCTGCTCTGGAAAAGCTTTTTTTTCTTCTTAATAGTTGCTGCTTTGCATAAAAACTGCAGAGATCGTGTTGTTGTTTTCCTTCGTGATTGATTTCTGTTAGCTACAGCCTAATTTCAAGAAAGGAGGAAAATATTGATACTCTGAAAGGCAACTTAATGTGTGTGTCCTAAGAAGGTACTGAATGTTACGTTTGCTCTACAAACCATTTTTCAGTGCTTTGCTCTGGTAAATCTGTGTTGATGTTCTTTAAACTGTTCACACTTTACTCCAGTATATTTCTATACAATAGCCCTGTTCTTGCTTTGTTTATAAACGGCTGCTTTATTGATCTGTCCTTTGTTCATTAAATCCAGATGTTGTGAAGGTAGATGTGAGTTAGAAGATAAATATTATGCAAAAGGTATCGGGAATTGAAATTTAAATGCTCGCCACATGATGAGTGACAAAACAACAAAAAAACCCCCCACCAATCCTGCCACTTCTCCCAAACTTCCATTTAAAAATACTTTAGTTTTTCTTTTCCCCTGCTACCTTGTGGAGCTGCAGTGGGCAGAGAGGGCAAAAAGTGTTGAGAAATGGTTATCGTGTTAGCGCTAAAATATTGGAAAGAAACTTAATTTTAAGATTAAGAAACAGTTGTTTTCTCTTTCACAAAAACTTGGCTCCTGTGACCATTTTGGACACCTGTTAGCTGAGAAGAAAGTGTTTTGTTACTAGAACTCTAGGACAGTCTCTGAATTGTGTTTTTATTCTTACTGAATTGAAATCAAAACGTAATTAGCAGTGTTTCAGTTCTCTGGCTCTAATTCTAGAGAAATTCAAAGAAAGCATGCTTTAACATCATAACGAATTGTGTCAGTGTTGGCAATGTGTGAAATTAACCTTCTTTACAGAAATTATGGCGGAATTACTTTCCTGATAAGTAATTCTGTTGCAGTAAATTGCACCAAGAGTAAAGTAGAGCTACAGTATACAAGTTGTAAAATAAAATGCAAAAACCACTGTGGAGGTTTTGCTTTGTAAGTAGATCTTATTGTAGCTGTGTACCTGAAAGTTAATTCAGGAGTCCTTTGCAGCTGGAGAGAGACACAAAACAGTGTTTAACACATCAAACCTCTTGAATCAAATAACTATTGGATTGGAGGGGGAAGCGTGAGCTTGAGAATTGGAAAATACATAGCAGTCACAAGAATATGACTATGACAGAGCTTTGGGGTTCGCTTCATTGGTTGATTACTCAAGCGTATTAGCCAATGTTATTTCTTACAGCAGAATTAAACTGTTACAGGATGAACTTTTGCTTGTTGTAAAGCATGTGAAATGGCACCATGTAAACATGAAGCACAGGAGAAGAAAACTGCTGCTTTTGTGGTATGCTTAAAGAAACAAAAGAAAATATAAATCAACCCTCTCTTCCTATAAACCTCAGGCACTGAGAATTGATCACAAGAAGCTGTGTGACTTGCTTCATATTACAGGCAGCTCATATCAAGTCTCACTTTAGAAACAAGAAGCTACCTGAAAGAGAGGATGTAGTTCTCTAAAAGGAAGCAACATCTAAGTAATGTCACTATTATAGTCCTTGTTCTGTATTGGGCAGGTCTAAATCCCTTGGAAGGCCAAGTGTAAATTCTGATCTTAGTTAAAAACTGCTAAAATCTTACTGATAATTTCTTACTCTCATTTTTCCATTTATCAGACATAATCAATTCATGATGCTTTGGATTGCTGCCCTAATCTGTGACTTTAAAATTTCAGAGATTAAAGGCAAACCGGCTTAGGGATCTACTTCCACTTCTCCTTTATATTTTTGTGAAAGCATGTTAAACAAGAAAGGGAAAACTCCCCATTTCTGAGGCAGACTAGAGCCAGTTTATAAAAGTTTGGTGTTTGGTTGTTTTGGGTTTTTTTTTTTGCTGATATTTATAAGGGTTTGAGCAAGAATCAGATGGATTCTTATATAAGCAAGATGCTGCATGGATCTCAAGGCTGTTATTCCATGCCTGTGCTATTCTTATGGTATAAGTTTAAAGGAGAGGCAGGAGCATGAAAGAATCTTGAAGGAAAATGAATTGTGGATAATAGGTATGTCTTCTTTCTTTTTATGTCTCCTCTTCCTTTTACTTTCCCTGGATATTACTACAAAAACAACCTGAAAAACAACCCAATAGAAAAACAAAACAAAAACGACCTGAAAAACAACCCAATAGACAAAAATGCTTTAATTTTGCAGGTATTGGCTATTCTCCTACAACTAGTTAAGCTTGCCCTACAAACAATGAGGTAGTGTTGAGTAAATAGAGCAGGACCGTGCATTACAGTCAATAGAGGCAGTGCTAAAGATCACATTGCTAATGAAAGTTTGTCCTTGAAACAGAGGTAAGTGGGAGTGGGGGAGGTATAGAACACTGTGAGAGAGAGCTTGTGCTTAAATCAAGACTTTAGGAAATACTGCAGTCAGGGCATTAATTAAAACCTAGAGTTTGGAAAGTATGTTCAGCCGTGTCTTTCAGGCTGTAATGACTTGCTCTGTGAGTTGAGCTTGAGCTGATAGCAAGCAGCCTGTGAGGAGTGTGAGGCACCATTGTAATCCTGCTCAAAATGTAGGTAAAAGGTTGACAGAGTATGGATTTTTTGCATTACTAATAATCAGAGTTTCCTTTTGCTTAAAGACAGACTCACGAACAACCTATGCTAACAAATGCTAAGGTGTTCTGCGAGATATGTATCTTTTGTATTACTTGGTTGGTTTTGATAGCTAGTGGCCTCTCTCATACAGGTTTATTTAAAGGTAAAAACTCTTTTTATCTTGGTAACTGTGTCCTTATTTATCAGTTTCCCGACACATAATATAGTAGTAAAGTAAGTTCAGAACTGAAATTCTTAGGTTGCTGGACTGAGGTGCTTTATCTTACAGAAGGCTAACTCCAGGTAGCTTATTTGTGGAGTACTCTGCATATTTCAACACTCTCTTATTAAAAAAGATTGTGCTTTTGAAGATAAAAACTGTGACCTGATTGCTGTGACATTTAAATGGCCTGAACTCTGGTCTTGCCTTTTATGCTTAATGCATTACCTGAATTAGATGCTGTAGATACCATAGCTGGAAAGCATGCAAATAATCTGGTGTTCCAAGCTTCCATCTAAGAAATAATTAATCAAAAATGGTCATAAAATGCTCAAGTGGCATGGCTTGGACAGATCTTTCTCTTGGCAGAAGGTTAGATTTTTGCATTCTTTCGTAGGAAAAATTAAAACTTTTAGTTAGCTATTGTTTACTTTGTCACAAAAAGACACAAGCCTAATTAAAATGAGCCAAACAAATAATGTGGAAGTTTCACACTTAAGACAGTTCATCACGGTCCTGTCACGATGGTCTGTTTTCTAGGCTCTACAGACTGTCACTGGACAGACAGAGCATGACAACTGGTGCTCCGCCTCTGTCTTTCATATTCTACCTGTTGCTGAACCATGCTGAACAAAGCTATTTTTATGCAGAAAATTAGCTGTAGGCTACCCTCACCTAAGCTTAAAGTTTCCAGTCCCTCTATGTAATTCTGAAGGAGTATGATGAGTTTTAAAGTACTTTTCTGTGTTTTGTTGAATGGAAGGATGTGATAAACTCAAAGAGTATCTTCCACTTTTCTCCCTTGAACTCTTGCAGTCATTATAAGAGGTACATGTAGGCTGTGTGCCTTCCTGGCTTGAGAACTCTGTCGTGACTTGTGTGATGAGGATGAGGACAGGGCAGTGTTACTTCCTGGAACTTCATCCTCCCAACAAAGTAAAAAATAAAAGTGGATATCTTAAATAACTTTAAAAATATAATTCTGTATTCTTTAACTACTTCTTCTTTTGAAGATTTGTGATGTTTGGAATTTTAGCATAGGATAGTTGAGACCTTAACTCTGTTACCTTTGTTAGTTCATGCCATGGGTGGAAAAGAATTAGTTTCTTTCTATGAGAAAGGCAACAGTATGAGTTTATGTCTACACAGACACCTGGTATAGATGAAACTGTTTTGGAACAGGAACAGGATGTGTGGTACCTGGTTTGCTGGTTTTGGACCTCTATTCAGGAGAGAATACAAAATGACGAGAGTAGTAGGTAGTTAGAAGCAACATAATACGCTTGAGGAGAAGACAGTCTGCAGTATTTGAAGCTCAGTGCCACATCCTGCATCTCCTTGATGCTAAGGAGAGCAAACCTGCTCTTACACTTACAAATTCCAAAGCTGGATGGAAACTCTGACTAGTTTTAGGTAATATATACATATCTCTGTCCCTTGAGTATGTTTACGGTGGCCATTCTGACTGATTACTCACTCAGTTACTTAATACAGTTTATATACCTTAATAGGCATAAGGTGCTATGTAACTAGACTGGTCATACTGAGCACAGTGATATTGTCTGTGGCATGCTGAAAATGAAAACCGTGCTTTTGTCCAGGCTAGTCTTCAGCCACTAAATAATCTTGGGCATTAGTGTTCAGTAGAGCAAAAAATTGCTTTCCTCTTAATTGGAGAAATCAAACCAGCAATATTGGTTTTGAACATTTCTAGTGAGTGGACCTGGGCTGCCTCTGTCATCATCTGCAAGTTTCCCCTGCAAAGAAATAAAACCAAGGGTCAATTTATTTTTCATGTTTATGTCTGAATAGTATCTAAATGCAGTAATTTTTCCTGTTTTGCTAGAAGGGGGGGAAAAAAAAGGTTAGCTGCAGCTTGTGGTTTACACTCTCTCTCTTTTTTTTTTTTTCTTTTTTTTTTTTTTTCTTCCATACAGCAATTTCAGTACAAGGTCACCACGTATCCATTATCAGCCATGTGGAATAGCAGTTAGCAGATGAACAAAGGCAAGGGCTTACTATAGGATTCTCTGTTTAAAAAGTTACCTAGCACAATAAAGGGTTATCATACTTGTAAATACTGCTGAAATTCAGTCTGTGCGCCTCCCAGTAGTATTGACATGCTTTAAATTCCTCCATTGCATGGATAAGGCTGACGTTATCACCAGGGTTTGAAGAGTGAAGGAGAAGAAAACTGCCCATGGAGAGTATTGTAAATAAATGTGAAACCCTCATGAGTGTAGGGTCTGAGGCACAAAGTCCAAGTGAAAATATTTCCCAAAGTTGACATGTCATGGTATGTTGTGTGTATTCAAGCTTTGTATACCAAACCCATGGTATTAGAGCTCATGTTGTATTAGAGCCTTTAAGTCTTAAGGGAGACTTCAGGATTGCTGGGCATTTGTTTTCTCAGTGGTACTCCAATTTTACTTATGTTTTCGTGGCTTTTAGTGTAGCTGCGGAGTAGGCAAAACAGAGAGAGTCCAAAGAGATCGGAGAATCACACAGTAGCTGAGGCTGGAAGGGACCTATAGGTGTTGTCTAGTGCAATCCCTGAAAGTAGGGTCAACTAGAGCAGCCTGCCAAGGAGATTACCCAGTTGGGTCTTGAATACCTCCAAGGATGGAGACTCTGCAGCTTCTCTGGGTAGCCTGTTGCAGCGTTCAACCACTGGAGATCTCCTTTCAGGAACCACACCTGCAACTATATAATTGATTTTGGGTGTTCTCTGGTAATAAATCGTAGAGGACATTCCATAAAATCAGGCTTTGAGGCGAGAACTGCAATATCTTTGCCTGTTGAAGCAGGACTTGTTGTAGAGAATCTTCAGAGAGACTTTTTGGGGGATTGTCATTTGTTTCCCATGCTTCTCTTACCTGAAAGAAGACAGGTCATTGTTACATGCTGTATGCTACAAGTAAAGAATGACCCACACCAAAGGCCTAAAAGACAGTCTAAAGCTCTAATGTGACTTACAGTAGTGTCTAAGTAATGATGACTTTTTTTTTAAACACAAGTAAGACTGGATATCGTACACTATTTTAAAGAACGCATATGTGATATTTGTTGCAAAATGGTAGCATATGTGAAGTATTTGGCAAAGTCTGAGAGTATGCATGAGTGTACTCTGATATTTCTGGATTGAAAAACAAGTGCTTTGTATGGTTGCTACTTCAGTTGGTTTCTACAACATGAAACACTGCTGTATATGGGTGAGTCTATAGATCTTATAGTATTATTGACTTGTTTTGGTAAATCTTATTTAATAATCTGTCTGATAGACTACAAGCTGTAGTTCTTAAACTTCATTGTGCTCATAAAATTTAACAAATTTCAGGACTTAAAATGAGAAATATAGTGAATTGAAATTTAGAAATAACTATGAATTTAGAAAGTCTGAATTTTTAGACATGCAAACATGAAAGTTCAACTGATCTGATGAGATTTTTAATATTATAATTTGAGTCATATATATTTCTATACATAAATATATGTATGTGTACACACAGAGAGAGAGATATATATCTCTCTGTATATTAGAGCTGCCTGACTGTAATGGTTTCTATGCTGTCCTCCACCTTTTTTCCTAATAATGCACTACCAGAGAACGTCTCTTATGTAGGTAAAATAACTTACAGAAGAGATCTGAAATAGATCTCTAGCTTCTGCTTCACGTGGAGATGTGCACTGGCCAGAGTGGAAATTTATTCTTGATTTCTTAAAATGAATATGAAAAAAACCCCACATGTAGCTAAATTTCCAAGTTTGAGCAAAAGAGATGTAGGCACTTCACCTTTGTGTGTCAGTTAAGACTGTTTTCATCTCAAACAGTGTGTTTTACAGCTCTGTGCAGTATATTTTCACTTTCTCTAGGACAGTTACGTATTACTAATATGAGTTCTTTAAGCTCAAGGGAATATATTGGAATATATGAGCCTAGATGAGCCGAAATAACTTCTCTTCTAAGTTATTCCTGAAAGTTTTCCTTTTAATAGTGACCAAAAGATGTCACTGCTGAATAAGTTGTGGGTGTTGTGGTGCAGTGTTTTTTTGTTGTTGTTTTTGGGTGTTTTGGTGGGTTTGTTTGTTTGGTTTTTTGCATAAGACTGATCTAGAATGCTAAGCCTGTTCAAATTTTTTTTGACAGGTCTATCTCAAATCAAGCATCATCATTGTGTCTTAATATTTGACTGGACTGGGTGGATTTGTCCTCCCACCTAAGTCTAAAGATGGCAGAGAAGTCAAAATGAGTACTTTTTGATATGCTAATTTGGCAGAAACTTGATAATGTATTTATGTGTAATCACCAATTTGTTTTCTCTGGGAAATTTAGTAACATGCCTGTCAATACCACTGATTTCAAACCCAGGTCCCCACAGCATGAGGACCATTCTTTGTGCAAAGAATATTGATAAATCTAATAACTCATCTTTCTACTTGGGAACAGGTGCATGTCTAGCTGAAGTGTGTACTATAAGCTAAGCTTCTTTCTGGCCTTTTATGTTCTGCTTTAGCATAATGTTCCAGACCTGGTGAAATTGCAAGGATGCTTTTAATTCTGAAGGAGCTGCTGGAGGGCTGATGACTAAGAAGCAGCCAAATTTTCTGTTATTTCTCAGAGGTGAATTAAAGACAGAATCCCCCAGAGTATCTTAGTGTTTTAGAACAGTTGGTTCAGTTGACAGCTTGGATGCGTTCTGCAACTGGATTGTCTCACTATTTCGTGACCATGCTGGCATGGATACATGCAGATGCAGTGGCCTTTCTCAAGGATGAGAGCTATTTTTAGTTAGGGAAATGGGAATATCCAAATAGCCAGAGGCTTATTTTAGTGCTTTGTGCATCATAACTATAGAAAGAGCTTAATGAGGAATCTTCTTGTTTCTCTAGGATCCACGGCTTTTTTCAGTTAAAGTTAAGGCAACACGAAGGGGGCTGTGTCATTTCAGCCACTTGGGATTCATTTGCAGAAAACGCAGCAGTGTGGCTCGTGCTGGCTTTCGTCCAGCTTTGCTGCTGGCTAAACATGGCTCTTCGCTCTCTTTGTACTCTCAGCTCCAGGACCAAAATCCTGTTTAGCCAGTTTTTCGAACTGGTGCTCAAACTCTATCTTTCCCTCTCGACACCTTTTCTCTAAGAACTGTTTTAGGTTTCATGGAGGTAAATGTGCAGAGCAGCTTGTTTCATTCTTCCTCCTCTCTCTGTTCAGTTTTTAATCTTGGTATTGAATTATTGAACATGTTCCTTTAAATATGGAGTGGTTCGCCAGAACTCTATTAGAGACTGAGCTGGTGGAATAAGCAACAAAGGGTGGAGGGTGATGCCAATGCCCTGTGGTTCTTGCAGTCGGAATGAGGGCTGGTTGCAAGCAGTGGTAATTAACACTCTGTATAACCCTGTTGCTATGAAATGAGTAGATTAACAGGGGAAACATAGGGTGGAGGAAGTCTTGAGGTGGGGCGGCTTTGCATGCTGAAGTGGGGGAGTGCTATGGAGGGCAGCATGAAGATAAATGACAGGAGGTAAATAGCTGAGATGGTTTTTATTGGTGGAGTGAAGGAGATGGGGATGGAATTTAGGAAATGACAGAGCTGTGGACAGGTTGTTCAACATGTGAGGCAGAAAAATGTAATGTAAATCTGGCACTGGTCTTAACTTGTCCTTAGCTTGCTGCATTTGGGTGTGTGCTGGCTCAAGGTTGTTTTTTGAGATGCTGCCTGAAAGTCATAGTGCAAAAAAGGAGGCTGAAGATGACTTTTCCATGGGAACATTGAATTGCTGAACTTATATTTCAATGTGGCTTTATAAACACATCTGCGCTGGTTGCTTTAACTCTTTTTGATACGTGCGATAGGCTGTATCTATTACCTGAAAGACTTAAGGGTTCAATGTAATCTATAGTGCCGAGAGCTGGTCCACAGCTATGCTTTTCATACTTAACCTTTCCAGAATTTGGAGACATCTCACGTAGGTGAAAGAAGCCAGTTCAGGCTAATCTCAAATATCTGTTGTTCCTCTGTGGCAATGTTGTGCTTGCTGTTTTGCCCCATGCTTTTCTCCTAGGCAAATCTTCCCATTCATACCCTGCTACCCCATTCCTCTCCTCAGTTAACCCATGCTATAGCTAAGCTGTTTTGGATAGGAAGGATTGCTTATGTCTTCTGACTATTCTTCCCACACTCCTTTTGCCCTCTTCTGGAGCAGTACACCCCAAAGTTTGAAAAAGGCTGTTTTTAAAATAGAAGTTTCTAAATAAGCACTCAGCAAGGCCTGCCAACATTGTGGCATTTCATCTGAGGCACTTTAAGCTGCTGGCCTCTAGTAAGAAAATTGAGAATTGTTTTGCCATGTCGATTGTCCCATTGGAAAGGAGTTTGCAATGTTGGATATTATCACTGACATTTAATAAATACGCAGTAAAAATACTTAGGCTCGGTTAAAAATGAAAACAAATGCTGCATCTCATGCCTTCTTTGAACTTCAGTACACTTGGAGTATTGGGCTTATCAGTGTCCTTACGTAATATTTCATTCTTCTTGATCTCTTTCTCAGCAGGGGCTTCTGAAAATAATTGTGCCGTGTATCTGTCTTTTCAGCCGTATGTTGTACGGGAAGCACCATCTGAAAAAAAAGTGACTATTTCAGTGCAATAGTCTTGATTTTTACCAACTTGACTTACACCATTTTGCCTGAGTAATTCTTCCCTTGTCCAAACATTTTTCTCCTTTTGTTTTCTAACGTGGTGAAGGCTTTTTGAACTACAGTTCTTACATTTTATTTGTAAAGCAGGAGGCTGCATACATTTGTATGCAGGGAAGAAACGAGGAGAGCCAAGGCCTCCTTGGAATTAAACCTGGCAAGGGATGTCAAGCTCAACAGGAAGGGCTTCTTCAAGTATATTGGAGGCAAAAGGAAAACTAGAGAAATTGTAGGCCCGCTGTTGAATGAGACAGGAGCCATGGTGACAGGATGCGTAGAAGGCGGAATTACTGAATGCCTTCTTTGCTTTGGTCTTTACTGCTCGGTCCAGCCCTCAGGAGTCTCAGACTTTGGAGAAAATAACAGGGAAAGCCTGGACGAAGGAATACTTCCCCTTGGTTGAGGATGATCAAGTGAGAGATCAATTAAGTCAATTGGATATCCACAAGTCCATGGGTCCCAATGGGATGCACCCGAGAGTGCTGAGGGAGCTGGTGGAAGTCATTGCTGGGCTGCTCTCCATCACCTTTGAAAGGTCCTGGAGAACAGGTGATGTGCCTGAGGACTGGAGGAAAGCCAGTGTCACCCCAGTCTTCAAAAAGGGCAAGAAGGAGGAACCGGGGATCTACAGGCTGGTCAGCCTCACCTCCATCCCTGGAAAGATGATGGAACAGCTCGTTCTGGGCGTCATCTCAAGGCATGTGGAGGAAAAGAAAGCTACCAGAAGTAGTCAACATGGATTCACCAAGGGGAAATCATGTCTGACTAATCTGATAGCCTTCTATGGTGGCACGACTGGATGGATAGGTGAGGGGAGGGCAGTGGATGTTGTCTACCTCGACTTCAGCAAGGCGTTTGACACGGTCTCCCACAGCATCCTCAAAGGGAAGTGTGGGTTGGATGAATGGACAGTGGGTGGACTGAAAACTGGCTGAAAGACAGAGCTCAGAGGGTTGTGATTAGGGGCACAGAGTCTAGTTGGAGGTCAGTGACAAGTGGTGTTCCCCAGGGGTCAGTACTGGGTCCAGTCCTGTTCAATACATTCATCAGTGACCCGGATGAAGGGATAGAGTGCACCCTCAGCAAGTTTGCTGGTGACACAAAGCTGGGGGGAATGGCTGACACAGCAGAAGGCTGTGCCGCCATACAGAGAGACCTGGACAGGCTGGAGAGTTGGGTGGAGAGAAACCTTATGAAATTCAACAAGGGCAAGTGTAGGGTGCTGCACCTGGGGAGGAATAACCCCCTGCACCAGGACAGGTTGGGGGCTGAGCTGCTGGAGAGCAGCTCTGTGGAAGGAGACCTGGGAGTCCTGGTGGACAACAGGGTGACCATGAGCCAGCAATGGGCCCTTGTGGCCAAGAAGGACAGTGGTCTCCTGGGGGGCATCAAGAAGAGTGTGGCCAGCAGGTCGAGGGAGGTCATCCTCCCCCTCTGCCATGGCCCTGGGGAGGCTGCATCTGGAGTGCTGTGCCCAGTTCTGGGCTGCCCAGTTCAAGAAGGATAGGGAACTGCTGGAGAGGGGTCAGCAAAGGGCTACCAAGATGCTGAGGGGACTGGAACACCTCTCTGATGAAGAAAGGCTGAGGGACTTGGGTCTCTTCAGTCTAGAAAAAAGATGACTGAGGGGGGACCTTACCAATGCTTATGAACACTTAAAAGGTGGGTGTCAGAAGGATGGGGCCAGGCTCTTTTCAGTGGTGCCCAGGGACAGGACAAGGGGGAACGGGCACAAACTTGGACATAGGAAGTTCCATCTCAACATGAGGAGGAACCTCTTTGCTGTGAGGGTGGCAGAGCCCTGGCACAGGCTGCCCAGAGAGGTGGTGGAGTCTCCGTCTCTGGAGACGTTCCAAATCCTCCTGGACGCGTTCCTGTGCCACCTGCTGTGGGTGACCCTGCTCTGGCAGGGGGTTGGACTGGATGATCTCCAGAGGTCCCTTCCAACCCCCGCAATTCTGTGATTCTGCAATTTGCTGCTTCCCTCAAATTGTCTATGTTGGATTTTTTTTCTTGTATATGATCAAAGTTGCTCCCTAATTGCACTCTTTATATAGGCTCTTGTGCATCTTCAGAAGCACAGGGTACAAAGTTGAAGGTTTGGGGAGTGTTTTATTACTGTTCATCAGTAAGGCTCTGCTTCCTTTTGGCAAGAATCCCTGTGCACCTTCTGGAGGCTAATTCCTATCGCCATTTCCAATCCCTTTTTACAAATATTTGCTCTTTATTGTGCCCAGAAGTTAAAACAGAAAGTAATAAGGTTCTGCGTTCAGTAAGAACACAATTCTCCTCTTGTCTGTTATTGTGGTGAGAATATTTGTTGCTCGCCTATGATAGTGGCAGTCCCCAGAATTGCATTTCTGAAGTGGTTCCGTTTGAGTCCTCTGGAATTTTCTTTTGCCTGGTGTTTACACATGAGCTGAAATACTTTGAGCACTCTCAGATCTCAATTTTCTGACTTTAAATCATCCTTAAACAGTGACTTGCTTTATAGCCTCACGTTCTTTAAGACCTCAACTTGTGGTAGCAGCAAAACCTGGGCTGTTTCTGTGTGGTTTTGGTAGTGTGCAAAGAATTGCATTGTAAAGGGATTTTTGGGAAGGATTTCTTTTTCACCCTTCTTAAAAGTTTCAAGTATCTTCTGTTTGATATTAAATAACTTCATTACATATATGTGTGTGTGTGTGTGTATATATCTGGAAATTAAACAACTTATATGAGATGCTGATGTAAGTGCCTCTCTCTACCCAGCTTTGCCCCTTAGTTCTCGATATGTAGTAGCCACTACTACAGCATTTGATGGTAGTGGAACGCTGGTTACCTGTCCAAGTCTAGAAAAGGGCCTGAATTGGATGTGTGCAGTTATTTTGAAGTAAAGCCTGGGTAGTCATGTCTCTGCTCCTGCAAAATCACCTTCAATACATGATTTCTCCCTCGTGGAGCCTTACCTTTGGGACACAGATGCTGCAACATTTGTTCACACAGTGAATAATGTGTAGACGTGGGGTCAGATAGTTAGGACATCAGCTTTTCTGAATAGAGACTGTAACTATGTAAAGTGTCACATGTGTTGATGATAAAACAAACCAGCCCTCTTCTCCCCCCATACACAGGTTAAAAGACAGCATAAAGAGACTGAGTTTCAAGTCAACTTGTAATTTGCTTTTGGGGGTGGTTGTTTTGGAGTTGCAAGCTATTGCTTAAAGTAGTGGGTGGCTACTGCATCATGATGCTAATTATTGCTTTGTTTGTGAGGTGATGCTTTCCTGGGAGGGAGTAGCATCAAGAGAGAAGCCCAGAATAATTATATTTGTCCCCTTGAAAGTTAGCTAACAAGCTACTATTTACTGATTTGATACATGTAGGTACTATAATGCAATAGTCAGCTATTATGAGCAGGGAATTTAACATTGGTATGGAGTAATAAAAGGCTAGAAACTGTTGTATAAGGATGGAAAACAAGACAGATAGAACCGTTTCCTCTGGAGAATTAACCTGCTGGGGGTAGTCCATCCAACAGCTAGGGAATAATTTTATCTAGTGTTTTTAACACTGTATCTCTACCAAGAACTTTGATTGGCTTGGCTGCGACTTGATTATAATTTCACTTTTGAAGGTATTAGGCCACAATTTATTTGGCCATTCTTAGCATATAACTATTGAAACATTAGTCAGTCCTGATAGGTAGCCTTTTTCTTTCTGGAGTTCAAATTAAAAAAAACCAAACAAACATTAAGGATATAACTGAAGTTAAAGATGTCATAGGTGAAGAAAGGCTATTGCAAAATCAATGCTGTGGTTCATCTTGAAAGTGTTTGGTTTTTTTTTTTTTTTTACTTTCAAATATTTCATAGCATATATTACAATTATTCCAGCTTTTGAATATTATAATTATAATACCATAATTCATAACTCAAAATAATAATTCTGCCGTATTGTCCTAACTGTTCTTTGTCATACTGCTGGGTTCTTATTTTCTATTCCACAAAGGCGTATAGTTTCTTTGCCTGCCTTTATCAGAAGCCTACATCTGTTATCCTTTATGGTTTTTCAAAAGCTATTACAAAATGCTGAATTATTCTATCTTCTTAAAAAAAAAAAGTGTTGTAATAACAATAACTGCTCATTTTATGGAGTTATCTGTGCAATGAAGTTTATCACTTTATTTTTCAGTTTAGTCAGCTGGTATCCAGTGATTTGAAAGTACTTGGAAGGAGCTCTTACACGCTCTGCAGTGATGGCCAGTTACTCATTCGACAAGTCCTTCACCCAGAAACATCTAAGAAGGTATGAGGTCAGAACTGATGCAAAAGGGCGATACTGTGTTTTAAGGACATCAAAGAAAATAGCTTATGTGAGTTTGAGATGAGGAACACAATTCAGCCTTGGGAACTATAATGTTCCAAGAATATTTAAGATGATCCCCCTCCTGTCACAACCCTGGGTAGCAGAGAAGTATTTCTTGGCGCTTGCTCTTGGAAGTCAGCTACAGTACTTGAGGACTCCCAGAGGAGCATAATGAAGAGGAAAATTACGAAAGACAGGGTAGAGACAGAGCAGTACAAGTACTCTGAATTCTGTGTCTCAAGAAATAGAAGCAAAGGTACAGGTCTAACCTCAGCAGAGGTGACGGAGAACTATTGCTTTGTTTAGGCTGGAGTTAAACCACAGGTTCTGTGTGGAGCCATGGGTTTCTACCAAGATCTGAAGTTGGTAGGAGCCATGTGTCAATGTCCTGTAGAGAGTAAACATGCAGGCAGTAACTTGCCCTGGAGAGTGGCAGTGGTTCCTCATCCGCATTTTTTCAGGGGAAGTAGTGCTACAGCTTATTTGCTACTCCCACATGAAGCGGCCGTTTCTACTCCGAGTTCCTGCAAGGGCTTGGAGCAGGATGTCTTGCACAGGGAGAAGAACCTTGCCTTTGTGCAGCGTGGTGGCTCTTGAATTAGTCTGCAGCAAACCCCCAGGAATGGGAGCTGCAGACATGGAAGGAGTTGACTGATCAGTTGTGGTTTTTTTTCTCTATATAAGGGTATTGGCTCATGCTGAGTTTCAACAAATATTCGTTTGGCATTTGTGTTATATTAAAACATAACACACTGACTTTTTTTGAAAAGCGCATGTTTGTGTAGGGATGAAGCAAGTAAGGAAACAGGAATGATATTTAACATTCAAACATAACAGTAGGGGGGGGTTTGTTTTGTTTTGTTTTTTCCACTTCATGCCATCCTGCAGTATGGATTGTGGGTAATTCTTTGTACTTCCATCTTGAAACAAATTGACTGAAACAAAACAAATACTGTAATGTTGTGGAAGAAATAATTGTGCATATCAAACCAAGGAATGGATCTGATCAAGTGTTGAGTCTCTTAATACTGCATTTCTTTCTTTCTTTTCTTTTTTT
The DNA here is from genome assembly GCF_963924245.1 of Chroicocephalus ridibundus. Lineage (NCBI taxonomy): Eukaryota > Metazoa > Chordata > Aves > Charadriiformes > Laridae > Chroicocephalus > Chroicocephalus ridibundus. Next base: position 75,951,359 of record NC_086287.1, read on the forward strand.
TTTTCCTTCAATACCTTTTCATTTGCGAAAGTCGATCTCTCCCTGCACGTTAAATGGTAGTAACCCTCAGACCTTAGCTCTTGCCATTCCCAACATTCTAAGAAGCGTTACCTTGTGACTTTTCTCAATTCTTTATTTACAAAGGTGGGTGCTGTTTGACTAGACCAAAGTCAAACTTTTATATAGTAAAACAGTTGGAGGAGTGCGAGAGAGAAAATAGTGAATTAGACCAGAATTATTTGTTTTATTTCTTGAAAAAATAAGCTAATGTCTGAGTGAAGGGCTGCTTAAACATTTGTTTAATAATGTTATATAATTAAAGTTCTTATCCAATACACAACAGACAGTAATGAGTAAACGTCTTTAAGTTGCTGGAAGATATTTTTTCCACTGTAACAATGTTTATTTAAACTTTGTTATCGTGTTTTGGTACAATATTGCTTTTCAGTGTAGCCACAAAAGAGAAAATACAGTATCCTAAATGTAAGTATTTATAAAATAGCAAAACCTAGATTCTTTTTTTCTTTTTTTCTTCCCCAGCTGTCTTCTCTAGCTGTCTTGCACGGGTCTGCCTCTCAAGTTATTTGGGTTTGCTCGTATAGAGATCTAATTCTGTAAGGCTGTGGAATTTGAACTGTGTTACAAAGGAACTAAAACTGGTCTATCACAGACAAGCTGATGACATGCAACTATGTGATTTTTTTTTTTTTGAGACTGCCTCATTCAGTCCAAAAATATTAATTGGAATTTAAAGGAATGGTGTGTACAAAACAAACTTTTTGTCTTCCTTGTAGAACTTCCTGCTGTCAGACTGTTTCTATTCCTTTTATGATCTGCGCAAAGAATTTCACACTTGCTACCCTAGTTCAGCCGCCGTGAAAGATCAGACTATCAAGACCATGGCAGAATGTATCCTTTTGCTGCAGCTTTTACACCAGAATCAACTATGCTGCTTAGGTTTTACCCCTCTCATAGTTACAGATTTTATTCTTCTAAACTAAGATGTGGGGTTTAAAAACTCATAGGTGAAATAGAAGGAATTTTGCTAAAGTGTGTGTTGGGGAAGGGAGCTTTGCTTGCAATATTGGGTTCGGTTTTTTCCCCCCAATTTGAGTCTCAACGAGTTCTGACCATATTTAGTAAATCCACCAAAGAAAAACATCACTTGCATTGATACTTGATCTTAAAGGAAAGGCTTAGCTATCAGTGGGCCTTTTCAGCACTAGCTGGCCTGCAAGCTTCTAGTGTTTGCAGATAGTAACAGTTCTCTTGTGTGATCCTGACTGAACTGAGTTTAAAACAAAAACTAATTTAAAAAACAAAAACAAAAAAAACCCACCCCAAAACCCAACACCCTACATCAAAATTTTAGGAGGATTGTTGTGGCCTAGCTGAATGTGGTTCAGCTACATTTGAAGTGATAGGAACTTACTCCGTTTTGGGGTTTTTTTTTTTAACTGTTAACACTGAAATGATGTAAGCTATCAATAGTTTTCAGACTGTTGACCGTTAAAGTGAATATTAACCAGTTTATGAGCAGAGTAACAAATGTCTAATGGTCACATGGCCCTGCTAAGACCAGTAAATTTGATTACCAGTTCTGTGTTAATATCAGGAAAGCCTTCTGACTTGTTTACAAATGATTGTGCAAGTCTGTTATTTTCTATAATCACCTGTTTAGATCTAGGCTTAGGGACAGATGAAACGGAGGAGGACTTCGGCGTGTGGCAAGTGAAAACCATGGTGGCTATCATCTTCAGCATGCTCTCTGAAAATTGTAGTAAGTGAACTATTTATACAGAATGCCAAAATCTGTCTTTTCTGTAAGAATTGGCAGTGGTACTGTCATTCTTAAGTAACTCCTGACCTTGGTTATATTTAAACTTCCTGTTTTGTTGCAGATCACATATTTACTGAGCCTGAAACTGTGAAGTACAAGTATGAAACAGGTCCTTGGTAAGTGCCCTTGTCACAATTGTTTGCGACCAAAGATGAGCCTTGTCTAGAGCAGGGAAAGCCTGTGAATGTTCCCCACGGTCACTGTGAAAGTAGGTTGGTTCCTGAGAACAGCAACAGTGTATGCAGTAGTCTAGCATAGACAGACTGTGGCTGTTATGTTGAATGCTGTACTTTAGTCCGTCTCTTTAAAGTCACTACAAGTTAAATGCTCTTTGTTCTCTAGCTTCTGTTTCGCATGGCAGTGAGGACGACTTATCTTCCCCAGCAGTGAAGAAATATTTGTGAACTTTCCCTAAGTCAACAGGGGTAATGGCTAGTGCACCCTCTATGCAGCTGAACTATGTGGTGCTCCTGAAGAGTGGTCTAATATGCTGTATTGCATGTTGAGTTTAGGGAGAGAAGAAACGGAATGGTTCTTCATTTTCAAATACATTGCAGTAACTGGAGAATAAAACATCTTAAGCATAAGTAATGTATTCATATTTAGGATTGCCTTGTAACCATCTATGTTGGATTGTTAGATCTTTCAAATAAAATTAAGCCAGTTCCTTATTACCTCCCTGTGAGCCACTCTGCCTATTTATTATTTTTAAGGAAGTGCCATGTGGTAACAACATAGTGCATCTTCAGCGTTGTGTGTATAAAAGGATTATCCCAGTTATCTTTCCTTTCTTTTTTGAAATGAGTAATGGAATTAGAAGTCCCAACAGCAAGTATACTCCTGATTTGCAAGCTAAATTAGTTGCAAACTGAAATTTGGTAAGATAATGGAAAACCTAGATTAAAGCTTACTTTGGCTGCCTTTTTTTTCTTTTTTTTTTTTTTCTGTGCAGTAGTAAATCTGAAACAGTGGACAGTGAGACAGTAATACGTGCCAGAGGTTTGCCATGGCAGTCTTCAGACCAAGACATTGCTCGATTTTTCAAAGGACTCAACATTGCCAAGTAAGCTGATAAGAATTTGTCTTGTTTTGTCACTTTGTTTTTAATAGCAAGTTCTTGTAATATTTGTTTAACACACATCCCCACACCCTCTACTGGAGTCATCACTTCTATTGTCTTTCCCCATACGTACCCCTTCCCACCCCATGGTCATGATAACTGAACGGGTTTACCAGCCTTAGGTGTGCAAGAAAGAATGAAGCGTGTGAAAAAGAAAAGAGACTTACCAATTCAAAAGCAACATACATACGTTCATTTATTGCGGGTACCTAAAGGGAGAAAGTCCTACTGTGTTAATCAAGGCAAAGTCCAAGATGTAACAGAAGCTTTAATTTTGTGCCAGCTCTTTAGTATTCTGCTGTGCCTTCTAAACAGGCCAGATTGAGAAACCTCCAAGTGCTGTTTGGAAAAGAAAATTCATGTGACTGATGTGTGTACACCTCTGTGTATGTATGTGTGTATATATAGAGTGAGTGAGTTTAATTTAGCATACCTGTCACTTAATATATAGTCCAGATTCTCAACACTGAAAAAATACATTTTTTTACTTAGAGGTATAAGGAAATTAAAATCTGCATCTCTGAGATGATAGGAAGGGCATGCAAATTTATGTCTGCAAGGAAGTGAGAAAGTGGTGAATAGCATGAGATCCAAGATCTCACTGAAGTGGATTCTGTGGTATTGTCGTGTTACATTAAAAATGATATAAAAATGTGGATAGTAGCAATTTTTTTTTTCAGTCTGTAAACTCTATGTTACAAAGTCTGATTTCTATACTATTCTTACACAATTGTTTATTAAATGTATTAAAGATTCAAACTAATGTTATTTTTGTTGGTTTTACCTTCCAGAGGTGGTGTGGCTCTTTGTCTGAATGCTCAAGGAAGAAGAAATGGGGAGGCATTAGTTCGGTTTGTCAATTCTGAACAGAGAGATCTTGCACTGGAAAGACATAAGCATCACATGGGTAGCAGATACATTGAGGTAAAAAGTAGTGACTTCAAACAAATCTTTGAAGAGCAACCTTAGTATTTTAGAATACAGTTTTAAATGAGAACAAACCGCACTTCTGTTTTGCTCAAAGTACCAAAATACAGTTCTCTCACATGTGGAAGAGCACGTGTGTTTTAGAGTTGAATGTTGTCATTTTCATGTGTGATGTTTTTTTTTCTCTTTAAGGTTTACAAAGCAACTGGGGAAGAATTCTTAAAAATTGCAGGAGGTAAGTGATGCTGGCGTTCAGTGTAATTACTTAAGTCATAGGAGTGTTGTTCTAGTTCTGATTTTTTTTTTTCCTTTGTTCCTTGTCTGAGAACACAAATGGATAATGAAGTAGCTTTTCCTGTTTTGCCTTCCAAGAATGCTTGACCCTGTCAAGTTCTGGTTTCGTGTGGTTGAAATAGAGCTGTGAGCATTTGGGCTGTGATGTTCACAGGCAGGTTTTGCTGTTGCGGGGGAAGCTGAGCCTTTGCAGTGGCAGCATCTGTGTACCTTTTATAAGTTCACACTAATCTCATCTTTGTTCCAATTTCATTAAAATATGAAACACCTTCAGGGTAAGGGAGTTTCACTTCAAAATAGTTTCCTGGGAGTTAGTGGTGTTTCAGGTCTTCTGTGGGTTTGTTGCTAGCTGCTCACCTCCTATATTGCTCCTTCGTGCTTTGCTGTTCTTGCGTCCTATGGAATTGACTGACCATCATGACCATATGTTGTTGGCTGACCATATGCTGTTCTCTTTCTACCAGGCACCTCCAATGAAGTGGCCCAGTTCTTATCTAAGGAGAATCAAGTTATCATCCGGATGAGAGGCCTTCCTTTCACTGCTACTCAAGAGGATGTCTTGGGGTTCCTGGGGCCGGAGTGCCCAGTCACAGGAGGGAAAGAGGGACTTCTCTTTGTCAAGTACCCAGATGGCAGGCCCACAGGAGATGCATTTGTGTTGTTTTCCTGTGAAGAATATGCACAGAATGCACTTAAAAAGCACAAAGAAATACTTGGAAAACGTTACATTGAACTCTTCAGGAGCACCGCAGCGGAAGTCCAACAGGTTGTAACTATTTGCTGTGGGACTCAAAACTTAATAGTTTAAAACATTTCCTTGAAAACTTGCACACAAATAAATTGTAGACAAGCATGAAAGTCTATTATATTAAAGGAAAGTTCTAGAAAGGGCAATATGTGCTTCCTGATTGGCGTGGAAAATTGTGCAGTATTGGTTTTTGCTTTTTTACTGCCAGTTTTGTTTTTTTAACATCCCTCATATTGTAAAGTAAAAATCACTGGATATTTCTCTTCTACTTAAAGGTTGACTGAAATCACATAAATAATTCTAAAAATACACTAGATTGATAGTGCTGATGTAGTGCTTCTTGAAAAGCTACAGCATTGTCTTTGAATTCTTATCTCCCTGTACAGAATTTCTAACATTAAATCCAAAACTAGATGCATTAAAACAGCTTTTCCTACAACTGCTTTGTTGGAAACTAAGAATTACCAGGATGTAGACGATTTTCGGTGAAAGAAAGTGAAATATTTGTTTTCTTGAGATAATATATTTTCACTTTTTCCCTATCCTTCACACGTTCCTATTATCACCTTCTTAAACTGGTAAAAGCAATTATTTTGGCACTAGCGACTTGAGCCTGTGAAAAACTTCACATATTGCATTTTTCTGTCTGACACAGAATATTTCTAGACTGATAATGCCAAAGGGAGCCGTTATGAGATTTGATCTGGTCTTTGCATAACCACTGGCTATAAAAACTTAATGCAGTTACTGTTGTAACTATGTGAAATGAGAAGCCTTTTCCATAGAAGGGATGGGGCAAGGGAAGGAATATCCACACTTGTAAACCTGCCATTTGCCCTTAGTACTGTGACATGGAGATTAGAAAAGTCATGAGTCTGATACGTGTATTGTGAAGACTATATGAAATGGCATAGTTAGATTTTTTTTTTATTTGTTTGTTTATTTTTCCCCCCTCCTCCTCAGGAAGAAATGAGACTAGATTCTCTAAGGAACAAAAACACTCTGTGACAGTGACCAAGTCTTTGCTGTTACTTCTGTTAGGGAGACCTGGATAAAATTTATATTCTACCAATATGTCATTACTTCTCCTCTATGACAGCTGTCTAGGGTGACACCCTAATTTTTTTGCTGCTTGAGCAAGAGGTGATTTTTTTTTTTAGGAATTACAGGCTGCTTGTTTGAGTAATTGTGAGAGGTAAAGCCAGCTCTCATCTACTTAGTGTTAATACAGAGTAATTGCAATATTCTGTACATGGCTGAGGGAGATTTCTGACATGTGCTACAAGTAGGTTCTTGAAGAAAGGATTCTGTTGAGAGAAACTCCCTAGGCTGAATCATTATTGACAAAACTAAAGCTTTGTAACCTCTTTTTTGGCACCTCTTTCGGTGGAATGTGTTTCTTTATTTCTGATAATCATCACTAAATATGTTGTTTAGCAGTAGGCCCCAACAGCAAGTTATGTTCCTCTGTCATTTGACAATGAGTCAAAACAAAATGTTGAGATCAAGGTCTCCTATAGTTCTTATCCTCTTTTAAGAGAAGCCTCCCCCCCACACCCCCCAAAACCCTGTACTTGGAGATGAGCACTCAGGCTAAAAAACCCAAAAACACAACAAACAAGTACCCTCACTTAACCAATCAGGTTTTGTGAATGAATTGGAGCTAGTGCTTTTACTTATTAGTTATTTCAGGTCTCAGTTCTTCTAAAATGACTGGTTTTAATTTACCCTAATGTAAGAAAGAAGTGTATGTGACAATATTGGTTTACTAGCACAAATGTGGTTTTCAGATGTTCCTTTTTGGGATAGTCTAAAATGAACTGTAATCTGCTTTTAACTTTTTTATAATGAGATTATAAAGGTCTGTTATTAGGGTCTAGCAAATTAAATTTGTTAGACTTCCCCTCTCCCCTTCTGAGTTTTAAACTTTCAAATGCCCAGCAGGAAACTGTCCTCAATTTGTTTTAAGAAGGTTTTTTTTTTTTCTCTGATGTTGGAAGTGGATTTATTTAAATGTCTGAAATGGTATTGAGAGATTTGATTTGTGCTTAGCCAGATGATGCGTAAATCTCTATGTATGTGCTTTTTTGCCAACAGGTACTTAATCGATATATGTCAACACCTCTTATTCCCACTCTCCCAACTCCCATCATTCCTGTCATACCCCCACCGTACACCATTGCCACGGGTAGCATACGTGACTGTGTCCGGCTCAGAGGCCTTCCTTACACTGCTGGCATTGATGACATCCTCGAATTTATGGGAGATGCCACAGGTGATATCAAGCCCCATGGAGTTCACATGGTCCTTAATCAACAGGTAACACTATTTTGCGTGGGAGGGCTCACTTTCCAGTTATTCAACAGGGTCAGAAGTCAGGGTAGCTTACCTGTTCTTGTCTGTGCTTTAGGTCTTCTATAACCTTGAAAAAATACTTTGTTCTGTTTGCCTGTCTTTTTGTTCCTCCCCTTTTACATACACACTTGTTTTCCTTCCTATATATGTATGCATAAGACCAGGGAGGATGAAGCTTGTTCTTTTAATGATAGCTTTATCCTGGAGGCTCTCTTAAATAGTCCCTTGTGTTTCATCAAGTGCTGGAAATACACAAGACAAAAATGTCTCGTGCTAGATGGCATAGCTGCTCTGTCAGCTTCAGCGTTTCTGCTCAATGGTAGCAGTGATGTTTGAGTTTGTGGAAAAAATTAGGTTTTCCTAACTTTTAAATTGATTAGAGACTTCTCAGGCTTTAAAGAAAGTTGATAATTAAAAATTGTGGATATTTTTTCCTTATTGTCTTGTGTTAAAAATAAACGCCATTAGCCACAGAAATATTGAGGTATTAGAGAAAACAAATGTGAAAAGTCTACTATGTTTGTTCTGCTTTTTTTGTTTAAGTTTTTTATGTTTTATATGTACAGCAATGTCCATCAGGTTGCAGAAAATCAGACCTGGAAATCAATTTCTAATGTAGTTATGGACTTTACTAAAGCATGTCTGGAGATTTATACTGTTGTACTACTACGTAAAAAGTAGCTACAGGGAAGGCAAAGCCAGACTCTTCCTAGAGCTTCACAGCAAAAGAATAAGAGACAATGTTAATAAACTGCATCAAGGAAAATTCCAAGTGCACCAAGGAAAATAGGTTAAAAGAGGCGGTGTCGGGGGGAATCACAATGAGAAATTAGTGAAGCACCTGAACAGGTTCCCAGAGATGGTGGAATCTCCACCCCTGGAGATGCTCACATTTCAAGTGGAGAAGGCCTTGAGTGGCCTGATGTAACTTGAAAGTTAGCCCTGCTTTGAACAGTGTTTGGATTGGAGGCCTCCAAAGTTTGTTTCCATGCTAAATTATTCTCTATTTCTTTCTGCAGAAGACAGAAGTAGCGTTGTGTTAACTGTGCGCTGGTTACATCAGGCTTGCCTTTCTGCTCCTAACAATAATTGTTATTAGTCATTGGTGCCAGATGAGGAAGAATACAGACTTTCAGTAGATGTTTGATCTTAGTACTTTCTGCACCTCTTTGTGCTCTGAGTGCTTTAATAATAGATTGACTTATGATTATTTCCCCCCCCTTCCTCTAGGGACGACCGTCAGGTGATGCTTTTATCCAAATGAAATCTGCTGACAAAGCCTTTATGGTGGCTCAAAAATGTCACAAAAAAATGATGAAGGACCGTTATGTGGAAGTATTCCAGTGTTCAGGAGAGGAGATGAACTTTGTTTTAATGGGTGGCACTTTAAATCGTAGTGGCTTATCCCCACCGCCATGTAAGTTACCATGTAAGTCTCCAATTCTTCTGCTCTCTGCTGCTAAAGGCTGATATGTGGTAGGTGCTGAAGCTTTGTGGCCTTTCACCTTTTGACTTGGGTTTTGCCATAATCAATAATCATCCATCTGTATATATGCTGAGATTGGAATTGTTCCCTTTGGGCAATAACGGGATTGATCAGAGGCATTTTTATTGTATTTTTTGGTGGTGAGTAGAGGGCAGCAAGGCCTTGCCAGTGAAATTGTTGCACACTTCGCTTTTTATGGGTGTACTGTTCTTCTGAGCTCTGCGGTAGACTTGCCTGTAGTGAAACCTATTTGGACTTAAAGGGATTTTTAAAAGGGGGAGAAATTCTATATTCTAGCTGCCAATGAGTGCTCTTGCTATCTTGCCTTAGAGCATTTAGAAGGTACTCTATGGGCTTATTTTTGAAGGAAAACACCCACTGGGACGATACGCTAACAGACCAGAGTGGTAAAGTTGGATGGATTTTTGTTTCCTATTTATTTTATTTAAGATTACAGTGAACCTTACTGTGGAACTATAATGGAACTTTACTGTTCTAATTAGTCTCTAATTGGTCTCCCTACCAAATCACAAAGCAGATACAATGTGTATTTGCAAAATATTAAAAAACTGCCAAATATAGTATATAAAATCAATTTGACTGCACACCAAGCTAAGCTTTATGTTCAGGTATTTGTTCATCAAAATGCATCAGACTAGTGAGCTAGTGGGGTATTCTTTTTTCCATTTGCTATACCCTAAAAATACTTTTTGAAGTTGCAAGAGGCCTATACACAAAGACTCATGGTCAGCAGTTGTGGATGCCCATGTGTAGCTAATATTATGGTACTTTTGTCCCACAGAGTACAACTTCTGTTAGAAAGAACAGAGGGTGTGTTGGTGTGCACGTCTGCTTTCTCTACGCACATGGCTTTATGCTTTCTTTGAATAACTCTGAAGTTCCATACTTCCCATTTGCATATGGACAGGGCTGCTCAACTCTAGAAGTTGTGAACTCTTAGGAATTGCTCATTTTGAATGTACCGGTTGTCATTCATGGTGATGTAGCAGCGGCCTCCAGGGAAGAGACTAGAGAGCAGTCTTTGCACAAGTGTTCATTAATCGTGCCCGGATGGTATTAATCACCTTGGGATGAATAATTCCTTTTCTATAGCAGAGATCTCCATTCTGATTGGTTTTTGTTGCTGTGTCCTGGTTTATTTTTAGGTCTCTCTCCACCAGCTTATGCTGCTTTCCAAACAGCAGCTGTGATCCCAGCAGAAGCAGCGCTTTACCAGCCACAAGCCCTCTTGCCAGCCACCAGGACTCCCCAGGCTTCCGCGGCTGCTCCTCCAACTGTTACCTACTACCCAGCTCAGGCTGCTCAGCTTTATATGAATTACACAGCTTACTATCCCAGGTAACCCCTAGGCTGAGCTGCTTCTCTTGATGTTTCATTGCGGTGGAGCAGGCAACTGTGTGGTCACGTGTGAACAGCTCTTAAATTTGTACTACTTCTGTAGATAGTCCTGGGAGCTTGATGTTCATCGGCAGAGGCAGTAGCTGTTTTAACTGATTCTCTGTGGCCTTGTAATGAAGTTTTGCTTTTCTGTAGGTTCTGTTTGAATCTCATGATAATATTGGTCTAATATTTAACAGTGGTTTTGGCACTGGGGCAATGTCATCAAGGCGGTTCTATTTCTTGGCCAAATGAGGAGCTGTGTCAATACATGCCTCTACCCTCATCCCTTAGTTTGTTCTTGTACTTACAATACTGTTTCCATACTGAAAGACTCATCATAGGTTTGTGCTTGATTTCTTACACCAGTGAGACCAAAGAATACTCATGTGTAAGCAAAGCAGAAGATC